>NW_009649568.1:1564211-1640938 GCF_000708025.1 Charadrius vociferus
GGGGAGCGGCGGCGGAGGGAAGCGCTTTGCTCTCCGCGCTCTGGCGCCGGTGCCTGCCGCGGTGCGGATGCGTGTGGACCAGTCCTCCTGCAAACAGCTCCCGACGTTTCCAAAAAAAAACCCAACCAAAAACCAAACAAACCACCAAACCCAAACAAACCACCCACTTGGATAATTAAAACGGTAAATCTAACTAACTTTTCATTATCTTGCTTGCTGTGTGCTTATATATGTAGATATTTATGGCTTATCTGGCTTCATTTTGTCATCCTTTGGTGTTTGTTAATTAGCTTCTCTTGTGCTGCCGGAGAACTTGAAATGCTGGGGTTTTGAACAGACCAGGACTCTGTTTCTGCTTCATCCTAAAGTTGGACCGAGGAATGAAAACCTTCCTAGTTCATACCGGGCTTGCAAATGTGTTCACTTGTTTTATTAACCTGAATGTAGATGAGATTTCATGTGGCAGCATCTCTTTGAGTTTGCTTTTCTTCGGTTTAATTTTTGCTGATTCTATGTAATCGAGCATAGATGTGTGTGTGTGCTACACATATGCAATTCTGTACACTGATTGATTTTGTATGCTGGTATTCACACCTGAAAATCCAGGTAGGCTTTGAATCTCTTTAGTTTATGATGTTAACAAGTGAACTGTCTTCTGTTTTCATCCTGATTCAACTTGTGGACCCTGCCAACACAAGGTCACCCAAACTATATCAAGTGGTATTTCTCAGCCCTGAAATTATTTCGTTTCTGTTTAAGTGATGAAGCATGCTACAGTTTTTACAGTTTGCACAATGTGTATAGCTTCTTAATCCAGTAGGCTTTTGTTTGAGAGGTTATTAATTTTATACAGTCACTGTATTAGTTGGATGCTTTATGAGACTGGGCAACCTCAGGCTTTCTGCACATTATGAAAACTGACTTTAGGAGATTATATGTCTTTGCTTTGTTAGATATTATAATTTCATAGACATTTATGTGCTCTACTATTGGCTATTCTTCTTGGAGTATTAACACAGCAGACATTTACCTGAGGAGAATAAAAATGAGAGGTCAGTTAAAAAAAATAATCAGTGTATACATGGAGAAAAGACTGCCTTATTCTCACAAAATAAGAGAAAATGAGAGTATTGGTTGCATAGTTGGTAAAAATGACTGACTTGAACTTTGCTGTAACGTATGAGCTAAACTTTCAAGTTTAACTCAGGAAAAACTTAACGTAGAGTCTGCAGCTCTAAATTGATTTTGTTTGTTTCTTTTTTGAGAAGTCATTCATGTGTTGATTTACCTACCTGTATATACATGTACTTATACACCTGCACAGGCACACATACCTGCCTGAGACTGGCCAAGCACAGGGCTTGTGATTCCAGGTTTTGAGACGCAGAGGAGTACAAACAATGGCAGGGAAAGGAAAAAGGGGAAGAGATTGACAACATTTACCTTTGGACACATATTTTAGGGTTCTTGGTTTGGAGACTGGTCTCAGTACTAGAAGAAGAGAGACAGGACACCACGTGCCCTTCAAAGTGCTTAGCATATGCTTCTGCTCTAAACTGCTGCTTGCTGTGCTTGCATCTCTATTTGAATTAATTTTCCAAAAACTTGCATTCATCCACCATTTATATTGTTAGTGTTGAAAATGGGCTAGAATATACATTCATCGGTTATTTCTAGTCTGCTAAATATTAAAATCTGTTGACCCAAGGGACAAATATTTTGCTTAGGGACTAAAAATAATCTTTGTTCATGAACATGCAAACTGCTGTGTGCTGACACTCCACTTTAACTTTCTGCAGTGTGGCATTAAATGGGAATATGGAAGTAGGGGGCAGCGTTTCTCCTGCACGTAGGACATGAGTGGTTAAGTGACTGCTCAAAGCATTAGTAACTCCAGGGGAGAATTACCGTCTGAACACTGCAAAAGGTACAGCAGTGACCTTTGCATCAGGCTGTATTAAGGTACTGTCAGCACACTACTCTTGGTACCTCTGCCTCTTCACAATTACCGTTCACAGGCACGATGGTAGTGCCTGCTTTCTGTGGTGTGATTTCTGCCAAGCCTGTCATAAATATCTGAGAGTTTCTTCATTTTGATTGTGGAGACTGAAGCGCTTGGAGTGTCAAAGGAGGGGAAAAAAAGGTACCAAGCCATTGTGAAATTTGGCTCCAAGCCATTGTGAAATTTTAAAACCATAACTAAAATAGACTTTTAGGTAAGTCGGAAATTCTGCTTTCTTAAGAGGAAATCAAATCAAGCCTCTGTTGTTTTTTTATTTTTCCCCAAAAGTTTTGGACTCTACAGCTCTCGCTTCCTGCAGTGAAACCTGCAAATAAGCAAGTTTCCTTGCATATTTCCTTGCAGAACTCCTCCTCCTTCTTTCCTTTTTTCCTTCCCCCCTGCGAGCTCCAAATTACCCGTTTTTTCACCCAGGCGGCAAATAAAAGGGCTAACAGAATACACTCAGGCAGGAGGCACTCACTGCTTGTAGAATCTGTCTTTTCAATACTAAGATTCCTCTTGAGCTGGGGTAACAGGCAAAAAGGGCTCATGCTGCGCATGACATATCTCAGGTGCCCATGGCATTTTGTGCCAGTTCCACATCTGAGGATGAGATACAACTACTTTAGTGTCTAAGAGGATATAAGTGATTAAAATTCAGATTTATTTTATAACTTACTGATTCCCATCTGTTAGAAGTTACAACTGAAGTTATGGGATCTGAAAGAGTAACATCTTTTTGCCTCAATACTCAATACTGAGTTATTAGTTGGAAAAAGTCTTATATAGTGCCAGATTCGGTGGTCTGCCCCTAGTATTAACCCTTCATCCAGAAACAGGGTGAAAAATATGCATAGCTTCAAAATGAAAGAGAAATTTACTTTAAGACAGCTTTAGTATTTGAAATCATTTTTTATACCTTTGTCTTTTAAATGACTAATCTCTACCTGTGGGTGTCCTTTTAACCTGTGAGATAACTTTAGAAACTGCTGGAGGTAATTTGTACCATAGGATCTTAAGTGATTAGCGTTAGGTACGCAATATAATGCATTTTCAGTGTTTGGTGGGCTGTATCTCTTGGCTTCAGATGCTTATTCTTTTTTCTTTTTTTCTTTTTAATGTTACATTCTTGCCTGCAGGGTTTCTCTGTAATTTATGATCACAAACAAAGGTTACAGACTCTCTAATTCAAGCTTCAACTGTTCCAGCATTTTTATACAAATGCTCATTTACTTTGTCATAGCATTTATCAAGAAGGATCGGTCAACACGATCCATTATTCTTGCAACTATTGTGTGAAGAAGTGATTCTGTCAAAAATATGTCCCTTGGTTATTTTTTTTTTTTTTTTGCAAACTAATATACACCAGACATTATGTTTCCAATTGTAATAAAGTTGGAGAATTTTCAATGCAAGAACAAAACAAAGTATTTTTTCAGTTGTCGTTGGATGTCCACGGTGGGAAAGTTGCACAAGGCAGCAGCTCCTGGCAGACAAGCAACTCCTTCAGTATACACCCTTCACTTTGTAACTAAGACCGGGGCACGCTTCTGAAAGCTTGGCAGTATGTAGTGTATATATTTAATCTCAAGTGTTACTTTTGGGGTGGTTCATCTTACAAATTAGTGATGGAGCGAGAGAAGGGAATTGGTTGTCATTTCCTTCACAGCCGCTCCATGTCCTCAGTTCTCCTGCCATTCCTGGAGGAAGAAAAGCACATGGGAGTACAGTAAATTATGCAGACCTAGACATCCTAAGAATTGACTACACACTTTTGAGTTCCCCTTGCCTATAGTAAGAGCGCATCACATCATCATTTGGGTGGCTTGCTTGGAAACCAGGTTCGACTGTTACAGCTGTGCATCTCTGTGTATGCATTTGCAGGCTTTCTGCAGGAGAGAGGCAGGGAGCCCGAGACTAAAGGCTGGAGAGCTAGTTTTAAATAGAAAACATGGCTTGTTGTACCCTGAAGCATCAGCAGCTCAGCACCACAAAAAGCCCCATCTAAGGACTCCCGCATCACCGGCTTCACCCCAAAATTAGAGGATTTGTCTAATGCACTAGTTGTGATGTTGTCTTTTGGAAAACTACATCAGCCTTCAAGCACGTAGCCCTGTTGAATATGATTAAACGTTGTTTCTTCTTGTCAAAATGCAAGCTGAATTTTGAAAGTTCTGGGTTGAATGGCAAGCGGCCAAAAATTGAAGATGGGGCTTATCAAAGTGAAAAAATGTCCACTTAAATTCAATTTTTTAGTTATTTTTTCCTAGAAATGGTCCATCACCATCGTGGACCTAATTCGTGGCATTTTCTAAGAAACAATTACTCCACTATGTTAAATGACAGTGTTACTCTTTCAGTCTTTGACTGAACTGGGGTTTTGTTGATGTTGGAAAATATAAAGGTTTGATGGCAAAAACATTAAAAAAAAAAGAATCAGCAAGTGAGCTGGCCCACGTGCAAAGCCAGCAGTTATGCCTTAGGTGCTAAACAGTTAAAAAGTCATTCTCTGCCACAGAGAACATTGGATTGCATAGAGAGCTTATTAGCAGGACTGTCATTATGAGGTACAAAGAGAGGCTAAGGTGATGTAGCTACCTACTTGTATATAAATATGTGCGTGTGCTTATATGTGTATGCACACAAACACACATAACAATGTCACGGAGGCCAAATCTAAAACCAATATGAATGAACAAGAAGTTGCAATGAATGATGAAGGAACAGGGGGAATGTGACCTGCTGGAGAAAGAGGAAAGGCGAGCAGAAACGGAAACTAAGAGAGTCACAGAAAGGTCGGATCCATTATGTAAATTTTGGACAGAGTAGGTGAGAAGGACTGGAACCGGCTTACCTAACCCAGACAAGCTAGTGCTTGTGCAGTAATGAGAGGTGATTAGAATTTGATGGATGTTTTATGATAACACAAAGCCAGGAATTCCTCCAAAGGGTACTTTGTACCTATTGAAGTGTGGTCGCATTTGGCAGCTTCTCCTGATTTGAGGAGAACTTCTGAACTCTGCTGCTGTAAGTCACAGTCAAAGATATGATGATTTTAGAAACTTTTGACCTTCAAAATAGAATTTATGAGCATTTAATTACTATACCTCTAACTGCGTAGTCGTGTCTGCAATAACAATTATGGGCAAACAGACAACAGTCAGATTCCTCTTCCTCCTTTTTCACGGTAGTGGGAATAAAAGTTTATTTTAATCGAGTTTCATTCCTTTTCCCCATAGTAACACTTCCTTCCTAGAGCTGTCTGTAGTTGGTTCCTACAGCAGCTGAATGAGGAGAGCAGAACAGTTGGCTTGGGTCTTCTCATGGACAGGAATGCCAAATGTTCTATGCTTACTGCTTCCTACCTCTGACAGAGGACACGGTGCTCAGTGAATCACTTCTAAGGTCAGCAGCACAGCATGACTTCAGCATCACATTGCATCTTCTCTCCTCCCTCTTTCTCGCAGTCTCACCATCTTTCTTACCTCACAGCAGCGAGGTTTTAGTCAGACATCAATCTCCTCATCCTCAGCACTCTGAGTTTCCTGGTCTTTTGAATTCCTGAATTGCTACTGATGGCACTCACATGAAAGCACTGACACTGCCCCGACTGAAAAACTTTCTGTGTGGGCAGCAATAATCATCATGGCTGTTGTTTTTCCCCAAGCCCAGAAGCCACTGTGCACAACACTTACTGCAGGGCTGCTGCAATATATGAAAAACAAGCATTTTCCACTTGTAAGTGTGGATGACTTCTTTGTATCATAACCACAATTTTTAGTCTCTAGCTGCATAGATTTGGGCCATAATTGGATCTTTTGCTGAAGAAGAGTGATATTTCCTCTGGGAGAAAAGGAACAGAATGTATTCCTGTCTTTTTACCTAGCATAAACGCTATTGATTTAATAGTATTAAATCTATTCAGTTTATTTCTACTAAGCGTAAGATTATCTATGAAGGTCAATACAGGAAAAAAAAAAGAAAGTAGCTATCAGTACTCATTCTCTTATCCTTAGCTTTGTGATAGATTATAAAAGATCAGCATGGCTTGGACAAACCACTGTAGTAGGCGGTGATGGAGCCCACGGAGTACAAGTTTCCAAACTCAATGTGATGACTGTGGTTCACTGAGTCACTGATGAGAAGGGGGTGCTCCAAAACCGGCAGAGAGACAACTGAAACAGAGAGGTCTATTATCAAAAGATGATCTTTGAGAGAGATTTCAGGCTGTGGTTTTATGGGTATCTCAACCACTAGAGGATGTAGGCAAATTTGGATCACATCTGTATTGTTTACAGATGCAGCCCAGTCAATTATCATAGTATTTTCCTCCAACTGGTGTTACAATAAATCCTAGTAACTACAGGGCAAGCTTCTAACGTTGCCACAGACACAAAGCAATAAATGTGTTTTGGGCAAAAATACTGGGAGGGGTGTGTACCACTGTCCGAAAAACTTTACTCAGAAAATATATCTTAATAACTCATCATGACAATTACTGTCAAGTTGAAAGGCTTGCACCACTTGCGATTGTCCAGGAGACTCTCCTAGGTATCATGTAATGTTTTAATTACTAGTTTAATAATAATTAGTATTTAATTATTCAGTAACAGTTTAGCTGAGGGAATAACTTGGTAAGTGTGCAGGTAATACAAGGTTGAGGAGGAATGCAAAGTGGTTGAACAACTGGGTGAGAATTTAAAGTTATTTTAAGAAATGTAGCTCAATAGAACAAGTATCAAGGGTACTCTCGGGCAGGAACAACCAAGTGTGCAAATACAACAGCTGAAACGACTGACCAGGCAAAGATGTACGTCCCAATATATGTCAGCAATGTCACAGAGCTGATTCATGTCCAGATGATGTAACCGGCGGATCCTTTTTGAAAAACTGCTACGTGGCCATCCACATCCTGAACCTGGGCATGTAGGGAATGGCGAAAGCAGTGCTGCTCTGCAAGGGGCGATGTGCTGGGAGTTGAGGTGACCCCAGCACGGGCATGACCTCACCAAGGCAGCACAGCCAAGTGCTGATAATGGGACCCATCTGACAGCCCCAGCACAGTGAGGGGATGAACCAGGGCCAGGGGCCGCCCGAGGGAGCAGCCAGGAGCAAAAAATGACATTGGTGTTATTTAATGACACAGAAAAAAATCCAAATGTACTGGACACAACAAGCAAATAATATAATTATCCACTCAAGAAAACAGGAAAGTCAAACTTGAGAAGTCTAATAGCATTTTGGTCTCTGTAAAAGATGCATTTAAGGCTGTTGATTTCTTGCCTAGGGAAATGACTTCTATTCTGTCCTCTCTAATGCTTGTATCTACATAAACAATCTTCTATACTGGGCTTGCCCAACATAATGGCATCATTACCATCTCCTCTGCACAAAGAATTTTTACATTAGGGTTATAAATTAAGCTCATTCTCACTCTGCCTTTTACTGAGGGCTTTTAATTTCTTTCTTCCAGCCAACCCTCAGTTTGCTCAAGGACTGTACTTCAGGTCTTATTATGAAATTACCTGAAGAGTGACAGTTGCCAGTGGCAAAAAAAAAGGCCCTTGCTGTTTTGAAAAAATGTAATGTGTGTTTCTTTTCATCTAGACCAAAAGTCTTTGGTGGTTGTGGGGTTTGCGTTTTGGTTTGTTTGTGTTTTGGTTTTTAACTAATATATTTTAGGATGTTTATATCTAGAAAAAACAATTGTCTACAAATAACGAGGATCTGTAGGTATGTCTACACTCTTGCTTCTGCTTCACCCAAACTGCATCAATGTTAGTTTTTTTGGACCCTGTCATAGAGCAAACCAACCAGTTTCCTCCAAGACAAAAGCCAGGTGTGGATTTGGACGTGATTTGCTGAGGCAGCTGTTTCAAATAACCACGATAGCCAAGACTACACCCAGATTGGGACCTCCCTGTCCTACATAGTATTTTCCAGCAGATCTTCTGTGCTTAAGGGCTCACAAGCCCTCATGTTATGTCCAAGGACATGCAACCTATATCCCCCTTGGTATTATACTACCAAGCTACCATTCCACTGGGTCAGCTCTCACATCAATTTAGGTATTTTGAACCACAAAACTTCTGGAAAATAGTAGTAATGTCTTTCAGCCATAGAGACCCATGTTAGGTGCCATGCGGTGGAGTTAACGTGAATATTGTGCCACACTTAGGCTACGGAACAGGGATCTCTCAGCAACACAGGCATCTTTTCTGTCTGTTTGAGATATGCTTGGTCTGGGCTTAAGTTTTTTGTTTGCATTTCAGATTTTGACAATGGCCTAGTGACACTAAGTTTTCTCCGTGGGGAAAGCAGAGAAGGCTCTCTTCAGTCCCGGGCAAGCCAGTTACCACCAGACAGATGACAAAATGAAGCAGCAAGATGAGCAGCCTAGGATGGCTCCATTAGTTTTTGGCACAACAGTCAGTGGTGCTTTGAACTATCTATAAAGACAAATGTGACCTAGAAAAGATCTATCTTTGGGTACAGCTACCAAAGAAAGACAAGTAAAGAAGGCTTCAGTGTGGAGCCTGCTCATGATTGTCTGTACTGGCATCAAGTACCTGTAGGTCATGGGCTATCCAGATCCCCAAGTCACAGCAAAGAGTGGGAGCTTTCTAAACACTGACAGTCTTCTAGAAAATTACTTGCTCTTCAGTGAACCAGTTGCACAGTCTCTGTTGTGCTCATATATACAGTCTGAGCTGTGTATGTGTATGATATCATTACATGATTTGATATTCACACTGGGATCCTCAATCCACTGTAGCCATCTAAAAGTAACAAATTATATAAAAAGGAGCTGGGACTGTTTAGTTTGAGGAGGAGGAGGCTGAAGGGAGACCTCATCACTCTCTACAACTATTTGAAAGGACACTGTAGAGATGTTGGTGCTGGTCTCTTCTCACAGGTAATTTATGACAGAATGAGAGGGAATGGCTTCAAGCTCCAACAGGGTAGATTTAGACTGGACATTAGGAAAGAATTTTTCACAGAAAGAGTGGTTGGGCGTTGGAATAAGCTGCCCAAGGAGGTGGTTGAGTCACCATCGCTGGATGTGTTTAGGAGCTGTTTAGATGTGGTGTTGGGGGATATGGTGTAGGGGAGAACTTCGTAGAGTAGGGTACATGGTTGGACTCGATGATCCCAAGGGTCTCTTCCAACCTAGACAATTCTATAATTCTATGAAAAGCCAAGTGTGTCACCTACATTTAGTTATGTGACCTTTAATCGACAGCACCAGCTCTGGGTGTATATCTTGTTTTTAAGATGACCTGTTATTCTGTCATCTGTAGCTGCTTGACCTATAATAGATAGCGCTGTCAGGAGAAACAAGCGCTAAAATGTAAAAGAACTTGCTTTCATTAACATTCATCTAACACTCCGAAAGGCTGCAGCTGGGCCAATGCAACGACACGTGGAGTGCAAGTTCACCATGAGGGTACACCTTAATTACCTCTTCCTAGTGCGGTTACGTGTCTTCTCTCAATTCTTAGGTAACAAGTCAAGCCTGCTCCTCATTAGCCCAGTCCTTGATCTTATACTGAAACTATTTATTTGCTCTCCTGGTAGTTTGTTAGGCTAATGGTACTTGTCTCCTGTTATATACAGCTACACGTAAGAAATAGGCAGACCACATTTAGTCATTTCAAACTACTAAGTCTCTCTAATAGAAGAAAGAAAAGGGGTGCATAGCTCAACTGAAACATCACCTGTTTTTTAATATTAAAAAGATAAATTCAAATAACCCACCAGAAAAGTGTGAAAAATATGAATGAGAAAAAGCAGACATTGGATTTACAGTGATATTCTTTGGGATTTTTTAGACATTGTCCTTCATAAGCAGCTGCTGTTTCAATGGTTCACATCACTGGTTACATGAAAGATTTCTGTCTAAAGCATGATGTTTAATTCCAGAAAAGCAGTCATTAATTTCTAACTTCAAAGGTCTGTAAAGCACATCAATCATTATGACAACTAGGAAAAATTCTGAATGTTGTAATAACTTAATCTTTAAAAAGAAAAGAGGATAAATGCGTCTTGCACATTTTCAGGGCTATATAATACAGCACTCTGCCATGAACATTACTTCTGAATATTGAAACACAGTTTCCTCCATGGGTACTAATGGGAAGAGAGGAGAAGGCATAAGGCCAAGGGTAGGTTGTGAAACCAAAGAGGATGGGAGGAAAGAAAAGTGGGAGGAGCTGCCACTTGCAAGTGCAGCCCTCAGACTCCAGTGAATAGGTAAGAGGATTTTGTTCAGGTGCAAAATGTAATATGCACATTAAAAACTGGGGAATAAAAACGTTAACTAAGGGACACTGAACCAGAAGTAGAACTATATAGTTTTGAAAAAGCATCCTGCCTTCAGCAACAAACTGTTTCTTGTCTTGTGTTCTGAAGAGCTGAAGTTGAGGAACTACTGTAACTGATGGAACTGGGAGAAATAAAAGTCGTGGTGAACCACATATCCACCGGAATGATGCAATTTAAAGTGGTAAAATTATTTGTGAGTACTCCCAAATAGGTTTGCCAGAACAAACTTTGACAAAATATTATTGAGCACAGAGACCTTCATTTTTTAAACAGTTTTGATACAGTAGTGAAGGAAGACAGTTGCGACAAGATGGCAGTATTCTGGTTTCCCTGATAGTTAATAATTAGAAAGCACATTCTAGACATAACTTCTTTGCTCTTCGGGGGTTTCCCATTTTGTAGCAGTCTTAACCTCATGAAGGACCATGCTCTCTGGCTCTCCTGCTCCTCCAGCACATTACAGGCTGTTCTCAAACAGGCTTGGAGCCACACAACAGCAGCAAGAATGGCTCTGTAAGCAGCTTGTTAGGGAACTCCTGAAGGTACAGATGAGCTGGTTCAAAGCACATTTTTCTCCATTTAAGAGGGCCCGAAATGGGCTTTGGCCAGTAGCTGTGAGGGAAGAGCAGGAAGAAACCAACACTTTGTGTTGTTAGGTGTGCAAGTGCCCGCACTGAACTGCTTTACCCTTCCCCAACATAGGCAGAGCTGACCTCTGCTGGAATAAAAGAGAATAAAAATAAATTCAAAAAATGTTGATTGCTGCACCCCTTGATTTACATCCAAATGAAGAGAGGAATATATTGTTGGCGAATTCCTCTTTTCTTTTCAATACCTATTTGCAGAAAATCCCATTCAATTATTCTTTCTCAAGACCTGTTTGTGAAGGCTGCTTGATGCAACACATGAAAACCAGGGGTGGAAAGAATACACTACAAGTATGGTGTCTGCGTTGCATCCATGCAAATCACTTGCAATAATGGGCTGTATCTGCTGTATTTAGACATATCCTGAGGCAAGGACAGAGAAAGAGGAGCATGAGTCCTGATTCTCTTTGCAAATGCTTTCTGCTACAGATGCACAGAGATGCGTCCTTGCTTAAAGCACTCAGGTGGTCTCTACTACTCTAGTATCACCTGTTGTTTACTGAACATCCCATCACAGTCCATAAGGTGGAAATGTGCCTGTTCACTTCATTTTATTGATTCAGAGAGAGAATCAGACCCCTGCCTATGGACAAAGCCAGAGATGATACGCTAGGTCAGGGAGTTCACTCTCATCTTTCTAAGTAATATAGCACTGATGCTGACTGACTTCTCAGGCGTGTGGCGAGGCTAAACTGGTGACCATCTGCACAGATAGCAGGACTGTTGCAGCATGAATATCAGCTCATAAGGGTCAAAGGGAACTTCACCCAGTGGTTTAGAAATTGCTCATCTCTTTCTCTGTCAGAAAAAAATCACAAGAAAAAGTTTTGTACAAAATATTGAAAATACAGATTTGGACAGGATTTGTCTGGAAAAATTTGGGATTAAAATGGACTTAAAACACAGAAAGATGAAAAAGCAAATGATATTTTTCAGACCTGGATACATCTGTCTACTGAAATCCGACTTCCAGCGTGTATCAGAGGTATATAACCAAGAAAGAAAGAGAGGAGAAAGCACATATATTTTTACTTCTTTCATAAAACTGTGAGGCACCTTGGTAGAAGTGGCACAGGAATTTAAACAGGCTCTATGCTATTGCATTGAAGTTAAAGGCAGACTGACAGAGAGATGTGTTGAAAATACATGTAGGACAAAGCACCATTTGCACAGGAAGGAGCATTGTAAACGTCAGGAGCTCATTTAATTAATCAGAAATTACTTCACTTAGAAATGCAATTCTGACTTTTTTACTGCCATTGTTTTTTTCCATAAAAGCAATATTCTAAGTGTGGCCAACTCTTTAAAGTTTCCTCAACTGTCATTGAAAGAACTATTTTTCCAATATCATAATTTTGTGGTGCCTTTTCTGCATATCTAAGGTATATTACATCTGTGACTAACTGATTTTTATTTTCTCATTGTTATTGAGACAATATTGTGTTGACTTCTTTGGCAGTGACTTGACATAAAGCTTTTTCTGTTGAGCCCAGACACATTTGACTTCTGGGAACTCATTCATTTAATCTAGAGAAGCGTATATCATTTGAAGAACAATAAAATTACATGTTCAGCCTGAAAATTAAGCCATCTATATAAACGATGTTTGTTCTTGTATAGCTGTAGGTATGAGTCACTGACCTAAGAACTCAAAGCATTGCAGGGGTATTAAGAATATAAAAATAAAGATTTTAATAAATTGGTGGAGTAATTGAAGAAGACAGGAAATAAGAGTTGTTTGTCCTGACTGAAACAGAAAGCTTCTTTCTGTGGTAATGAGAACAGATCATACTCCTCATGTTCCCTGTTACAAATCTTCTGGACCAACACCCGTCAAGCAAGTGCTATCGCTGGATGTACTGCCCTTTAAAGAGGTGTAGGAATCAATGAGTAAGGATCAAGATGCATTGCTCTTGCTTTCAGTGAGAAAGACTTTGGCACCCTGTCTCTTTTCTTCATACTCTCTTCTTCCTGCCTACAACAGCTGCCAGCTCTGAAACAGCTGAGCTGAAACAAAGAAATATCCTGGAGGGGTGGACAGACCCTGTGGGCAGAACTGTTCTCCTCCTCAGACCACAGCTACCTGCCAGCCAGGAAAAAGAAGGTAGTTTGTCGGGGGGCGAAAAAGGGAGTGAAAATACCTTTCTTCCTTTCTTTGCATCTTCACCTCCTTCTAAAACCTATCCTAAAAGTGGGAATCGGTTTTTCTTCTGTCTCTGTAGTGGAGGCTACTACAAGAATGCGTTCTCACCTCTCTCATTTGGTGCCTTTGAGAGTGAGCAGCGTTACACCTGGCTTTCAGGCAAGAGCCTCATCTCCAGCATCTACAGGGGAGCAGCTCATATATTGCAATAAACTGGCTTAGAGTCAATTCCATTTAGATCAAAGTGATGATACTGTGCTAAAGGAAGGAACTAAAGAGGTAATTCAGACGATGTTTCTGCCTTCTGAAAGGTTATCCAGCTAGCTACTCTGATGCTTTTTGTTTGTTTGCAATTTAGATTCCAAGTTACTTCTAAGTACTCAGTGCCCAGATCCATTTTTTTTTGTGTGTGCAAGTGCTTGTCTGGTTCTTACCTTGTTTTATATGTGGTTGGAGGAGCCAATGGGAGGTAGAAGAAGGGTCCCTGTCAGAACTAAGAAAATACATCAGCAAATAAATTAGAAAGATAAAAAAATATTCCTAGTGCAGTCGCTGCTTTTCAGATTCTCCACTGTGATAAGAAGGAGGCTGTACCACAGCCTGTGGCACTGGGCTATGTGTGTGACTATAAAAGCAAAACCTTATTTGAACTGTTAACTTGCCTCCTCTCAGGTGCACACACAAGCCACCCTGCCCCCCGCTTTATGCTCAGCGCTGACTACAGCACTGCTTGTGAGGGAGTTTGGAAGGCAGGAGGCTTGTCTTGGAGGTTTGGACCACCCTGTCTGCGAAACTGCCTCTCCTCCTTGCACCATTGAGGAAACCAAAAGCTAATGGAGATATGAAAGCTGCTGCTACCTCCAGCCTCACGTGGGCTGTGAGGGACCTGCTGGTTCTGCAGTTTTCTCCCCTGCCCGGTTGCTCTAAATGATGAGCAATCTCTTTGCCCTGGAGAAGATGCTCCATGCCAGCATCTGCGAGCAGACTGCAGGGTGGTTCTTCCTTAGCAAGAAGGCAGGAGCTGGGCTGAACTCCAGAATAGTGCCTGCCTGTCTGGAACGAGGAAAGAGAAAAGTCATTTCTGAGCTGGGGGAAACACTAATGGATTGCAAAAGTTCTGCAAGTCTGCACTAGGCAGTCCGGTAACAGTAGTATTCAAAATGTAAATATATTAAATGTGATCTTAAAGAGGCTGCTAAATCAAAATGCAATAGAATAAACACAGACGACAAGAAAGAGATGGCATAATTATAGGTGAGAGACTGAAATAGAACTTCTGTTGTATCATCTAGCTGTTTTTCCCTCATACCACCCTAGCACTCTCACCAGACCTTTCTGAGCCACACAATATACTGTCAGTACAGCCTTAACAGAGCACTAGCTGGGGATAAGGTACCGTGATTAAAAAGTCAGAGTCTAGAACAGAATAAGCCCCATTATGTAAGTAGTTAATTTTTATAATTGGAAATTACTTGTCTTTTATGCAGTCAGAATCACAATCTAGGCTGTTAGCAACTACTTTGGAGTATTTCTGGACATAGCTTATGAGTGCTGAAAGGGAGGGTAGGCAAGCCGTTTTTGTGAGCAAGTTTGTAATACTGAGTCTTGCACTGGAATATACATAAAAGTGACTTCAAAAGTGATGGTGTAATGGTCAGTTCTAGGATGTCTGATATGCCAAAGTACAACCAGAAACAGTGCAAGAAGGAATCACAGAGCTGGTTTAAGGAGGGAAGAAGGGCAAAGATCACATGAAAGAGCTTCCCACCCCACAGGGAGCCTGAGGCTGCCCCCTCCCACAGCATGGCTCTTGAAGCCACTGCTGGTCTGCAGCTCAGAGGGTTTAGGTTTAACTTCATCCTCTGCCAAAGTGACCTTGGTCTCGCCATTTAGTGTCCCTGTGTCTTGCTTTCTCAAGGCAAGGTGAGGAGCATTCCCTTGTTTAACAAAGAACTATGAAGAAAAATACATTGAAGAGTAAGAGGTACTTGAACTCTGCAACGATGTATTGCTCAGATTGACAGGTCTTCCTGCAATGAGCTTCCCTGCAGCTCCAAGTCCAGGCTTACTCAGTCTGTTGTCATGGTATGGGAACATGCAAAAGTTTAGAGGACAAGAATTAGCAAATGATGGTTCAGTCTTAAAGCTCTTCCCTCCCAGCAAGGTGACAGAAGGCTTTCACAGCTGGTTCTGCAGACCTTTGCAAGACCTTTCCATCTTCTCTGCATGCAGCAATGTCAACTGATCATTGATTTTCAATATGGCTTTTTACCACCGAAATGTTTACACTTTAATTATCAGGAGGCCCTGCACTGGTTGGAATTAAAAATTTAAGACTACTTATATCATAGAGCTTAGCATAGCGACTCCCAACAAGTTATCCAAGCAGTGAAGCGTTTGAAACTTGCTTTCCTGTAATTCATGTTCTTATAAAAGTTTTCAGTCCTTCTGTTCCCTCATACGGATTTTCTGATGTCTAATAATAAGTTGAACACATGCTGTGGCCTTTCAATTAACAGGGATTTGCCTGTGTCTATTTGGCAGTGTGTTTTATCAAACATATAGGGACTCTTAATCGCTCTGCAAGTTTAGTTAAAACTGGGCAATGAGTTCAAAAGGAATTCATGGGGACTGATAGACAGCATGATCTTGTAAGCGTCATTTCTCAAGGAAACTGGATTAAAAGTCTAGCAGCTGGCTATGTGGTAGGCTAATTCAAACATTCTTTTCCTGTCAGTAAAAAAGAAATAAAGGTGAGAAAATATTTTATAACAATGCTAATTAGCAGAGTTTTAGTCAGAAGGAAACTGACTCCCCAAATTATTTATTTTTTCATCAACAGGGTCTAGGAAGACAGTTTTATGTCCTTGTATAACTAGAAGAAATTACTTAAAGTGCCCTTTTTTATTAATTACCGGTAATTTGCTTTGTCAGGGATTTCCATTGCATGGTGTCCCCTTTGAAATAATTGCAAAATCATTATCTTTTTAAGGTTGTTTTGAGCAACATGACGGAAGCCCCCCATAGCCTGTTTTCCTACTGGAATTTTTATCCTTCTTGATTATCGGCTGTGTTCCCATGACAATTCCTGTACTCACACATCCCAGAATTAGCTCCTAACACGTTCCAGCCTGATGGTACATCAAGCCCACTCAGTGCTCTGGAAACTACATGTACGCAATAGGCTCTGAATGTGTGGGGAAAGGAAGGTCTCTGATTTAGGTATTAAGGCTATGTGATTGAAAGATAGGAGAAGGAATGGACAGAAGGGCGTGGAGGAATTAAAAGATGCTTGTTTATTTCCTTTTGTTTTAATGTATTTTCTTTAATTGAAATGTTTCACGTATATAGGATAACATCTATATAATTGCTATATGCTTTCGGTGAAGTGGAACATTTGCCTGAAGGTGATTTATCAATTCATCTTCAAAGTCAGCTTATAAGGCAAGCAGTTGTATATTCCGAGTTACCTTTCCTGCAGCTTTCCTTCATTGTGCCCTCAGTTTACCTGGAAGCTCACTGTTTCCATGAGGTGCTTAGGTGTCATTTCCACTTTAAATGCTGCTGCAGAGCTGAGTGCATTCCAGCAGCAGAACTACATACCTTTCTCAAGATTGCAACAGTCATCTTTGTCAAAACCTCAGCAAATCCTAATAGAGATCTACTCAAAAGAAACACCTCTGTGCTCAGTTCTAACTGCCAGGATAGTGCCAGACCTGATGGTATACATCCAGCAGGACCACGAGCTCAGAAGGGAGCATCTGGGTACTCCACTACTTCAAGCTAAGTCAAGGCCCATTGACAAGAGAAGCTTCCAGCAGGTGCTGCTTTGGCTCCAAATGGTGCTGGTGGATTGCTAGGAAGGCCACCATCACATTCCATGTTTTGTGGCCAGCACTTACGTTTCCCAGCCAAGGCACGATGAATTCCAGCCAGGACTCCTTATAGATCTTGGTGGACAGCCAACACTGCCAGCAGAACGTGTTCAACACTCATACAACTACCCAGAGAACTGCGAGCTAACTTTTATCTGCTGGTAGTTGAAGTTCACAGATGAAAGGCATTCTGAGGCTTTCTGGATATTTTTGCCCCCAGCCTGTTCTCAAGAAGCTGTCCAGACTGGAGAAGTACAGCTCTTCAACATGATTCCATTTGAGAACAGCCTACCATCTCACCATCTGTCACAACAGCATTTTCTAATGTATTCTTCTCCCTCTTGGTGTTTCTTATGCCTTTTCAAAGTTTGCCCTCTGGCATTCTCCAAATGGCACAGCAGTGTTAAGAAGTGACAAAGACACCTTGGGACACTTGCATTTACGGAATATCAAAAGTCTCCTTCCTCCGCGCTAACCACCTTTTTCTCACTCAGTATGATGGTACCATGAGGGTTAAAAAACCCAAGCCTATTACAATGCAAGCATGGTTACCAAGATAGCAAGTATAGGAGAGAATGCAATTGAGGTCGTAGTTTGCTTTACAGTTTGAAAGATGCTCTGCACTTTCAGTTACCTCTACCTTTTATATGATATATTACCCAAAGTAAGGTATTTAAAGATGCTTACATATTTTAAGATATTCAACAATTGCACTAATCACAGTCTCAGCACTATTAATAATTTGATTTTGTGAAAATTATTGCAAAAGTCTATTTTTGCTATGCAATTTTTGCAGACCTTCAGATGATCTAAAACCAAATTTAAAGAAAAGATAATACATTCAAAGGCAAGAGTGTCTCTCTGAGGGGTCATCTATAAAAGCAATATTGACCTCTCATCCTCACAGAACCTCTGCAAGAATCTTTCCAACAGAAACATTGCTGCCTGCTCTGCCAGCTCTGCTGTTGCCATTTCAGCAAGACCCTTTTTTGTTCCTTGGTGGCAAACCTCCTGATTGCCTCTGTCCCCCCTCCATAAGGATAACCAGCAGAGTTGCACAGGGAGGTTACTACTTTTTTCTCTGTCTCTCACCAATTTTCCAACAGCCCTTCCACCAATGCAAAACCATACAGGTACCCTTCAAGTCCCTGTACCAATACGAGTCTCCAGGCTGAGCCCAGGGCTCAGCTCAGCCCAGGAGGAGACCATAAGAGGGGATTTCCAAGAGTGGTGGGGGGAAAAAAAAATAAAAATAAAAAAATCTCACATTAGTGTTGCTATGGAGATGAGAATTACCACAATAACTATTGTGTTCTCTTTCAAAGCTTCCCATTCTCCAGTTTTAACTCCTTCCCCGGCTCCACCACTGCTTCAGTTCTGTCCCAGCAACATCCCAGCACACCTGACAGATTTCTGGATTGGGAACTGGAAAGGGAATAGCAGAGCACATAAGAACCTGGAGTCTGGCCAGAGAACAGAAAAGGGGGAGAAAAAAGTGAGGGAAGGTCTTGTAGAAAGAGGGGAGGGTTATAAGAGGAAGGGACATGGAAAAACAGCTTTTGGAGATGGCACAGAAACAGATTGAAACAGAATATTGTCGTTCCATAGGATTACCCTCTACCCTTCCTTAAGGAAGCTCTGCCCCTCACGGAGAGCAATGCACACACTGCACACCACTCGGCAGTGAATACCGAGACTGTCATCTTCCTTCCTGTATGCAACAGCCTCTCCCTTTTCTTCAGCACTGAGAGGAAAAGCAAAGTTTCTAGGAAGCAAAGCAACATCACACTTTCTTCTGACAGGAAGAGCAGAAGTTGGAATGAATTTGATAATTTTAAACAGTTTCCCACATCCACATTGTTACATTCAATTAAATGGTTGTGCCACTTCTGATGGGGTTTATGTTCCAGTACCCAAAAGCTTGCACTGCTTATGTACAAGTTGTTGTTGTTGACAGGAGTTTGATACCCTTCTATAAAAATCACCCATGCTCTAAACATAATGCCATGCCCTTATTCAGAAACTTTAGAAAAGGATTTAAAAGGGGAAATAAAGACTCAATTGAGCTTGTAGAGGAAAATTAGGAGGACAAGGCATTTCTGATCCACTAGGTTTCACAATTAACTGCAGGTGCTAGACGCAGCATCACCAGCTGTGTAAAGCATCTCTGAACATAACTTTCACCTGCCGATAACGCTGCCTTTTGCTTCCACAGGCATTGTGCAAAACCCAGCAAATGAGCCTTGCTCTGCTACCTCTGGCCCTGCAGCAAACATCACCTCTTTAAATTTTCAGAAAACATTCCTCTGCAGCCACTGAAAGTACAGCTGATCTTTCTTTTTGCCTAGCCAGCAAAAGACAGCATAAACCAATCGATAAGCAGAGAATAAAATGTGATTCCCAGGAGGACAGCAGGATGCCTGGCCCTACCCAGCCACCCTCCACCAGGGAGAGGGGCTCCATCTGGAGGAAAAGAAAGATGCAAAAAATGCCTAAAATGCACCTGGGAGCATTCACACTTATGCTATTGTTATACCATAGAATCATAGAATGGTTTAGGTTGGAAGGGACCTCAAAGACCATCTAGTTCCAAGCCCCTGCCAATGGCAGGGACACCTCCCACTAGACCAGGTTGCTCAAAGCCCCATCCAGCCTGGCCTTGAAAACCTCAAGGGATGGGGCAGCCACAACTTCTATGCGCAACCTGTTCCGCTGTCTCACTACCCTCAGAATAAAGAATTTCTTCCTAATATCTAATCTAAATGTACCTTCTTTCAGTTTAAAACCATTTCACCTTGTCCTATCACTACACTCCCTGATAAAGAGTCCCTCTCCGTCTTTCCCGTAGACCCCTTTTAAGTACTGGAAGGCCACTATAAGGGCTCCCCAGAGCCTTCTCTTCTCCAGGCTGAACAGCCGCAACTCTCTCAGCCTGTCTTCAGAGGAGAGGTGCTCCAGCCCTCGGATCATTTTGTGTCTCTCCTCTGGACTCCCTCCACCAGGTCCATGTCTTCCCTGTGCTGAGGACTCCAGAGCTGGACACAAGTACTCCATGTGGGGTCTCACCAGAGCAGAGTAGAGGGGCAGAATCACTTCCCTCAACCTCCTGGCCATGCTGCTTTTGATGTAGCCCAGGATATGCAGCCCATATATCCTCATGCTGCTTCATGTCCTTTCCTAACAGTGAATACTGATTTTCCGAGCCCAGAAAGTGAGCTATTGGAATTTCATTTGGCGCAGGCAGAGATCATCAAAACTACCCCTTAAATTTTATCCTCCGTTGTCCAAAATGACATAGCAACTGTCTGTTCATGCCACCTGGCCGTGCACAGCAACAGCATCCCCACAGTGCTGACTCTTGGGATCTTGCTGCACCACCTCCCTTCCTTGCTGGCTGACAGCTTGAAAATGGGCATAGTTTGCGAAAGACGTGAACAATACAGCTGACTTTTTGAGGCTTTGCTGCTGTGCAGTCCCAGCATTCCCCAAGCTTCTCCCACGATTTCTAACTGAGCTTTGAAGGGGAAAAAAAAATAAAATAATAAATGCACAGCAAGTTGGTTCCAGCCCCGTGATGGAAGAGAGCACCATAAGACTAACATTTGGTGTGGCGCTGTGATGTCAAAGACTCACTGCTGCCCAGATTTAAAAGGGTAGTGAGAAATAACCAATTTTGGCTATTAGTTGCTATGCAAAATTTTTCAAATAAAACCATAATTTCTCATAACTTGCCCTTGTAGGCGAGCCTTCAAAAGCAGGGAAATGAATGCTTTCCCTTCAAGAGTTTAAAGAGAAGGGAGAGTCTTTGCTCATTTATTGATCTCTACAGCATATTTCCTGGGAGCTCAGAAAAGTCCAAAAGCAGAATAAGGTTCAGTGCATCTCTTAGCCCAATACATAATTCTACCCTCACCATCTCAATTCCATCCCCTTTCCCTGCTCCCACCCTGCAAAGGAAAACACCTTCAGACTAAAAGTCCTATGTCTGTTACTTCTGGAGATTCATTCCCTTATCCTTCTGGTGAAGACCTAAACTTTTAATATAGCATAAGTAAGGACACACCTTTCTCAGAAAACTTAAAACCAGACATGAAACACAGAAAAACTGCTCTCAAGCTCAGAAAGTTAAGGAAAAAGTCATCCCAAATCAACACTTTAATACTTGTCCAGTCACAAAAGGGTCTGACTACCTTCTTATATGCTTGTTATGAAAAGGTTTTCTTTGTAGCAAATTGTCAGTTTAAACTGGAAACTTGGATGCACTATAGAATGGCTAAAGCCCAAAAATACAGGAATCACAGGGATGAGTGAGAATATTAATAATTACCCCATTCCCTGAAAATCTCGTTTCTTTTTATGAAACGTAATAAATAAAATTACTACAAATAACAACGATCTTCGAAATGAGAAAGTATCAGGAACAGGAGAAGCAGCAGGGTGTGTCTTTTGCTCACATGCCAAAAGTACAGTATGAGGAAATGTCATGGCGAACTTCCAAAATCACAGCCAAGAGATTCACCCATCAGCTACTTAGTTGGGAAGGGGACTTACCTGCTTAACCCTCTAGTGGTGCTGTAACTTTGAATGCAATTTTTACCACATTTCCCTGTTATGCTTTTGAAAGATGGGCTGATGAAATCCTTTATTTTGTGAACTTTAAAGAAAATCAAGAGATTACCAAGAGATCTTTTTTAGCTATTGTACCCTAACTTTTCTGAATTTCTGAGAAGTTTTGCCTTTAGAATTATTTACTTAATCTTAATCCCTGGATTTATGTGCCACATGTAAAACATAATTTTTAATACTACTACATACTTATTTTTCTACTTAGGGGTCCATTCATAGACAAAACACTCATATGAATGCCTAAATTATTTCAGTTCTTAATCACACTGAAAATCAATACAACTCAAATACCTAAACTACAAAGATGATTTTGGAAAGTGCTATGTTAGGTGGGATCATACTGTCTTAATCTAGATATTATTTGCATGCAGATGACCTCACTGAGATATGTTTGGTTTTGCAAGGATGATTAATTTCATTTTCCCTTTAACATCATGAACGTTACTGATCACTCCATCTAATTTTGTTCAGTGATGGTATTACTTCATTTCATGGTGTGAATAAAATTTAGCCCAATGTCTCAAGAACCTGACCCTTATACATATTAACAAAGAGTTATTACACAAGATTTCTTTTTATAACTTTTTTAAGCCTGAACACAATATAGCCAGCGTCAAGGTACGGAGAACTTTCACACGCTTAGCGGGGTCCAGTTTTGCCAAGTTGCTATGTTGGGAAACAGCTCAGACTGATCATAGTGATGGTCTGTTACATGCAAAGCCATGCCTGGGTCTTTGACTCTGAATGATACCTGGACGACAAACAGGAGACCTTCTCAGGGTGCTCCATCCCACCTATACCAACTTTATCCTAGAGGAAACAAGTTACTTCCTTGGCCTCTGGTGTGAATGCTGCCTGGTGGTTAGGGAAAATGTCTAAGGTGATAGAAAAAGCAGAAATCAAGGCTGAGCGATATTAGTTTGAATCTTGAACAGAGAGAGTCATGCCACACCGTCCAGTGGAGAACTGCTAGATGGTGACAACTGCCTTCTCCCTTCCGAGGTGTGCAGTGCACTCAGCCAAAGGAGTTAAGCTTATTGTACTTGATGGCAGGTAGGGCACAAAGTACTGCTGGGGGCTCCTCACTGTCATGTAAAAATCACAAATGTTGCAGCAAGTGCTGTGCTTTGATTGCAGTGTTTTTCAAGCCCATTTCCACTTTCCCTTGCGCTTGCCTTTTAAGCTTTGATCACAAGGCTGTACAGCTAAAGGCACCTGAGAAACAGATTGCTAGGCAACAGATGCTGCAAAGGACAGCTTCCCTTCCCCTAGCACCTAGACGGCAAGAGACCTTACAGCACTCAAAGTTGCCTCTTACAAAATATTCAAGGCAAAACCAGCTTAGTGTTACAAAGGCAGTCAGGTGAAGCAAGAAATGACTTTGAAAATAGGAGTTAAAAATAAACCGCGGTAGGAAAGAGAGGCAATTCAAGCAAATGAAAGAGAAACATGATGGGAGGCAACAAAAGGCAACATTAAATAAGGAGTTGTTATTAAAAGTGTGGGAGCAGGTAGAGAATATGATGAAAGAAATTAGCAAACCGGAGGTAGAAGGCAGATCTGAAAACTTGTGTGATAGGATAAATATATATATATAAGCTTAATTTACTGTCACTCTTATAAAAGTTTATTTATTGCTAAAATTCTGTTTAGCGTTCATTTTACGCCACCCTATCAAAAATTATGTCTACCATGAGGAAACAGATATTACTGTTGTGTTTTTCATCTGAATTATCAGAGTACTTAACATCATTTCTACTCAGTCCATAAATGTCATCCATGGGGTAAATAGAAAAGTTTCATTTGATCACGATTTAGGAGAGAAAGGGGAAGCTACATAAAGCTACATAAATCTTTATAGAACACAAATCAGTATTTCACCCAGAACATAACCTGGAAGCCAACATCTAAGTGCAAAACAGTACATACTAAGCAATGCTAAGCAAGCAAAGAGAAGGTTGCATCTGTCTAATAAGAGTTTCCTTTAGGGTAACGAAAACAAGCTGCTAAACTAACCTGACCTGGAAGCTGTGAAACATAGTGCAGTACAGCATTTAGGAAATGTGTTTTCCTCATTTAAATCCTTAATTGCGGTTTTAAATGTGTAAATAGGCTTGCCCAGTAGGATGAGCAGTGGCAACAAAAACAGACGCTGGGTATGCAGAACCAACAAGAAAATACGGAGCAGGGAAGTAAGCTGAGCGTTAGAGATGAAGAAATGCCGACATACAGTGAAAATTAGACTTTGCAAAGGATATTAAAACCAACGGGGGAAAAATGGAGTTGCTATGCAGGAAGAATGGGACAGAGATTAAAGATAATCTAGGTACAGTCCAAAAACTAAGTAAATACTCTGCCTCATTGCAATCAGAGGAGATGATGTTGAGCATAGAACAAAAGGCAGATTGGCTACATGGAATCAGGTTAGGGAAATTGCTAAGGAGCTTATTTGGTCTTTTGAGACCAAATAATCATCACAGCAGAATTCTGAAAGAACAGGATGCAAAATAGCAGGTAGAGTAACTAGTATTTTCAGGAATTCTGCCGGGTCAATCCATTCTTAAATGACTATGCAATTGCAAAGATGTTGCTGAAAGACTCTTTGAGCTTGCTAAAATAACAGCTGAGATGAGGATAGGGGTTCTATCTACAAACATATCATTGAAGTAAAAACCAGAAAGGGGAAAATAATATTTTAACTAAAGGGTAATGTCGACATGAGAACAAACACATCACAAAGTTAGAAAAACATTTCTAACCTTCAGTGCAATGAGTTTTGGGAACAATCTTCCAATGAGAGTAACTGGCACAGAACTAGTTAGAAACGGAGATTGATCAGTTTGGAAAACAGATTTAGTGATAAATTTGCCTGAGGCAGGTAGAAGAGAAGACCATGCCTAGTCCTTTTTTTCTATAAATTTCTTTATAGTATAGTCTCTGTGATTCCTCCATGGTTTCCTAGACATTTGACTAAATAATATTCCAGCATTCAATCCTTTGCCTTGTTACTACTTGCAGCCAGCTTAACCATCATCCATTTTGCACACCTCTCACTCCAGCAACAAACAGGCTACACATACTCCCTCACAAAGCAAAATTTTCTGTTGGACGTGCTGACATGGCATGGACGGTTCTAGTTCTGCCAGCTGTTCCTTGAGCTGAGGGAGGAAATGGGAAAGTAGAGCCCTGCCTGCTGGAACAGTGGTTGAAATCCCTAGACGGCTCACCCACCACTCGTGTAGTCTTGGACTGCACCCACCCATGCTGCCCAGATGGGAGACACACTTACGGAAAAGCAACCAAGTATTTCCCCTCAATCCATTATTTTAAAACCTTAACAGAGTTCATGCAAAGTTCGTCAAAGCTAAAACAAACTATTGGCAGTGTTGAAATATGAGACTAGAAAGGAAGGCACAAGTATTTTCAGATAATTACCTTTATACTTTTCAGGTTTGGAGTACGTGTGGTATTCCCTGCACAGGTTTAACTAAACTTAAGTACATGTTTTCTTTGTGAAGTCTTTAGCCAGCTTTTTGCCACTGACGCATCACCTTGGTAGATCCCTTTTTACATTTGCTTCAAAATACCCACCTAAAATATCTGACTCGTTCCACAAATATACTCTAAGGTTTCTTATTGAAAAGCCTTGCAATAGTTTAAGAGAAAAAGGGTTCTACAAATGAAGAATAATATTAACTATTCTATTTTTGGAAAACAGGAGTGCAGTGCCAATTAGCCTGCAGCAGTCTGAAGGCAAAATTCCCCATCCCCTAACAGACAAGGTCACTGGAGTTGTGTGTGCATGTTGACACAACCTTTTAATGCATATACCCATTTAAAATAATTATTTTGCATGCCAAGCCATATCTGCTTCTAAGTTCATTTCCACTGTGTAATGGATGGCTTGAAATCCAATTTAATTCATTTTTGTGATGCAATTTTCTTCCATGTCTACTATTTTCAGTGCATATTACATCTTCACTATTTCTGAACGTATCTTATTAAGTAGCAATTGCAAATATATATATATCATAAATCTCAATTCTGTAATTTCTCCTTTCAGTCACCTCTAACTTCCGTCATTCATGAAAACACAAAAAAAAAGTCTGTAGAACATTTCAGTTGTACTCCATATCCCAGCCACTGAACAAAGACATTTCATAGATAACCTGTATTTATTTATTCCTAAAACCAATTCCTTTCTCTATTGAATCTTCTTAATGTATTTTGCCTTTGTAACAATTGATATATAGTTATGCAATTCAATTTGATGACAGACTTTTTTTTTTTTTTTTTCAAAGCTGAAAATTAAATTTGCTACCATCTTTTTTTTTTTCCTCATCCTCAAAACATCATTTTGAGGTATTTGAAACACCTCTACAAACCAGAGATAAAGAGAGAAACAAGAGAACTGGTGATTGTGTGAAGTCCCAGAGAATCCATTCCCTTTCTTCCCCAGCTGAAGTGTGGAAGGGGTCTTGGATGGATGCCAGGACATTATTACTCTTGGATCCCACATGGAGGAAGGTTTGGGGACTGGATTTTGGGCAAGTTTTTTTTGCATGTTTGGTTTTGCAATCTGCATATGAAGTTCTTCCTGCTTATGCAAGACCTTTTTTTTTTTTAAAGAAAAAAGATTCAACTTCAAAAAGAAAATTCTTATATACGTCTGCTTTTTAAAAAAATAAAAATCAGTCTATCTTAAATCTGACTATTTCACAGACATTAAATTTTACAGACACTTCTATTAGAGCCACTTTTTTTCTGCACTTCTGTTTCACAGAAGGGACAGGCTGTTTATTAACAGGTTTCTTATGTTGCCTTTGAAGAGGTTCTGGACGCAGCTATCCCATTCTAAACAGATTTAGCTTGATCTCAATTAAACCTTCAGGAGAGGGTGGTAGTGCTTTCTACTTCCATATATACAATAGCTCTGCCTGCAAAGTGGTCATAAAAGCAGCAGGCAAGAACTTTATAAGTTGTTGTCTGTCAGTTATTTCCATGTAAAGTATACATTATTTGCAAGTTAAATTTGTTTTGTTTTCCCCAATCTGCCATTTCTACAAACTCAAGCTGACAATCAAGCAAAGTTGTTCTCCTGCATAATTACCTTTAACGAAGAATCGTCTGGCCAAATTGATTCACTGACACTAGAGCATTTTGTTTCTGTCAGCATTTTTTTGCACAGCCAATGCACACCAGAACTTAACAAGCAATACTAATGTACAAGAAAATGTTGACCCTGGTTCACTGTCAGCACATTTCCTCTGCAGGGCTCACACACCAAAAAAAATATAGTTAAAACATCAGCTTTAAAGGCAAGCTGGTAGCTATGACTGAATACACGTAAATAACATACCAAGTAGGTGGTAATTTTACATCAGAGTGGGAGATGCTAGATGAAGTCTCATCTCAGTGCAGCCTTTGAAGGACCTGGGACTGAGTGCTGCTGTCTTTCAGGTTTATTTCACTCTGCCCTTTGCTGTGCACTTGTAGCACCTTCACTTTACCCAACCCCATGAAAAAAAAATTCCAGGACAAAAAAAAGTTTTCAGGGCTTGGGAAGAGCTAATTAGACAATTAGTTTAGTTTTGTTCTTTAAGAAGCAGTGCATATTTTAGTGCTTAAATGTCCCTTTTTTGTTTTCATCTCCTTTTGGCCTTAGAAAGATGGAAAGTTTTATCTGCATTGCGTATAGGTAATAGCATGGCCTCAACACAGGTAGGGCATTCTCTACCTGATACAATAAGCAGCTATCTTAAATTGAAAGCAACAAACTGATAACTGCTACTTAAAGAATGAAAAGTTTGTTTTATAAAACACACTTTACCATAGGATATTTGCCTTATATACAAACCAGTGGGCCAAGCAAAAGTTGATTTTCATTTGGAACACACGTTAGGAATCGCTGCCCGTCTCATGTCAATATTCAGGTACTCATCAACAGGCGTGAACTGATCTCCCTCCTTTTCTTTGTCCATACAGGGTAACGTACACTGGTACCCACAATCAATATTTACTTTTAATTGTACTGCTATCTGCTTTTCATTACAATTAACGGAATCATATTACACACCACTAGTCTAGTAGCAAAGAAACACCCATAAATTCTGCTTTGATGAAAGACCACTATGCAACACACGATATCTGCGAGACACCTATGTCGTACCCACTCACATCCAGAAGTCAGCCAGTCCTTTATGCCTAAGTGATTACTTTCAGTGGCAAATGAATCTCTTCCCTACTTCTCCAGATGCATGAATTTTTCAGCTTATTGCCTTTTTGCAGAAGCAGATCAAAGTAAGGATGCTGATAAATATCTCTTACTCCATCCATATCAATATCTTCAGATATAAAGAGCTTTAAATATGTTTGCACAAAGATTCTTTCAGTATTGCACCAATCCACAAGAAATGATATATCTACTAGTGTCAACACTGCAGAAGTTTATAAATATACTCTAAGATGAAATTGTCAGTTAATAGCAAATAATCCTAACATTTGCTAACATAGTCAACAGAAGACTGTTTAATGCAGACAGATTGTTATTTACAGCTGTGCCAGATGGGGCAGTTTGAAAAATGTTTAACTGCTCTTTAGTTAACATTTAAAATATATTCTTCAACGTCCTTGAATATTTTTAAATTGGGGAGGTGGTGTTTTTTTGAATACAATTTATTTTCAAATATTTTTATGTTCCTACTGTCAAACACAATTATATGTGCCTGTAAACAAAAGACAAATTGCCTACAGAAAACTATTACTGGAGCTCACACAGCAGAAACATTAAATATTAACAAATGAATACATCAGTTTTAGTACAAAGTGACTGAACTTTGTGGGAAACTTGTGCGTTAGTTATTGTAATACATTATCTGAACATGACATTTATACTGCACTATACATCGGGGGGGATTAGTGCCATCTGCATGTCTAGCTCTCAGATAAATGGTCATAATAAAACCTTTAAGGAAGGGGCATTGAGGTGGTGGCGTTTTGATTCAGTGTTATCTTCATATTTATTTAGGCCCTCCAAATCCACTTCCAGATTTTGCAGTATCCTCTAAGAAATGCAAAATCGTTTTAACAGCAAATCGTAGCAAACTGGCTGAACTGATGAGGCAGAAACACCATGGCATGCAGGGCTGGACACAGCTTTATGGCTTAAAACTAAAGGAAGCATTAGTTTTTCTAGAAGGACAGAAAAAAAAAAATCAGTAAAATAGAACTGCAATGTTCTCATCAAACCTTCAGCGAACCACTAGATAGCTAGTTCATACTTGCAGCAAGCTATACGGTTTTGCAAGCCTTTAACTGTTTTGTTAACAGCACGCGTTCAAGTCACATAGCTGGTGGATATGCCTGGGTCTATATGGATTATTTTTTTTCCCCCTTCAAAACAGGTATGCAGACAAAAGCAGCTGAACTGCATAATTACCTTCCATTGCCTCTTGGATATGATTCAGCTCTTCAATGAGATCTCTGCGGATGTCAAGACTTCAGTCTTTGGGTTATCTGCTAAGACTTCTGGCAGTGCTATCAATTATTTTGTGAGGTACAGGCTCTGATCCACTGAAATCTGGGGAAAACTAATTTTACATACATTGAAACAGTCATTGTTAGCCTGGGCTGGATTTGAAATGGCAGCGGGAGACACAGGGAATTGGCTTGTCTTCTACTGGCAAGCAGTAAAAAGAAGAGGTACTGCAGAGGATGAATACTTAACTATTCTCCCCTCTTTACCCCATTACTCCTTGCACATGCTTACTCTCCACTTAAAGACAGGGCTCAGAGAGAAAGGAGGCAGAAAGAGGAAGAAGGCAGCAAAGACAGCACCTCTTTTGTTTGGGGAAGAAGAGGGAGAATGCCTATAGCACCCACAGGACACAAGGCAATGGCTCTCTTTGTGGACCATGAAAATCAAGGGGTGCAAGCTGACCCAACATTCAAACTCCTCAGCAACTAACCCTCCAGAGCAGGCTCAGCCAAGGTCGCTTCAGCTGTATGACAAACTAAAAGTAGGGCCAGGGGTGACTTCTGGCCGGAAGGCCATGGGGCATAAGGCTTTTGGATGACACCCTTCCCTATGGCACACCAGGACATGATTTTTCTGTGTGGTTCTGCAGTTTAGAATGCCAAAATCGCACCAGCGTGGGGTTCAGGGTACCATGCACAAGGATGCAGGGGCTGCTGGGGTGGTGCTAGGACTGCCCCAAGCACAGAGCACGCCACATCCTTTATCTCTAACCCCACAAAACCACAAGGGAACTCTCCTGCCCCCTGTTGCAGGGCTTTCTCTGCTCCTCTTGGCCTCACATATTCAAAGAGGAAGATAAAGTAATTTTTATTTTTAGATGCATGTAACACATTAATACAGTGCATCAATATGCATAAATAAAAGTCCTTAAGTTTTCATTTTGATGCACATCAGTAGCTTAGCTTTCACTCATGGCATTGCCTAAAGCATGAATTTTAGCACAGTTGTAGAGCAGAATCTTTTAATTCCTATTGGTATTTTAAATACTATGTCTTCCCGACACAAATTCTTATTGCAAGCATAGGCATTTTGGATGTATGTCTAAGAAAACCAAGTGAGAGTTTGGTCTAACCTTTTATTTGTACCGAGTAGTTTGGAAATATTCACTACTTCATAGGCTTTTAAATCATCTAGCCTGTGCACTGTTTCGACCGTTATGAGCTGGAAACACAAATTGCAAGATTCTTGTATGGCAGAAGCAATATTCTTTATACTTTTTCACTTTGGGTTTATCACAAGTGGGGTGTGGCACTGTTTCAGTCACTTCTTGTATACACCTATGGCTCCTGTCATTGTAATTTGGCTTACACTTGTCCGAATCTTCAATACAGTCAAGGAGAAATATAAGCGGGGCTAACATATCCAACCTGCAACCAAAAGTGGTTCTGGTGTTGGTTTTTTTTCTGTTTTAATATTGTACTAATAAAAGTAGTCTTTATCACTCAGGAAGAGCATGGATTCAGAAAATGCAGTATTGCAGATGGAGGAAATTAAGATGAATATTTCTTCTGCTTTATTTTCCAACTACAGTTGCTCTAGTGGCAATGGTAGAAGTGTTAACACATTAGATCGATATCCAAATGACTTCCACTCTTCTGGTCCTTTTTTCACTCTTCAATAGAGTAACAGGGAAGAGGAAGAATAGGGAAAAGAAAGAAAAAAGCCCCCAGACACCTGAAAGCTGAGTTTAAGTTCTCTTGTTCTCATTTAAAAATTAAATTTGCAAAATGATAAACCCATAGTTGTTAACTTATGGTAGTTTCAGACCTGGCAGAGTCTTTTGAGTACTATTCACAGCTCAGGAAAGGTCTATATCCTGTTTTTAAAGTGTTCACTTGAGACATAGCCTAACTAAATAATGTATATTCTGTATCCTAGTTTAACATACACCTTCAAAAAAAGATGTGCTGTTAGGGAATGCATGTTTTCCAGGACTGTGGAAAATACAGCAAGTCACAGCAACTGGAGACTTCTGGAACAGATAAAGGCCCCCTGAAAGACTTCATTTCTAGCGGCTCCTGATTTCCATGAAGAGCTGCTGCTGAGCACAGGTCTGTACTCTCTGGTCAGAGCTACGAAAGCCTCCCCAACCCCATGGCAGATCATCAGATATTTGATTCCTGCAGGAAGTTTCAGGCTAAGAACATGCAAATAATATGAACTACCTAGCATCTCCACTGCCAGGTGGGTTCTGGACTGTGTACTTAAGTGCACTATACAGGCATTGCCCTGTGACCACAGTCTCAGTAGAATAAAAACCTTAGTAGGTGAGATTTGCCAAGTGGTATTGCTGATCCACTTCAAAGCACACCAGATTTATCATAGCCAATTTTCAGCCCAGCCAGATATTCATACAAAAGACAGATTTATAGAGAAGATATGGTTGATGAATTACTTTTTTTTTTTTAATGAAGTTTTTGGTGCCACTGCTTGAGACAAGCTTTTCACATGCAACTTAGAAACCTGTGTCTGAGCAGGTCATCCTATACTCACTCCCTTTACAGCCAATGAAGAAAAAAGATAGAATGCAAGTCCACTCATTGTTTTAGACACTTTCTTTTCAGATGCAAAGCACTACACCCTATAAAGGGTACTGAATATAAACAGAATGCAAAAAAAACCCCCACTAGTTTATAGATGTTTGCATTACATGCGTCCAAAGAAGGGCAACGAAATCGGTGAAGGGTCTAGAGCACAAGTCTTATGAGGACCAGCTGAGGGAACTGAAGTTGTTTAGCCTGGAAATCAGGAGGCTGAGGGGGGACCTTATCGCTCTCTACAACTGAGAAAGGAGGCTGTAGCGAGGTGGGGGTCAGTCTCTTCTCCCACATAACAGGTGATAGGACAAGAAGAAATGGCCTCAAGTTGCATCAGGGAAGGTTTAGGGTGGATATTAGGAAAAATTTTTTCACCGAAAGTGTTATCAAGCATTGGAACAGGCTGCCCAGGGAAGTGGTTGAGTCGCCATTCCTGGAGGTATTTAAAAGACGCATAGATGTAGCGCTGAGGGACATGGTTTAGTGGTAACCGGGCAGTGCTAGGCTAATGGCTGATGACCTTAAGGGTCTTTACCAACCTAAACGATTTAATATGTCTATATTTAAACAAATTAATCTCTTCCCTGGAATTTTCCAGACTACACTACTGAATTTAATATCCTTAGAAGTAGAAACTGCATATCGTCTTTTAAACAGGTGGATTAAAATCATGCCCCTCTCAGTATTGTGTCACTTGAAATACTGTGTTAAGTTCCCCAAGTAAAGGGACTCTTCCAGTAAAAGTATTCTGTCACAGATTGAGCTGTCCCTAGAAACTGAAAGCAGGATAGAGATCTTTATAGCTGATTCAATGAAGATTTATTAATCCTAAACACTTAAAAAAAAAAAATCAAAACAAAAAGCTCATTTCAGGGAAGCATAGTAAAAGATACAAACACTATGTTGAGCATAAAGGATGTCTGGCTCTCTGTGGATCTGAAAAACTTTTAATTTTACAATGTATTCTCTTCAGGATGTAAAGATTGCTCACCCGTGTTGCTGTATGTGATTTTTCAGCTTCTAGCCTACAAGATTAATTAGCTGTTCATCAACCAAGATACATATGAGACACACTGCAAGAAAGATTATATTGCTGCTATGATGGCTTTTAAATAAGATGTTTCTGGCATTTGGTATTTGTTGGATCCCATCTCTTGATTGCTTAGCTTCCATGCTAATGAACAAATAGTCTTTACTTATATTACCCATTCAAAAAATCCTACAAGAAATTCTTGACACAGAAAACAATTCTTACAGAACATTTCTTTTCAGCATAAGCATTTCATTTCAGCAGTTCAGATATGAATTTTGTATGCAGCAAATTATTCTCTAGCTTTCTGTAAATTTGAGTTTGTAATGCTTTGGTAAAATTCTTAAGTTTTCAGATGAACAAGGCTCTGTTTGCCTGGTATGCTTAGCTGCCCACCTCCTCCTATTATCAACGCATCTACATGTGTGTGTCCCAGCAGCAACAATGATGTTGTTTAGTTAGTACTATTTTTAATCATCAAAACACTTTGCAAACATTGTCTTTAGAGATTGCATGGGTAAGATTTCGGAGTATCATTAGTGCCTTTCACTACAGAAATACTGAGAAAAGTAGATGGCACAAAGCTACTGAAGGAGCAAAAGGTTATGATTAGAATTCACATCTCTCTAACATTCAGACTGTGTTTGAACCTCTTCTTTCCATGCTTTGGCAACTTAAGTCAGATGTAATAGCAATCCTTTTCTAAAATATTTTTAAATTGTGTAGCTTTTGGTGTAGAACTGGGCTGCTTTGCTTTTGTGCATCTCATCAAGAATGGAACATCATATGCCCTTCCCTCCAATCTCCCCTGCCTCCCCTATCCCACAACCTTTTCAGCATCTCTCACAGTTCGATATTCCTTGAGAAAGTAGAGATTTGATTTGGTCTCCACAAGCTTATCAGATGTAGACTTGCGGGAGGCGTGGATTGTAATTTTTTATAGTTTCTCACTATTGGGGAATAGCATAGTGTCTTATGTATGGTTAGAAATAGTCTACTTTAAACATTGGGAATAATTTCAAGATTTTGCGATTATTTTGCAGTATTTTGTTTGATTGTGCCATTCATACATTTAGCTGCTTCTTCCTCATAACTAAAAGATTACCTGATAAATAAATTTTCTAGATATAAAAAGGATAGCAGAGTAAAGCTATAGCAAAACTTCAAGATCATCTGCTAGTATGGCAACTTGGAGTGGTTCTTTCTAAAAACTGTCTTGTTTTTGAAAGTATCTACTCAAAACAAACATCAATGATCAAATGATGTCTATACAATAAGGCTCCATTCACCTTATTTTATAGTATTTCTACTATACGCAAAATTGTATTGTTTTTGGCTTTTACACATTTTAAATACATAAAAGTTTCATAAGTCTGAGTACTTCTGCCCAACTTCAAGTTATCTTAGTTCTGCCTATTTTGTTTTATTTATAACTTTAATCCAAAATAGTAGATATGGCAACTGAAACTATGTCAGGGCTTGCCAGGCTGTTGTAACCAAGATCACCAACCTGCATGAACCACATCCTTAGCATTTCGTATTCTGGGTCATATTTTAGGTTCTATATGTGGTTTGGGAAAGTTTGGAGGCTTTATCTGATCAATGAAAGAGATTTATGCTTTTTTTCCCCCCCTCACATATGACCTTGTTGAATGCTGCCCAATATAACCAGAGCTCTTCGGTATCTATGCCAATAGGCAATAAAAAATGTTCTCATGATAAAAACGAGAAGGCATTTTACAGAACAGGAGATGGAATTGTATGATTAAGGATCAATAACAAGAATTCTTACTATTTCACTGGAGATGGGTAAAAGGAGGAAAATCAGCATGTACTGGTCGATCGTCATCCAGCTGTGAGCTGTTAGTGTGATACATGTGTGGAAAGAGCTACTGACACCAGAAGAAGCTTTAGGCAAGATATTTTTTGAAGAGAGAGAGAGAAGACTGTCCTTTTGAAAGGCCTCACTGAGACACTATTTGGGCTACTTTTCTGGTCATTTAAATGCTAAAAAAAAAATCATTGTAAGCTAGAAAGGGTACAGAAGAAGAACAGAAACATTACTAAAGGAATGGATTATTCAGAACAGAAGTTACAAGAGCTTGGACAGTTTTGTCTTCCCAAATAAAGCTGAGAGGGGGCAATTTGGAAGGTAAGAGAAGATCTATTTCAAAGATAACATCAGTAAAAGTTCAAGTAAATACAAACTGGTAGTGAATCAACCGAAACTGGAAGATGGGAAAGAGGAGGAGAAAAAGAAAAAAGAGTGTTCTCATGCTTATCAGCATGAAACTCTGGATCAACCTTCCAGACAAGGTAGCTGGGACAAGTAACTTGCACTGTTTTAAAACAGTTCAGTCACTTTAGGCAAGGATTTATATACCCAGGAATTGCAGCAGACTGAAAACTAAGTCTATACTACAGGTCCTTGAATTGCTGATGCAGTGGTACAGACAGAATATTTACTTGCACGACACCCATACTGTATTAAACCTATATGCTGTATATAAACCATCTGATAAACCTATTAAACCGTAAGAATTTCTTTAGGTTACCTGCCAAGAGCAAGGAAGTTCTTTTTGCATATGACACATCATTTTTTTTCAGACTTTTTCTTCTCCTTCCTCTGAATCCTGTGAGGTTAAGTCCAGAGTGTCTTTCAGCATTCAGCTTTACTGCCCTGAAGCTGGCCCCATTGCTTGGCTGCAGCTAGAGACAGGCTGCAAGTACCATGTGCCAGCTTGCCTACTGACAGGCAATTCCCAGGGCTAGGGTAACAACTCCTCTCCATCTCCACTCCCTCAGGCTAAGCCAAACCACCTCAGCCCAAGCTGAAAAAGGCAAAAAAGATGAGCCCCCCCTCCCCCCCAAAAAAAAGCATGAGACCTTACCTTTAGCATGAGACACAATTTTAGGACCTCTGGACATTTCTCACATCGTATTACCTACTACTGCAAGTACTTAGGGCATTTACAATACTCTTATTTGTCCACAGTTTCTGTTATTTTACTACATACAGGCTGTACTTGTAACAGCATTCTCAAGCAATTTGTTCCTGGACCACTTGCAAACACTCAAAGTAGATGTTTTGCAGACATCTCCTAAATCAGACACCTGTGGTCAAATAGCCTGTGCATGCAGGGGGCTGGAGTAAGCCTTCCAAACCATTAATAGCGCTTCAAAGAAATTTAATTCTGTAAAACAAATAATTGTAGATGTGGAACATATGTTTATGTAAGTGCTCTGAAACAGCAGTTGAATTCTTCTAAAGTTGATAGTATTTACCTTAGGCAGGAGCATTTTTCAATCTCTGTTTGAAATAATTGGCAGCACGCCCTATAAAACTTACCCTGAGAATTAGATTGCTAAAACACAGTAAAATGCCCAAATCAATTTCCTAATACTCTTCCAGCCCAGAGTCTAATTTCAACACATCTTCCTTGACCAGCACCTCTGGCTGACAACTCCAGTCACTAATCTCTTTCTGCTTATGATAACGTATTCAAGTACCTACCGCACAGAGAGAAACCAGAGTGTTTCTTCCTCCCCACTGGAAGGCTGCTTGCTGGCCTTAGACTCTCCCCTGGTTCATTTTGGAAACTTCCCCTTCCCCAGGTAGCCTCCAAAAACCACCTGGCCTCCAAAACCACCAGTTCCCTGACCTCCCCTCCCAGCCCATCATAAACAGGGACCAAATTGATTCAGCTGGGGTACATCTACACCATCATGCTCCTTACCTGAGTCAACCACACAGGGCAGGAGGAAAGGTATTCCGCACACTATTTTATGACGCTGTTAATCATTACCATTGTTTTTACTGAACAAAACATGCTGCAGGATCAGTAGGTAGTAATGCCATTATCATTTGTTTCATCCGCAGTGACAAGGCAGTATGACCTGACTGCAGCTTTCCTGTTGTTCAGTCATTGTAGATATCACAGCTGTGATTTTCAAGAATGGCTTTGGTGGTTTGGACATGCTGCTGACAAAAGTAATATGTCAATTGTGAGTTCAGTGTCATAGTCAGCTTTAAAGATTAATTCATGCCTCTGGTTTTGTTTACAAAGATTGAAGATCTCTGCTTTTAGTTTTCTGTGATCACAATACTTGCTGAAAGAGAAAGGGAATCTTAGGGATGTATGCAGAACGATTCCTTCTCAAAACAGGAATGGACCAAAAATGAAACCACTCTGCCATAGAAATGCAGGAGTGAATTCTACATAAGAGCAGAATTAGTACGTTGATTGAAATCAAACTGGGGCGAAAAAAAACTATATCCCGTATTTAACAATGTTTATTCATTAGAGTTTTCAAAAGTGCAATCTCTTCTAGCCATGCATTACTTCTGGAAATTCAAAATATGTGGTGGAAGTTCTAGGTGTGGGAGTTACAATATAAGCTATCAAGGAAAATATATAGATAGGTACACACGAATCAAAGCAGAGGATGACCTATTTAATCATCTACATACGGCTGTAGTACATGATGAGATCTCATAAATACCAATCCCTGTAACATCAGAGATTAGTTTTCCTCATAGAATAGTATCTTTAGAGGCAATCATATACCAATTAGCATTAATTAAGATCATAAAAGATGAAGTGTCATAAAAGAAGCAACTCTCCAGGGTGAGAAATGGTGTAACATCAGGTCTATAAAGCATCTGTCTGCTTAATGGGTTGAATCACTGTCATGCGTAGGCATCTTAAAACCCACCCTGCCAGGTAGGAAGCTATCAGGATCCACACACAATCTCCTGTGTCCTGCAGATACTCTCAACCTGTTTTTCATACTTCCTAGGAGTTTAGCAATAGAGTCTGAAACACTGGTTTAAAACAAACTGCTGTAAGGGTTTGGACCACGTGACTCAATGGATCTCCTGTTTCTATGTGTTGCTGGTCACTTCTGAGTTCAGATCACAAAAGGTGTTCAAGCTAGAGGCTGAGGGAAGCTAGGTGTACCCAGTGATGGGCCCTTCAGCTCTGAATTATGCTTTCCCCTTTCAACAGCTACATCCTGGAGATCAGCATGGACCCTGCACACTGCAAGTGTGTTCCTGGTGTGCTGTCATCATCAGAGAAGAAAAAGAAAAAAAAAAAAGAGGAATTTGGAAAATGAGAATGAAATATCTACAGATCGTGGTGGTAGCAATAGGGAAGGAGATTAAGCAGAATCTTTGTTAGGGGAATTCGAAACACCAGCAGCCCTGAAGCCAACATCCAGCAAGTAAAAAAGAGCTGACAACAAATGTCACAGCCCTGAGCCCAGCCAGCCAAACCCCTTGAAGCAAGAGGTTGCAGAGCATACTCGTGTACCCAGTGTCCTGACAGTAAGTCTAACCCTTCTCTGGATAGAAAGGCAGGTCATGGAGGGGAGAGCAAGGTACAGGAGACAGTCAGTTCTCATGTATACATATATTGGAATGGGGTGAGAAGATGAACCAGTTTATTTGGAGAAGAGATTCTAAAAAAAAGTTTGAACAGAATATGCAAGGGAAAAAAAGCTAATTGCGCAAAAAGAAAAAAGGAGGGGGAAGTAACAAGATTCTTGTGTCAAAACCATTAACTTTTTGGAAGAAGAACATCAGCCAGCAGGTTGGACTGCACACTGGGTGAAAAGCAATGAAGAAGAGGAGAGGGATAAGAAGAAGAACAAAAAGAAGCAGCAGCTAATGGGAAAAGTTTCTGTGAAGAGAAGTCTAAAGTGTTAGAGATGCATATGCAAAAGTCCCTGCCATGTAGAGGTCTAAATGGGTGCGGGAGAGCAGGCAAAATCTGACATCAAATACTGATTCTGTCTATTGATCAAAGTTGCTGAACCCCATCCTAAAGAAAGCATGCTTTTACAGAGATAGTCTTACAATAATTTCTTCTCGTCAGACCCTGAACCCCTCAAAGAAATTTAGGAAGGAAGTTAAAATCATGCTAGTAAATGCTCATGTCATTAAAAGGTGACTGTTAAAACAGACCTCACTTTAGTTTCTTTTCACTTGCTAAATTCAAGAAAAAGTGTGAAACAATATAAAATACTAGAGAGAAAGAGCTCTTTGCTTAAAGGTCATTTAAACCAGGAACTTCTTCAGAGATATAAAGCCACTCCAGTATTACGTAGTCCCAGTCACTCAGCAGGGTGTCAGCACTGAAAGACCTATTCTATTAGCAGATATCCCTCCAGACTATGCCAATACCTGAAACATTGAAAAACACTTATTTATGCTTTTATATTTTACAATGAGCACAAAGAAAAACCTTCCCTGGTTTCTAGGTCTTAGGCAACAAATTTCATCTAGTTTTGTAAGGAAATCTCTCCTGTGGATGCTCTAGTGAACCTGCAGAGCAGAGTAACAAATGCCAGACCTTATTCACAGCCATGTAATCCTATCAACTCCTGAAGAGAAAGCAACACATACAATGGACATCAAAAGTACTTAGTGGCAGAGGCCTGGATCCCTAGAGACAAATGAACAGCAGAAGAAATGCTCTGAGGCATGAAGCAGCCAAAAGTACAACTACAGAAACTAGATAAAGCCAAAGTCTGACAGAGTTTGGGTTTTGGCATGAATGAAGAGGTTAAACAGCCAAAAGAAATCTTGTTAAACACCTGTTCCTTGTGTTTCCTGCTGCTGCGTCCAAATGTTATTTAAATTCAGTTCTTTCCTTAATTAGTTTTCAAGTTACAATATCATGTCACCCTCACAGTCAGTATCTTGCTTCTCCTTTTATTCTACCCAGAAGAAACTCTGCTTTTACTGAGAGCTGGCTACTCCTGGTGCTTCAATCCTTCACTTACATAGAAGTATATGCATAGGTATAGATATATATATATAACACCCCTTATAATCTTGACAATCTGTAGTAGCCGGATACTTCTTTAACACGTTATTCCTGTTCTTGTGAATGGTGAGGACCAATATCCAGAGATTTGAAGACACACAATATAAAAGGTTTTACTTAAAATGCTCAGAACAAAAGCCCCCTTAGTCTTCAGATCAGCATGAGCTATAGGTATCCACTAAGTTGTCATTACACGTCATATGCTCAGCTTCCAAGTTTGCCAGTGGTGGTGCCCCGTAAATCCCACTTGGGTGCCCCAGCAGTGCAGAGCCACCATGTGCAGCGAGTCACTGTCCTCCCTCCTATTTGCCATGCAACAGCCAGAGCAGCAAATGTGACTCTCACCACCCCACCTTCCTCCCTGCCCCACCACTATCATTCTCTCTGCTTCCCCATCCCATATCTCGGCCAGACCTGACCCTCGTCCTCGGGATCAAAGATTTCAACTTTGTCTCCACCACCGACAAACCTTGAGCATATTCTGTTACTGTCTCCAGTACTAACGAAGTCATTAGCCACTGCAGAGACCTTCCCCACAGCAGAAACCCTCCCTGGCACTAGCTTTCATCTAGCCATGTGGATCCTGTGGTACTGAGGAATAAACCTACTTCCTCAGGCTCTTTAAGCATAAATCATAAACCCAATGCTAACATTAACCACGTCCTCAGCAACACACATAGCAGTCCAGGGCTACTTATGAGCCATTTATCTAATCTCCACCATTCCTCATCCAAACTCCTCTTCTCCTGCAGAATCTTCCATAGCGTGAAGGTTATGGTTAAGCTGAGGACCAACAGGATTCCCCTGTTCAGCACTCTTCCACCGCTGCATCGCTGTGCCCTCTTTGCTGTGCCTCTTGCCCTGACAAAGCATCTAGAGAAGAACAAGCCCAGTAGGGTAGGAGAGGATCTTGGCTCACCTCACTGCTTCCTAGGCAAATAAGGCTTGCCACATGCACATTTTGGCTGATCTGCTTCGTGTTACAGTCCCCACAAGCAGATCAGATGCTGTCAGAGATGGAGATGACAGCACTTGCTAGGAGCATCCCGGAACAGTCCCAATCTTCACAGGAACCACCCTGGGGCCAGTGTCAGACCTCCTTTGCATTGCGTGAGGGGAGATACAGCGACAGCAACTATCAGGTCGCACATTTCTGAAAACACACAGCCAGGTGTCCAAGCCTTGACAGGTGCCACGTTGGCTAAGAGGCTTCAAACAACAGGGCCTGTCTTAAAACCCTAGGATCGTTCCTGTTTAAATTTCCTTGCTTCGGGGATTTGCTATTATATGACTGCTAACCTGAAATATGACAAGCAAAGGGAAAAAAGCAGTACTCTATTAGCATTTTCCTCCTGACTAGCCAGGCTTGCAGTCCTTCCTTAACTCTACAGGTGGGATAATGTGACATCTGGTTACACCTTATGACTTCTGACTTAAGCAGTACCAATCTCCAACGTCAGAAACTATTTTAAGAGGTGGTGGAAAGGTGTTCAAGAAAGGGAAGTAGTTGTGTCTGCAGAAGCCAAGGGGGAGGGTATGAGCCTGAGATTTAAGAGAGGAAAATAATGAGATTAAACACTTCTTTGCCTTTTCATTATACAACTGTTTTTCTTAAAGATTATTTTTTTTCTGTGGGAATCTGAATATGAAACTGTGAGATGTTCTGCATATTGCCTTCTTAACTCGCAGCTTCTATCTGAAATTTTGCAGCATCAAGTCTTGGCTTCAAATTCTTGAACTTTCTATAAACAACAGTGGAAAATTTATAGGAGAGTGAGTGCAATAGAATTCTCATAAAAAATAAAAAAGAAAATATTCTCTTACTCCAAAACAAAATTGTCTATGGGCAACTTAGATCTTTTCAGTGTTAAATTGATTTAGCTAATCTTCTGTACGAACACAGTGTGCTTAAAATCAATTGCATTTTTTCCATTTTAAAATGCTCAGATGTTGAGGACTGATTTTCCTGCTACCTGTACATTGCTGCCATTTGTAATGTAAAGTAATGCTGATGACAATGAAAAATTTGTTTTCCATGTGCTGGAAAGGAGTGAAAAATCCTGTTTCAACTACGGTTAATTATGGTAGCTTTGCCTACATTTATCCCCTCCCACTGAAAATGCACACCTCATTCAAGCCTCTTGTCCTTCTTTGACCTCTCCTTGCTTACCTAATGTTTTATTCATTAGTCAGATATGGCAGGATATGACATGTCATTAGTGTTGTAGTTGTGTACTTTGAAGAACATCTACCACTTTGTGACAGATTGTATGGATTCTTCCATTAACAAATCAACAGATTTACTCATCTTTTTTAAAAAAGCTTTAACCTATTGTTACTACTTACAGTTTGTAGGTTCTTCAAGGCAGAAATTTAAATATTAATAAGTTTGACGTCCTAAAAGTTTCTAACAAGGTGAAAGCACTTCTGCAGGTCTTGCAGTCTGATTGGGATGTCCCTCCCTCTCCTCCCTTTCCTTATTGTTAGATGCTCAGTTTCTCAGATGTGTTATATGTGGTAAATTGGTGAGATATATCTTGAAATTCTTAACTTTTCTGTAATATACATCTGCTCCAGAGAACTGGCAAGCCCAAAAAGTTCAGCTGTGAATGCGTCAGCCTGAACCTAAAAAGTACAGATTGGAAGCAGTGACTCATTAGTTCACGATGGAGTAGATTTGTACAGTCAACTTCTTCCTACATTAAATAGCTCTGGGAGAAAATGTTGGGGGTCTGGGGGCTGTTCTGTTGTTTGGTTGTTTGGGTTTTTTTTGCTTATGCGTAGACTTCCATTCCACATTAGTCTCTGGTTTTGTATAAAATTAGGTAAACCTAGCTTTCTTCACAGAGGGAAAAATCTTCAGAAAAGGCATTTAATAAACTCCTTGGTTTATCATTCATTTTTTCTTGGAATTTGCCAACACAGGCTCAAGTGTGCATACGTACCCCCACCCACTCTAAGAAGGAAAACAGAAAATCTCTCTGGAGAGACTGATCTGATGAGTGTGTTACAGTCCCCACGAGCAGATCAGATGCTGTTGGAGATGGATATGACAGCACTTGCTAGGAGCCTTCTGGAGCAGTCCCAGTCTTCACAGGAACCACCTGTAAACGCGTGCATTTACTTAAGCCGGGAGAAACTGGATGAGGTGCAAGTGAACATCCTTAACGTTAAAAAGTTATCGGGTTTCTGATCCATAGTGAAACAGAGTACTGGAAAATTTCAAATCTTTCCACAGAGAATGGATAACAGATAGTGCAGCTATCTCGGCTGTCACAGGTGAGGTGGCCCACAGCAACTGGAGCAAATGAAAAATAATGTAGTTTTTACTCATAGAAAAAGGCTAGCCATGAAGAATTTTTAGACTGTAGTTGGAGGTTGCAGAGATGAATGTTTGTGCCTGAGAATAAATAATAGCAGCAATGGTCTGTGACTTTCACTGGAATACAGTAATTACCATGCAGGATCAGATTTGTACCTCATCTTTAATCAAAAACAGGCAGAACACTAAGGTGGCCACCCTGGGTTGGAGAAGGATAAGGGAGAGGAGAGTATTTTATAAATTTGGCACTAGAAACTGAACTGCATGTTTTTTGAGCTGTAACACAAGTTTTTTTAAAACTAAACCATACTGTGAAGCATAGACACTTTTTATGGATAGAAAGATGTGGTTTAGTACATGATTAGGTGAAAGACCTTGGAAAGCTTGTCCTTGAAAATATTTTAATTTAGGCAAAATCCAGACATCTTTACCTAAATCTGTAGTCTCTCTATTTGATAAATTTTCTGTCCTCAATGTAAAAGAAAGCTGGCTATTTCTCACTTCACTGTCTTTTAGAGAAAAACACAATTACTTTTGTGCAGCTTTCAGGTACAAAGCAAAAATAACCAATGCACAGTATTTTCAAAAGTCCCTGATTTCAATAGCATTAAAAATTAATTTCATCATAAAAGAAGTCCCATTTTTTCTTTATTTAATTACAAACCTCTCTACAATGTTCTCAAATACATTAACAAGAAAATGCCCTCTGTGCAGAAAGGTAAAAAGTGATTTATCACTGCATATAAACCCAAAGTGCTTGAGATGTAATTTTTCTAACAATTTTTCTAAACTGCTTCAGATTTTGCATATGGCTTCAGATTGGAGTCCTGAACTGAAACGCAATTTAGCAGAAGGGAGAGCAATTCTTTGACTGCACATCACCATTAAATAAATCTTGTTTCAAAAGGTAGCTCTGAAAGTGGCATCCCCTGGAGCTTATTCATCAGGACCCCGCAAACACCAGTCAGTTTTGAAAACATTGAGTAGAAGTCGAGATTCTTAGATTGCCTAAATCTTATCTTATCTTCCTTTTACAGTGGTACTTGCCCTTACAAATACCCATTTTCTGTTAAGCTGTATCAGTTGCAGAGGTGACTCTTTCTGGTACATGCTTGCAACTTTGAGGAAACTCTGGTGAGAAATTGCTTTGGCTGAAGGGGAGCTTTCACTCTGGTTGCATCCTGCCCGCGTACTCCTCCCTGCGCCTCCCTGGTAGCAGCTCTCGACGTTTGCTCCAACACCAACCCAGCATTGCTGAAAAAACGATCAAACAACAGTGGAAATATTCCGCGCCCAGGCTGGCTGAAGCTATTTGTCTTCAAAAAGTACCTACAAAGAAAGCAATCCAAACCAGTGAAAGATAATAGAAACACTTGCCAGGACCGCTTATGCTAGGTTTACAGGCTGCCTATTTGCCTTCTCTGGAAGAAAAATATAATCAGTACCTTTAGCAGGCCCCAGCCATTTCTGCACCCCACACAGGAAATTCTCCCGAAAGATATTTGGACAGCAGCACCTGCAACGGGGAGAAAGGAGTTGAATAATCTGAGCTGGTTTCTGTGAGCTGCCGCAGTGTCCAGTACCCCAAACTCTGACAGTAAAGATGAACCAACAGAAAAATTGTCTGTCTCCCAATCAGTTACCAAGCCACCGATAAAGTTTACAGCAAGATTTCCTTTCTTTTTCCAAGAACTTTTTCTATATTAAGCCCTGCATCACCAGCAGCTATGCATTAAAACAGAGTCACCGCTTCAAGAAAGTTTGAACTATATGATCGTTTTGGTAAAAGAGTACTACACAGGACTAAAATGCTGCCTACTTTAAAGTTAGGCCCTTTCAGTACGTAGGACATTTCTCTGTGAGAGAGACAACATACTACCTACCTACAACAGTCTACCTGTTATACCAGTCAAGGAATGGCACATAAATTTTAAAATCCTAGGCCTCGTCCTCTGTTAATCTCTGCTTTTCCTCACTAGAATGGCTCTGAGCAATTAAATGACAAAAAACCTAAGTCATTAGTAACACAGCTTTCACAGAGATACTGGTGTATGTCGTGAGTCCAGATGACCAAAAACCAGCATGTTACATCAACAAGTCTATTTCACACAGCTGAAACTGTTTTTTCCCCTTTAATTCTGAGGAGACTGAGGCATTTAATTCTTTCCTTAAGTAAATCACATACTGTTTTCCAAATGACTTTACAAAAAATGTTTTCATCCCCCAAAATGAAAGCCTAAAATTTGGTATGGGAGGGACAGACAGAGATGTGGAACTCCGGTTACAACTTTGTTGATAGGTTAGACAAGGAGATAGTTTTACTACTTATTTCCTTAACTTAATTAAAAAACATCCTTTCTCCTTGAAAATGAAGTTTAAGCTCTTTATTAGTCTCAATCAAGAAATTGTCCTTTTCAGTTTCTCGATCTGTCAAGGTTTGACAGACAAGTCCTGAAAATTGTAACAAAACTCTGTGGCTTTCATTAGATGTCTGAAGACAATTAAATTCTCTCTGGCTCAGTTTCGCCATTCTTTGAAACTGCTGAGTCACTTTTTCACCTTGTTGCAAGGCCTGAAGAAAGTAGGCTTTGAAAGAAAAGAATCTTTTTTAAAAGCAGATGAAGGGCCATTTATGTTAGCTTCTTTCCTCTACTTATGCAATTCAATGAGGAACAATCCATACAGAGAAGCACGAAGCAACTCCGGCTGCTTGGCCTTGCTTATTTTGTCTTATTTCCTTAGACTTCAACTCATCAAAGAAGTTAGGGCTAATATAAAGTGCCCTTCCACGTAGTTCATGGGCGCACATGGGAGCTTTTAGGTGGTATTACATTTATCTTCATGAGAGAAAGTTCTCTCAGTCATTGTTAATCAATGCCTGGAACCCTAAATCATTATAAATGTGTATCCATTATTTTGATCTGTATCCATTATTTCTGATCATAATTGATTCGTACTGAAACAAAAGAGGGGAAATGCATGCTGACATAATTTTGTTTTATTGCTACTTAAGTTACGTAATTCCTTAAGCTTATTACTCAAATTGCTACCCGTTGTTGACATTAAGTAACAGCAATGTTTGCAGATGGTTAGGGCTTGCGTACATTACCATTACTATTTCCACACTCACAGGAAGCACTCATATGGTATATGTGAAGATACAATGACAGTGCTCAGAAATTTACAGTCTAATAGAAACAACAAAAAACTTGCGGAGGAGGAAAATATAATTCCACAACTGCAATCTGGCATTTTTTTGGAATTTAGAAGTGATTCCTGTTTGCAGTCGCTCCTTCTCTTGTGCTTTTATGAACCAAATAACTGTGTGTAGTCCTCATGGTAGAAATGGATCTTTAAGAACACTGTACAACAGAGAAGTCAGTCTTTCAGCAGAAAAGTTAGTCTTTCATCATGTTCAACAAAAAACAATTTCCCTATGCCAGAAGATGGGGACAGCTGTGGAAGCCAGGCTATCTTCCTGGAGCAGCAGAGGTAGAGGGAAAGCATCCACGCAGTCTGAAGCAAGACAGGACAGCTCGGGCAGCCTCATCTTTCTGCTGCTCCTGCCCACCCCTGCTTTAAATCCTCATCTGCAATCATGTTCTAATCCTCTTCATACAAGCTATCAGAGGATTGTAACTTCATACGGGAAATACCAGGGGAAGGAAATCTCAGAACAAAAGTCCTTCTTTCTTACAAAAGCATTCAATAACAAAGAAGAAGTGAAAATAAAAAGCAGACAGACTGCATGGGAAGGTTTGTTTAGAACTAAATAAATTCAGAAGAAAAAAAAAAAGGGCTTTCTATTTATTGCTGTTCCTTTGTGGGATTGAGATCTTGTCTGAGGGTGCAATTTATGCCTGCAAAATTAATTTCATACAGAAGTAGTCGTACTTGTGAGTAGATATTATCCTCTTTAGGTAATACAAGAAATAATGATGATAATCACATTTGTTTCTAGAATTGAACAGTAGCTTAAAAATTGTCAACAAAAATTACTCACAAAGATCATCCTACGTGTTTAACCCTTCACTTACTGTTCATTATTGCCGCCACCTTCTTCACCATCAGATGGCAAAGGTTTCTTTTAATTTCATGGTAATGAACATTTGAAAGGAATCATTTATTTATACACAGATAATATTATTATGTAATGTTGCATCCTCAGCTTCAAGCTCAGAAATATTTATTGTAGTCAAATAAATTACCTTTTTTATTACTATTATTATGCCTATACAGAGTAAACACATTTTGAGCAAATTTCTTTCTCTTTCATTTGTGGCAGGGAGTTTTTGACATTTGAGCATAAGTTCTTCCCTTCTATTTTATGCATTTGCCCTCTGGTCATTGTCAACCCCTGCAGTCAGAATAACGAATTCCTCTTTATTGCACTGTCAGCGTGCTGTCATTATTGTGGGCTTTTTCTTCTCCTGGAAGGATGTTTTGTAAGTTATTTTTTAAAAGATATACTACATATGTGTTTGGGATTTATAGGACTGTACTGATCCATCATTTTCTGGCACATCTGATGCAGCCACGGTAAATTGAAGGAAAAAGAGAATTCTCATCCAACTACGGACATCAAGCCATTCTTGCAAGTATTATCTACTTCTAACTCCTTGCCCCTTTTATATAGGAAAGACAAACTCAGCTCAAGATCACAGATTGATTTCTGTTTGCCTTTGCAGTAAGGCTGTCATTTTCCTTATGCCACCTCCAATTCCTGCTGGCTTTTGAGCAGACAAAAATTTGTGTGTGTGATTCTGAACCTAGGTCTTCTGCATTATAGCAAATGGTGCTGCCGGTTGAGCTTTTAAAACAGCTGTCAGATTCACGTAAAGCTGTTTTTTTCCCATAATTATCTTAGCACAAGATACCATTTTAAATGTCTTATTTATCATCCTCCACACAGTGAGAAAGTCACTTTTAGTCTTGTCCTGGAATTATTGCAGATGCTATTTTTAACTACAAAAAAAGCTTGCCTTCATATTCCACACATTTCACAAGACTTTTTCCATTGCTTTTCACAAGACCAAAGCCCTCATAGTATCAATGTCTTTATTAGGAAAGAAGGGCTGGAATTGATAGTTCTGCTTTTTGGTTACTGGCAGACTTCAACCTGACATAATAAATATTCAGACTTGAAGCAGGAAACTCTGAGGTTTGAGAAGCGATGCAAGCAATAAATATGCTTCACAGACAGAGGCAGGTGCAGAATTACTTCTGCTAGACTACTTTCCTAAAGGTAGTTGCTTCCACACATAAACTGAGATTATTGGGATTTTCAGCAGATGTGAAATGATTTTAGGTTGAGTAAAAACAGGTTTATGTTTAGAAATATTAAGTCCTGACATGTACAAGACAACCCTCTGCATCTGTTAAAAACTTGGCTTCTGTTTATTAAACAAAATAGTGAGTCCGTCCATAGAATTTTAGAAAATTTCCTATTTTTTCCCTTTACCTGGGGATATTTTGCCATAACAAAAATTACCCTGGTTGTAAATTACTTACCAATGGTTCAAAAAGTCCTTATTTCTGCAGTTCTGTAATGTCATCCTCTCTGGTCTCAGTTTATAGGAATCACTATTCTAAAAACAGCCTTAGTTACTGATTGAACATTACATTTATCTATTTTTCTTTTATGTTCTTAGAAAGCTAAAGAAAGCCTAATCCCATATGAACTTTACCTGCTGGCTAACTAAGATCCTCCTTGGAGATGTCTGTTCAGTTTCTGGGCTGAACCTCCAGGTCTAGGGTACTTACATTTTAATTAAGCTGAAAATGATGGGAGGTAGAACAGCTATATCCATATTGCCATATCATCAACAAGGACTCCCACGTCCATCCTCCCTTCCCATCCAGACAAAGTCTTCACAAGAGCTTGTAGGCAGCTAAAAAAAAGGAATGCCTGACAGCACCCCAAGCTAGACAACAAGCGCAAACAGTGATCTAAGCACCCAGGTGGCCTCCCAGTCCCCTTCAGGGGACACTCTCTCCCCATTTCAGACAAGAATGAGGTAATTGGATGGCGTGCCAGTGGGGAAATTCTTGACTACATAAGCATACACATTGCATAAATATTCCTTTTTGCATAAGAGGGCCAGGAGAGAAAAAGGGAGCACAGCTAGGAAGGGCTTGAGTGCAAAGAGCCAAGTGCTTGCAAACACATTTGAGATAACGAGGATGAAAATACAAAGATGCAGAAGCTGGAAGGAAAGGAGGATGGGAAAAGGTTAGACTGTAAAGAGAAGGCATGTACAAGAAGGACTTAGAGTTTGACAGGAAATAGAGGCTTCTTATTTTTCTAGAAAAGCCAAACAAAATCTCTGCAGTGTGTAGGTGCTACCTAGACTTTCCAATACCTATAATTTCTTACCTTGGAATGAAACATAGCATACAAGATCTCAAACAGGAACTAAAGCCAGCTTCCCCTCCCTTCACCCCTTAGGAGAGAAATCCTTTTGAGTATTTTAAGATCACCCTTAAATTATCATGGCTCTTGTACACTCTTGCGTTCTCAAAGAGAACATAGTTTTGCCACGTCCGACGGAGTGTGTTGAGGGAAGAGGACACAGACAATGGTTTTACCAACAACTTCCAAGCAAAACCATGCAAGAGGGTTACTCTGCCTCTGTCTTGATCAGTTGTTGCTGATCATCTGTTGGATGCTTAACAAGATACAGCTTAGTACATTATTACTTACATGTTGAGCGCTGTATATTCCTGTAGTAGGTCACGCTGGCCACTCTACCTTCTGGCCTTCCTGGCCTTGCCTAGAGACAGAGAAATCTGCATTACAGAGAATGGAGGCACTCATTTAACTATTTAAACTCTATTTTTGCTGCCAATAAGATAGATTTTGAAGGTTAATGCTCTGTACTGAGAAGACGACTTGTTTTCGAAAAACCTGTCTCATGTCTACCAGTGGCACAGGTACAAAAGTACTAACAGCATTTACTTTTCCATGGTTTTTCAATATATACAGAACTGATGTTGTAATTCATGATTTGCTGGGTGCCTCCCTGGTAGGGAGACCATTGCCCTTCCTCTAGCAATAATGAAACCCAGACTTCCTTAAGTTGCACTAACCACCTCAAAAAAACATGTCACTGACTATCCCGGCCTAGGCCATAATGTTATGTAGATGCTACAACAAAGTAGTCTGTAACCATCCTCATAACCCACCCCAGGCAGCTTTGAGCTGTAAGAACTCATCTGGTACCAAGTCACAGTCAAATGTTAGTAGAATTGTATTCTGGATAAACTTCCATGTTATTCAATAATGTGTAGAAAAATTACTAGTTTTTATCCTTTTTTCCAGGAAATCAATGATCTTTCCTTATTTCTTTTGTCACTTTGTCTTCTTTTTGTTCATTTTTCTTACTGACTGCTCTTCTGCTTTGAACTGCCTTTGATATCTGATTTTATACATTTTAAGTACATTATCCATTTAAAGAATATACATTTAAAATTAAATCAGCCTATTCTTGGTAGAATGCTATATTTCTGCTTTTCACAGTGCATACTCTCTTGCAGTATATTTCTTTTTTTAGGCAGTCGCTTACTGTAAGACACTGCTAACTCGGGGGGGAGGGGGGGGGAATCTTTAATATTTTGATAAAGCAAGAAACAAGGCCTTGCAGTTCAAAGAGCACATACTCTGGCACATTTAGTCGTTCACTTAATAACATGAGGCCTAATGCTGCAAAATGCCAAGCGCCCTGGGCTCCCACTGCAGTCAATAGCAGTTGACTATTAGCACCTCACAGATGCACTTGGGTGTTAATAGCATGAGATACACTAAGCCTGCTGGCTTGGCTACACAGCGCAGGCTTCCTTCTCCTTCTCCTTTTACTGACCATTGATCTTCAGAAAAGTCCAGGTCAATTTTTCCATTTCTTGAGTTCCTCAAGTGGAGCCAATTTCTAGACTGTCAAATCCCTCAAGGGTTTTGCTGGTCATTAGCCTGTTATAAAGAATTTCAGACATTACCAGCTCGTACACAAACTCTGTGGGGTTTTCCTGATGCTGGCCTCTAAGCTTTTAAAGAATCATCCCCAGTTAACTGAAGAGATCCTGCAAACTACAGTTTAGGCCTTCTGAAAGATTATTTTCCTTCTCCTGCAGGAGAGATCTTTCATTGTCACTTACAGAGTCTATATTGATGACTTTTTGCTTTCTTGCAGGTTTTTGGCAGTATCTGGCGTTGCTAAGGGTGATTTAATTCCCACTTCCAGTCCAGTCCCCAGACTTCCTGGCACAAAGGCAGCTTTTCCAAGGCTATCCCAAACACAGGAGATGGTGAGTTGCTTTCTACCCTCATACACAGAGACTCTACATGTGCGTTCGTGAGGAATATACCTAATTTAAAGGTGATCAAATTCATTTAGTTGGATCTTCCATAGGGATTCTGCAAAGCAAGTTGAACAGAGAGTTTTACTGAGCTATGTGAGATTGACCTTTCTGTAAAGTAGTGCAGGAGAAAGAAAGCAAATCTGCACTGTGAAAAGCCTGAAGTAATAGAGGAGAAAAATGTAGCCAGATGAGGGTTGACCTACAGGGTTACTGCAGGCTTAACTGGGCAATCTGAGTACACACAGTGCAACGAAAAGCTGCAGAGCAGCCAGGGAAAAGATGTCAAAAAGGACAATTAGTTTGAGAAAAGGAGGGCAATGGTGGGACAACTGAATAAACGGAGAACGTCCAGTAGAGTCTAAGAAGTTCAGGCACTGCAAGAGAAGCTTAGTCTGCAGTCCTAGATCTGACCTTCTCCATGGCCTTGGACATTGAAACACTCAACATCCACTTCAAATGAGGGGAAAAGAAAAAAAAACAACGGTGGCAATATAACGCTTCATTTCACAGATATATTTTAAAGACTTAACCTTTGTAAGACATTTTGAAGATGAAAAGCACAGCAGCGCTCATTACTTTGCTTAACCAAATTTCTCTGTGACTAGCTGAACCTAAAATCTTTTGATGTTAGCTCATCACAAAGATATTTTGTGAGATTTTTCTCGCTTTTATGTTGGCCTGTGGCCATTTCATGCCACTATATGCTTATTTTTATTTCTGGTTTAGCCATGTGCAGTCTTTCAAAGTGACTTTTCCCATAGCACGTAATCATAGATTTTTAACAACATGAAAGATGAAATCCCCAAATTCTTGTTTTCCGTAATGATAATATTTCATAAAGCACTTACAACTGGTTTGAATACAAAAATATTTAAAAACAGAAGGGTAAAACTTCCTGCAACAGTATCAGGAGACAAATTTGTCATTTAATATTGAGATGTCTGGATAGTAAAGTAAGATGAAACAAATTAAAGTCTTTAGCAGTCAATTGCCTGTGCAAATGCACATGAAGTACGATTGCTCGTAAGTGGACCTGAAAACTGCATGTGCTGAGAGGGAGTAGCGCAATGTGCCACGGTTGGACATTTGAAGACATTCTTCCTGGGGTATTTAATCTCATTACTTTTTTTGCTAGAGGAAGAAACAGACCCTCAAGGCTGGTGTTTTCACATGTCCCGCGCTCCTTACCCTCGCTTGTATCCACACAAGTTCCAAATCCTCACATCTCAGGATTGTGTCTGCACTCTGGGTGTCTGACAGATCCGGCAAGGTACGCTTTAGAAGTCTTACTCATACTGAGAGAGGCAAAGACAAGGTTGCTACGCTTGTAATAACACGACAATTAAAAAGTGTCACTAGGTAACCACAAAGCTGATGAAAATAAAGTAATCTAATTGTTTCACGGTAATCTTAATGAAACATGCAGGTTTTAGAGCCAAGTAAGTCAGAACACAGTCCGGTTTCAGACTTTGCAAGCTTTTCCTGCTGCCATGAAGAACATGACGTACAAGAAGGACAGACAAAGTGTCCAAACTTGCAAGATTTTATACTTTTAAGTTAGATTTTACCTTGGCTGGGAATTCCTCCAACTGCCAAATTAGAGGATGAATGAACCAGGTACTGGAGGTGTATGCTGAATGGGAGTTCTTCTGATCTATGACCTCACCCCATTGCTGCCTAGTTTAGCTTTAAAAAAGGCAATTAAAGAATGCATCATAAATCTGGAGAACTTCGTTACGTATCTGTAATGAGACTCACGTAGCAAGGTTGAATAACTGTCAAAGGCTTCAGGAAAACAGCAAGGTAGATGATGCTCTTTGTCTCTAACAGTTTTAGCCTGGGACTTGTGCGCTGGACTGCATGAAACTCATGTTCTGGTCGGTACTGGATTCAGCTATGAAACTTAGCAGCATCTGAAAGAACTGCAGGTAGGGGGTTAATGCCTCCCAGCATAGCCGTGCCCATAATACAGTATAAAACTCATCCTTTTCTGTACATGGGAAGTTCAGCAGATTCAGGTGTGGGGAATGTTTGGCTTGAAAGCTTCTCTTTTCTCTTACCATTTTTAAAACCTAGTTTCTTTCTTATTATTTATTGTTTTGTATCTAGTACAAGAGAAATTTTGGCTACTCACTAATTCTACTATAATACCTGAGGCGACATTATAGAGAGAAATTATCTGGTAGGAAAAAATAGAAGAGACGTATAAACAGGGCGCTTTTGTCTTTTTTTGATGGAAATGGGTTTGCTGGCTGCACGCTAGTTTCCAAAAGACGATGACAGACTGGCAGCTTAAAGAAAACAGGTCTTGACAGCACACTTTAGTGCACCGAACATTTTGTAACAGTTTGTGTCATATAAAGCACGTTCATACCATCTGTGCTCCGGCAGCAAAGGGTTGCTCTGTCCCGGGCAGAACCTTTTGTCTTTGCATAGTCACAGGAGTCAAGGGAGCCAGATACCAGAGTTATAAGACTTCTCTCTGGCTGGATGTATGCAGAGCATCACTTCTGCCATAAGTCCTCTCCGTATTCCTGTCAAGAGCAGCAGCACAGCTCCGCAGACAGGCAGGGGTGCAGAGGAGCATCAGGCATGTACTACTGCTATGTTAGTGGCCCTTTTTGTTTAATACTGGGCCGACTGGCTGAGGAAAAGAGATAACATAAGCAAAGGGGGAAAAAGGAATGCAATTGAAAGGTGAGCGTGTCTCTCATTAGCGCTTGCTATGTGAGTTCCTTACATTCTGGGGAAGGTAAAAATATTTTAATGAGGAAAACGGCATCTTTTCAGATATTTCTCTTTAAAAAAACCTTTATAAGAACCACTTATGTCTATGATAAATATAGATAACACGTGTTCTACGTGCAACTTAAATACAGACCAGGAGGGAAATTAGAAAGTGGAGTATCTCGATGGCATTAAATTGCCTTCTTCAAGCCGTGGTGTTTGTCATTATTAAATTGTATGTTTCCTAGTATTGGAAGAAGGGAAATCATTAATGCCAATACTTACCTAATAAAATAAAGAATTATTCCTTATAGCACTATCAGGCCCAGTTTTTTGTGCTAGTAAAATCCCATATGCCTACGGCAATGTAAAAGTAACCAAGTTCCCAAAATTTTCTCTGATTTCTCAGAATTTAAAAAAAGAGAAAGATCTCTGAAAAGATAAAACAGCCCCTCCCATACAATAAGCCCTAAATGCAGTCTCTGCTTTCAGTATTGTCGACCTTGAGGCTCAATACTTTTTTCATTATCCTCACTGTTTCATGGATTTTTCTTATTTTAATGAATTTCTGTGCTCAGGCACATAGCTATTTTCTTGGCTATCTTGCTTCATTATTCTGATGGAAGCCGTCTTCTAATTTAAAACATTATTATTAAAAGTAATGCATGAGAGGCTTATCTGAAAGATATATTGTTTTGGCAATAGATGCAAATCAAAATGCAACTGTCTAGATACTTAATTATGTCTTTTAATGGAAGACTTTGAGTAAAGCTTAGGCACAAAGCAGAAAAGTACTTATCAGCATTTATCATTTAAATTACCAGTGTATTTGTAGTCTATTCATATATTTCTTATACCTCAATAAGGTCGAGACTGAAGCTAGTTCAGTGGACCGCAGTTAGCTTGTGAAGTTTCTGTCCTTGGAATACATTGCCGCAGCCGTATTCCAAAAAGACAAGCTATTCTTGCATCTCCTCTCCAATGCATTAAGCACTAGCGTCTTTCAACACCAGGTAGGCTTATATTATGCCACTTCCTCTTTTGTAATCCACATAATTATTCACTGTCTATTTGCCTTTGAATATACTCCAACCTTTTTTTTTTTCTTTGTGCTCTTTCAGTGTACTCAATATCACTTAGGCTAAGGGTGGTCCATAAGGATGCATGCTAAATAATACCTTCACTGGGACACAATCAGAAACCAAGCTGTCCAAATTATATTTGGATTTACTTTTAGTTTTGGAACTTGCAAGGGGCAGGAGGGGTGGGGGGTGAGGTATGTCTCAGCTCAATACAACGCAACCGACTGTAGTTTACTGAAAATCCTGAAGTTTACAGAATAGTGGTTAGAGCATCCTGCAGGCTCATGCTGACCAACAAACTCACATGATACCAGCTTGTCTGTACCTCAGATGATGATATGCCATGGAGTTTAACTCCTGCAGTGCTCACGTAATTCAACTGTTCAACCTTCCTTCAGAGCTGACATGTTCTTTACTGCTCAATCTCCTGGCAGTCACCTCTGTCCCAGACACCTTTGTGATGCCGCAGAGCTTGCAGAGATCCCTGAAAGGCTGGGATCTGGGATAATGCATCCTGAATGCTTATGAAGTCAGAAAATCATTTGGGCTCACAGAATCTTCTAAAATATGCACGAAGACTCTCTGCTACCTCAGTCCTTCCCAAAGGGCAATATAATGCAGATTTGAAGTGCCAGCCTATCAAGCTCTCATGTTGCTGCCCATGTATGCATGCTCTGAAACCACAACGTCATGTGGTTTCACAAGGTCATGACTTTGCTTCTCTGTAACAAGCACCTCCAGCAAGACAGAGACATAAGCTTATCATCTCGCTGTGCAACCGATTGATATCTAATATGCAGATGTGGGGGTTTTTAACGGATTTTGAATTCAACCGCTGTTATTTGCCTGCTGGCCATCTTTTTGTTTTATAGCAGTCTGTCAACTGAAAGCTAGCTACACAGATGTTCATACAGAAAGTCTCCATATACATATTAGCATTTCCCTATTTGCAGATAGCTCAACTGAAACAATTCCTGAAGTTTATAGGCAGCAACAGTGCTCGTAGGCGTATGTTTTTCCTCAGCACTGAACTAGTATCCATTCCAACTTTTTGGCCATCTGGTTTGCTCTCTGATCTCTGTACCAGCACTCTTAACACCTGCACTGACCTAGTCTTTTGACAGCTTAACAAGGAGTCATCATGATAGACAAAAGGTAGGATTTAGAAATGGAAAACTGAAATGCAGATAGGCCTTCCTTGCAGAAGGGTTTCAGTTTGGAATAGTATTTGCCCCCATTGTTATAAAATAATAGCCTGAATGGGGCTTTTTATTCAAATACTTAGGACTTCCCCTGACATTCGCTGAAATCTTAGCAGCCTTAGCTACATTCAGAAGGACTGATAATTTAAAAATTGTTTAACTTTCATACAATGGAGTTCATTCAAAGAGTTTTATCAAAATTCCTACCTGTCAAACTCGACTTTAAGGTTATTTTAATTATACTGGAACCTTCTAACTTGAAGTTAAAGTCACTGAGATGCTGCACTTCAATCAGAAATTCCAGACAATTGGTACAGACACTGAGGCAGAAGAGGACCTATCAGAAGATTGTACTTAATGACATTTCTACAAGACATCTGAAAAGCTGACCTTTGCCAAGTGCTTCTTTTATCATGCATTGCAAGAAATGTGTTACTCCTTTAGGTTATAGCTGCAGTAGACTCTATCAGCTGAAATCATGCAAGTTGTAATTCTATTGAAGTCAGTGTACTCTGCGGAGGACAATTTTAGTTACAAATGGATAGGGTCATTTACACTTGAGCTAAGGGAAGGCAAGTTACTGCTATTTCAGTAAAATACATAAGTTTATAATAATTGGGGGAAAAAACGTTCAGATTTTTAAAGTGTGTTTCTAAAAATGATGGTAACTACAATATGTTTGGTAAGTTTGTGTCCTGCTTCGAACACAGTATTGTCATCACCTAAGCACGTTTAGTTGAATTAAACTAAGCTCTGTTATTGCAGATAGGGCTGGTACAGCAAAGCTCAGCAGATTCCCTTTTGAAAGGCTCAGCAGATAAACACTCAAATTTGGGATTTTATTCAGGACCTAAAATCTTTTACAGAGATCTTTTATACAGAGCTTTTCTGTTGCACTGGAACCTATTTCTGAGAAAAGACACTTCTTTCCCTTTCCAAAATGCCTCCAATGTTGGATTCTTAGGATGCTAAGTATCAGGACAATGCTGTATTAGAATCTATTCCTACTGACAACAACGCTTACAAGTTTCCCAGTAAAAAAATTGTCATACATCCCCTCATTGTTCTCAGTCAAAGCTCAAACACTCAGTATCTGCAAATCGAGGGTAGGATTCGTCTGACCAAAGATAGACATCTGTACCTGAACCAATCACTCCAGGCTTCCTTTTGCAGTAGTGGAGAGAAACAGCCACCCGTAAGGAGCGAGTCACCCGGGGCTAAATAGGTCAGCTCAATCTCATCCCAGAAGTTACTTCATTCCTTTGCCCATAAAGAGTGCCTAAGGTGCCAAAAGGTACCTGGCTAGCACAGATAAAAGCATCACGTTGCTTTTACTTGAGGCAGACACCTAAAAGCAGGTAAGATGAATCCCACCCACAGTAGCTGGAAAATTTAGAACTTTCTCACTTAGTAGGAGTGAGTAACTCCAGGAAGAGTAGTAGTTTACCAGAAACAGTGAAGAAAAAAAAACAACAAAACCAAACAAACCAAACAAAAAAGAAATTTACATTCATACAATAAATCAACATATGCAAATACCTTTTGCAATCTCCCCAGTGCAGGGGAACAGATAGAATGATCCGTTTGAAAAAAACTGGTAAACTTTACTTTGGTAAGTAGCAATTTCCCTGGGTTCTTCCGAGTGATAGCTGTTGCATGCTTTAAGAGTCCTTGCTGCAGAATTTGTTTTTTTTTAAAGATCTCTGTTGTTGTAAGCTCTGTCTATAGCTAAGGGCTATAACCCATAAAAATCAAAGCTTGTATGCAAATGTGGTCCTGAAAGATCATGTTGGTTTTTAATTGAGCCTATCCTTAGAAATTTCTCCCCTAGGATCTTTCAGGTCCAGGGGAAAAAAAATAAATAAATAAATAAATCAACATGTCTATAGAGTGAAAAATGCAAGCTAGCCAATTGAAAATACTACTTATTCTAAATACAGGATTTCTTGATATGGCTGTAACCCAGAGCAGCTTGCAAAGATTTATCTGCTAATAAAAAGCGGTTTGACAAAGCAGGATACTTCAGAGTCACACTGCTGACATGCTAGAGATGATGGAGCAGCTAAGAGACTGCCAAACGCCTGGAAATGGCATAAAAACCCCCACTGCCTTGTATTTTTCCTATGAGTAAATGGGTATTCTTTGCAGAATCTAGTTGTCAAAAATCTATAAAGAATGCACTAAGCCTATACACATTGTGATTTTTTTTTCCCAGTAACTCAAATTTAATTGAGCTTTCACAAAGATCCCAAGGCCATGTGTTTCACCAACAAGGTTATCCCATGTCAAATGTCAAGGTCATAAAAGTCTGCTAGAATTTCTCAGTCAAGAAAAATATTCACAGATGTTTTACATTGGCAAAATGACTTAACTTTTCTATGTTTGCCTCTGGAAAAGGGCTCCTGGAAAATTTTCTAACGTATGTTTCCTGGAAATGTTTTTTTCCTTCCTTTCCTAGTGTTAAAAAAAAAAAAAAAAATAACCCAAGGCAGACTGAAAATGTCAACCAGCTGGTTAAGGTTAGCTTAGAGAGTAGAGAAAACAGCCCTGAAAAAAGGGCTTTGGAATCGAAATTTTTAGACAGTCTTAACCAGATCGCCTCCTATCCCTGCACCAATCTGGAAATGCAGATTTAAGTCTGTACTCCTTAAGATCACAAAGGGACTTGCTATTTACTTAACCAGACAAACAAATGTCCAGTTCTCTGAGGTCAGTTATGAATGAGTACAATATTTCCTTCACTTTGGACAAGGATTTTTTTTTAAATTACAAATACATATACTGCTGAGCTGGACAAACACACACATTATATGACTTTAACTTTATCTAGAACATTAGCAGCAGGACAGAAAAAACCCTCAAAGTCAGAAATTGCCCACTTAAAATATAATTAATATCATTAAGAAAAATTGTATCATTAAGCAGTTTACGTTTTGTCATTATAACTTACAAAAAGGCAACTTTAAAATGCACAAATGCTATGCTTGACCAGGAGGAGACATTAAACCCATATTTGAACTCCATGTCTTCAGTCATTTTGGTCTCTGTCTCCATAAAATGATTTGTAGAGTTTAGTAATTAGCAGTTATTGCACTGATCCAATACATAAAATAAGCAGCTGAGAAACCCGGTGTGGATTCAGGTGGGTATTTAAAATAACAGAAACTGACCATTTAGCAACAACAGTGGTGGGCAGATGCCGAGCTGACCCATAAGAAGAAAGGGCAAGACTTGTGAGCAAGAACAGCAGACCTCTCAAGCGCAGAGATGTTGCTCTTTCTGGCCTTTGTTCTTGTCTTTCTCCCTTGCTGCTTTTAAGACACACAAAACACAAGCCCCAGCCTTTGACACTTGCAGTCTATGATTCCAAAGCATAAAACAGCTGCATCACTTGGAGGCTACAGATGTATGTCATACATAGGATCGGACCTCTCAGCATGCCCCTGTCACCAGTGACTGTGACCAGTAGCTTAATTGCTCCACTGCATAAGTCATGACTGTACCTGAAGTACAAAAGCACAAATATGAAGTATCCACTGCACTGTATAGAATTATCCTGGAGTGGTTATTTATTCATAATTGTGTTATTGTAGCCGTGTCTAGAAACCCATCTCGTACTGAACAAACATAGGGTAGTAAATGGTCCTTTTGCTAAAGAGCTTTCAGTACAAACAGGCAAACTGAAGGCCCGGGAAAAACTGGTTTAGAAAATAATTGTGGTCCTGCTCCGCTAGACAAATTATAACACTTTTAACTAAAGTCCTTCAGAAACTGCAGTCATGCCAGGCAGCTGAAGTCCACATGCGTAGGGATTTAATAGTTTACATTTGCCTTCCGCCAAATGCACCTTCACTTGTAAACTTGCATCCCTAAAAATACTTCCACAAGCAACTGTTTTATGCTGTACATAGCACATATATGTTCCTGTGCTTAGTTGTCCTTGGGTCATATGTAATGATTGGTTAAGCAGTATGGCTTCAAACCCTTTGAAAACAGCAGGACTACAAACAGCCTCACTTCAGTCTGAAAAGCAGACGGGCCGGTCCAGCCCTCTTTGCTGACAGCAAGCTACAGTTTCAGCCTGCGTTTGCATTAAGCTGCAGTACCAGAAATCTTCCGTGGTTGCAGGCACAATAAGCATGATTAAAAATGAACATGCAAAATCCCCATTCCTGTTTAAGCGGTTTCTCTTTTTTGCCTCACTTCTGACCCCTGACCACCAAGAGTGGGACTTCAGTTCCCAGAGTGATACTTGTTTTCCAACCTCTCCAGCTTTCCCCAGTCCTTCCACCCTAGTAGTTCTTAAAGGATTTTTCCAATTGCAACGACAGACTATCCAGAGATATGGGGGATGCAGAGGAAAGGTGAAGTTATTTTTCAAGTTGTTAGTAAGTTGTCCCTGGAGAAAATCAAACAGTGGTCCTCACGTATGATCTATCCTGCCTAGATTTTGAAAGGCAATCTCACCAGGAGATACGAATAGCATTTTTCCATCAAGAATGGCAGCTTTACACCTTCATCAGGGTCTGCCCCTATCAGAAAGAAGCAAGGAGGGAAAAAAATAAAATAAAATAACCCAACACAGAAAACGTTGCATGGATTTGAAGGAACCCTGTGTTCTCTGCATTTTGTTTGCAGCCTCTAGAAGAGGCAGTCAAGGCCAAGGGAGAGTTTGCGTTTGGGGGTTTGGTGCCTTGCCACTGTGACCAGTTCTGGGTGGCTTGATTACAGTCACTGGTATTGTAAACACAAAGATGCACAGCCTAGCAGAAGCGCAGAATATAGCCGTGCCTGTTTCAAACAAATTTCTTCTGATCTGCAAAATACAGAAGAACATTTCTTGGCATCTTACATAATTCAGCGATAGAAAGAGCTAGTGGCAAAGTTCAGCAGTTTATCCTTCTACAGGAAGGGAAAGTCATAATATTGTGGAAAATAGGGAAGCAGCCATGTTCCTAAGCTTGTCTTAGGATCTAACTACGAAAACCAAAGGCACATAGAAGAAAAACTAAGGGAATCAAGCTAACTAGAGGCTTTTTGTACTTTGAAGCGCTGAGCTAACTTGCTGACTCTTGTAGCTCTCATTTAGTTATTCACTCATGAGATGCACAGAAAAAAGGATTCATGTTAAGTGACAGCTTTTATACCTCAGAGTGGTATGAGCTCTGGTACAGCAGAGCTCTCGCTTATTCTCAACTGAAGAAAGGCAAAGCTTAAAGCAGAAGCAAGTGAAATAAATGATGCTGCTGATGGATGGAGATGACTGAAGCCTCTGACTAACCACAGCACAGAAATCATTGCTACATGGGAAGCTGCTACTTTTGTCACAGTTGTGTGATTACAACTTGCAGGTGATACTTTCCAGTTCTCAACTGCAACTATGCTTTTCATTTCCAGAATTAAGAGAATGCTAGTGGATTCATTCTTTCACCATCCCAAGCTGCACCATTTGTTTGTTGCAGAACAAATGAACAGAAAAGAAAGCTTCTCAGCCTGGTTCTCCAGGGCTTAGAAGCATTCTTTGAGTCATTTAACCATCTGGCAAAAGCTTTCCAGCTTGAATATCCCGTGAGGATCCCACGACACTAAACAGAACATTATTCCTGTTAAGTCCTTCACATTTCACAACTATGAACCAACTGAAATAAGATCTTCCATGTCACTACATGGGTTCTCTTTTCAGTGAGGTGCAAAAGACGTGCTGGTACTGGGTCAGACCTTTGTGACAGCCTCTAAACATGGTCACATCAGAACAGCCCTACTCAAAGTGGTTTAAAAGTTCCTGAGATGGAGGTCACATGTAGACTCATCATGTTCAATAACAGTGTTGGATCTTCATGCCTGAATTTGCCACCACCCATTTTCAATCTATTTTTATTGTTGACTGCTTCAGCATTCTATGGCAATGAATGCTGAAGTTTTAATAACTTCATAGCCAGTGCCTCATGAATTCTGTAATAGGGCATTGTCCTTTGTTATTAAAAACATGCTGGCAGTTACTTCCACTGCTTCCAGTGAAATTTCTCTGTAATTTATCTTGCACAGCTAAAGGACAAATTTGTTACTTTGGGCCTCAAACTAAATATGCATTATATTGATTGAAAAAACTAGAGGAGAGGATTTTGCTTGCACATTTCATCTCTAAACAGTTCTAAATTAAATTACTTACCTTCAAACAATCACTTTAGCAGTAGAAATAAAAATTCATAAACTTTATCTGAGTTTAGTATTCTCCTCCTCTGTGATAAACATCTGGGACCAGCCAATACAGTTGCAGCCCTGAAAATTATGCATAAAATACATGTTTGAAATCTTAAACAAGTCTGTCGCAACTACATGGATTTTACATGAGGCAACCTGAGTTTTGAAACTCTTGCTTGGACTACCTTCATACGGGCATTTTAACACTGGAGGAAAAAAAAAAAACCAACACATATTTGATTATACTTTAAAAATAACAAAAAGGATCTTTCTTAATAAGTCTTCTAGAACATTTAGGACCAGATCTGAAGATCAGTACTTACATGAATTCATTATTTGCTTCAAAACAATTTATTCACAAGTAATGGAACAGAAACAAATTTAAATGTCCCTTCAGATTTCACTCAGGGAAGACGTTCTTTTATAGGTCTTTGACTCCAACCTTTTAGCAGCTAAAATTAGCTTTGCATTACTGAAACAGATGATGCACCCTCTTTATTATAGTCAGAGATGATACAGTAAATACTGATTAGTTTTAACACGAGTTTTACAGCAGAAACATTTCATAATTTATATTAGTCTGCGTCCATGAATGATGTCAAGCTGTCCTTTAGGTTTCACTATTTCCAAATTTTATTTAAAGTTAACATTTATGTCAGCTTTTGTAATTGTTTTTTTTTTAAAAATGCATTTTAATATTTAAAAATGAACATTCCCTTTATCTCCTGCTGCCTGCCAGACAGCTTGCTTGTGCAGGGGAAAACAGGCATTTTATGTCAGATTAAACCTGTTATATATTTTCAGGGAATGTAATAATCTTCATGTAACAGCAGAAATGTGTACAGGAAAGTGATGATTTTATAGTGCCATAAAACATTTCCTTTTCCCAGGATTTTCAAGACTGCAATACGCGGGTTGATACAATCAAAAGCCAACTACATAATGTGGCTGACAGTGATAAGAACGATGTAAAATTATCGCGTGCATTACAAGTAAGGCAGATGTTTTGGGGTTTGGTGGCTTGTGTTTTAAGCAATCCTGCCCGTGTTCACTGCTGGGAAGACAACACTGTCAGTGCAAAAGTTTTAAGCCCCTGCCACATCACAGAGCCCACTTGTCCAACACCCCTGAATATCCTATTTAATCCAAAGGTTCAGATGTATTTCTTAATTAAATCTCGACAGTTAAACTGTAGTTTATGGGAAAAAAAACATGGTGGTTTGTGAGCCAGTGTCTGTGCACATTAAAACAGCACTTGACCAGATGGGTCCTTTACAGTTCAGTCAGGTATGCCTTGAAAGCATTATCAAGGATAAGTGGTAGCTATTTGACTAATAAGTACACTACATCCGCCTCTGGGATGAAACAAAGCTTCTCAGGGAGTCCGCAGCACTGTAAAGCAGTCATAATGTTTGGTACTTTGTTCTGCTTCAAGAATCCACAGTCTACTTAGACACCAGGTTATTTTTCTGATCCTCTGCCCCCAGTATCAGTGGTGTCTTACCAGCACATGTAGCCAGAGGTGTTATTATCGCCATTCTCTTCAATTCCCCTCTCTGACCTAAATTCACTCATCAGCTTGTTAGTCTTTCACTTATAAATAGACTTTAAATGTTACTGTGTGACTGCAAACTTATGTTAATAGATAACACCACCCACTCCTACTAAAGAGAAATACTATTTTTCATTATCTTACAAGTTTACAGCTATAACCAAGATAAATTTGAAACACACTTTAAACATCTCTGTCCAAACGCATACACATTTCCAAAGTGTTCTTATTAATATCTCTGTAATAATTATTTCTTGCAGTTACAGAGGTGATATTTATTACTGAAAAACAGACAGTGTTCCTTTTCAAAGGACAGTTTTTCATTTGAAGCAGTGACAGTCTTGACCTTGCTTGCCTTGTGGTTACTCCTTTACAAAACCAAACGCATCAGTAAGTGTAAGAGCAGGCATGGCGAGCCAATGTTCAGCAGCATGTGAGAACGCAAAGGGACAGAAAGTGTAGTACCTCAGTTAAAAATTGCCAGCAGAAGCTGGTGTGCAAATCAACGTGGAAGCCACTTACGGGAAAGCAGGAATTCCTATTCAAGTTTAAGATATTTCTGCAGAGGTATATGTCATTTTCCACACAGGAAGAGTAAACACCTAGAATTTAATCCTCATCTAGAAAAAGAAAGCACCTGAAGCTACGTTGAAATTGTCTCCGTGGGACACGTCAGCGAAAGAAAATTGGCCACCAAACCAGCTGGTGTAGATGTCTTGTACGCACGCTGCTAAGACCATGCATCCTCTGGAGGAAACACATCATTTGGCAATAACTAACTACATGTGTGAAAAGAAATCCATGGAAAATTGCTGCATGTCTAGGGAGTTCCTGAAAGGTCAGGAGAAAACATTAGAGACTGGAAAGGTTCCTGAGGGAAGTGCTACCTTCACTTCCTTCATTCATACGCTTTCCATAAACATAAACTTGAGACACTTTTCTGCCCCATAGTTCTTATCATCCATCTATCAGATTAGGCAAAGCTGAGAACAGACATAAAAGGTAGCCATAGTGACAATTGCTTACAGGACAATAGCTGGAATGAGATGATGCTCCAGGAAGGCACAATTCATTATAACAGGTTGTTTTGCTTATAGTTTCATAGTCAGCACAAGAGCTGAAGTCAACAAGTTCTGCAACTTTGAACCATGGGCTGATCTCCTACATGCTTCCCATGGAGTCCCTGCAGACTTGGCCACAGACATCACTGTGAACAGTGCCAGACTTAGCACCTGCAGGTTTCTTTGCCAGGTTTTTTGTAGGGGGCAATGCTGGGTCCATGACCCAGGACCAGAAGCAATCTTTGGTTTGAGCCTATAATGCCCTCTCTGATGTTCTCCCCAAGCTAGTAGCCCTTGTGGCACCAGGACATAGTTATTATATATTATTCTTATTGCGTGTTTTTTCACGTAGAAGTTAAGAACATGAAAAGCCATGTCCCAGCCTACCAGAGTAATGTTTTTATGCCATGACACTTTTATTACATGACTCTGCTATGGCATGAGGGTGTACGAATTTGAAGATACAAAGGCTGCTCTTGGAGGGGAACAAACATGGTGCTGCCTTGTGTCATTACTACTAGTTTGCAGCAGGCTCAGGCATAACTCTCCAGGCTTTGGTATTTGGGTTTGCCCTATTAGAAATTGGCTTGTCGTGTAAGGCAGCCAGTATTTATAGTAAGAGGATCAGAGCCCTGGAGGGAAACAGGGGGCAAGAAGAGAGATTGAGTGAAACCATGACAGGATAGGTTTCATGAGACATAACAGTTCACAATTTACCAAAGCTTTTTCTAGGTCTCCTACAAACACGGGAGCATCAGAGGCTGCTTTTATACATTGTGCATTGGACTCGGAATTTGGAAAAGGCTTTAGAGATGCAACACCAAGTTTAAAGGATATCCTCTCCCCTGCATCGGATAGGTAATGGTGAAAAAGTCAAACAGCAGTCCATCAGGTCTGTGGGTAAGACAGAATTAAATAGGACAATTGCGTATCTCAGATAATTTTCAATGTAATTTTAAAATAGTAGCCTGCTAGTTAAATAAAAATAATAGATGTTCTTTCTGAATCAAATTAGTTTTTTTCCAGGGTCTTAAGTAATACAACAGTAATATCATAAAATAGGATATTAATATTTATACACATAAGTTATAAGAAAAGGAGACTTAAGAAACATTTTACGTACAGTGAAGTTGCAATTTAAACCACAGATTTCCATTAATAAGTGTAATTGCAAGAAACAGTATTCAAGGAGTTTAAGCAAACTATCAGACGGATATTTCTAGATGCAAAGTAATTAAAAATATCTTCATAATGATCTCCAGATTAAAAGTGACACACTGAAGGATGACTTAATTTATTCTCTGACATTGAGTAAAGTAGGTTTCTGTTGCCTAGAAATGCAAAACAAACAAATATAAACACCCAAAGTGCAGATTCCAAAGGAAATACATTGAAACTGAAAATATTTCTTGCGATTCACAATCTTCCTAATCTTAGCACGGTAGCTTTTCACATAATTGGGTTTTGCTGCTCTACCTGAAAAAATGATCACATTGTAAAAATGCACTGGTTAAGCAATGCTTTTAGGCTTATTTGGGAAGGTAAGTAGTCTCCTGGTTTCTATGCATACATGTACAGGAAGAGAGCGTGCAAAAGAGACCCTGCAAGCCCTGCATTCCCAGAACAACCCTACACACATTCCATCAACCAATCAAGTGTCTTACTTACTTACAGAGTTCACTTACAATCAATCAAAAGTTAGAAAATGACAAGCTTAAAATTGTCATAAAACTTGAATTCAGCTCCTTTGCACACTGGCTTTTTTTGTACTGGACCATGCTTTGATATTTTTCCCATGGGACCATGCTACAATTATTGGCCAAAGGGACCATGCCCAGTGAACAGACAGATCCTATTATTTTTTCAATTGATAATTTTTCCCCCCACTGCGCATTAGAATTGCTCACTCCCTCATCGTCTTTTTCAGTGGTGTTCATTGCTGTAGACCTCTTCTGAAGCCCAGTGAAGGCTTATGCCCCAACTTATGCTTGCAGCATCGCCCAGAGAAGTTACATGGAGAAGTTGTGGCTGCCCCATCCCTGGAGGTGTTCAAGGCCAGGTTGGATGGGGCTTTGAACAACCTGGTCTAGTAGAAGGTGTCCCTGCCCATGACAGGGGGGTTGGAACTGGGTGATCTTCAAGATCCCTTCCAACTCTAACCATTGTATGGTTCTATTTCTATGATTTTTTCTCATTTTGAAAAGAGAAAGTAGTCACTCACCAGTATCTACTAATTGTAGGATCCCAGCTTAAGAAGAGCATAGCCTTAGTTGCCAGAGGTTTTAGCAATGCACAGTGCTTTATTTTTACTTAGACAATACAGCTCACAGATAGCAGCTTTTCAAAGCAGCTTATCAATTCTGCAAATCAGACATGGGCTCTCACAAGTCAAGCACTGAAGACTACACAGAGGGAGAAGAGCTTTACTTAACTGACTTCAGAGAGTTCCTAAGTGATGTTAGGACAAAAATAGGGCTAAAACTCATTTTTAGGACCAGAGGCAAATGTCTAATCCTGAAGTCTTTCTCTTCTTTTATCTTTCATTACATAGACTTTGATTCTGTAACAAAGCAGGCAGAAGTCTGACACACGGCTATTTCCTTCTCTATAAAATTCTGACTTATACCCTGAGCACCATCTTAAGGTTGCACAAGCAACCTTATACCTGCTGTTTTCTCTCAATACAGTTATTTTGCAGAATTTTCTCCCTTTTAAAAACAACACAAAGGAGAGCCCCTGGAACATCCATCATGCGTCGTTACCTTGATGCACAGGCTAAATAACCTCGGATAGTTACCAACAGCTTCTTTCACCGAGCTAACAGAGCAGAAGAGAGCGCTTTAAGTTGCTAATGTCTCTGGGCTGACCGCTAACAGAAGACGGGTACGCATTTTGTCAGTGGGTGTTGCAGCTGTTGGCTGATAGGAGAAAAACAGAGAGATGGTGGGCACAGAGATTGTTTCCCAGCTTTGGGGAACCAGCACTAACAACCAGCAACTTCCAACCTGCCACCTCTCCACCAGTCTCTCCCTTCACACTAGTCTGCTCAGACAGCTTTCCAAGGAGGAAAAGTCCTTCATAGTGCAATGACCATGAGTCTTCCCCCCTCTCTCTCTCTGTCATTTCCCATGTTCCTTCTCCCAAAGTTTTGAAGTTTTTTGCAGTCAAACTGCTGTAAGGATTTTAATAGTGGCAAAATCAGACATTTTTCCTTAACCTGCTTCTCTGAAACAACCCAACCATTTTAGTTCATCCCACTACAATCCATCCTGAGGCACAAAATCCGCATGGCAATTCATTTTTTCACAAAGCTACAAGAAGTCAGAAAACACATCTTACAGGGGAAAATATGTGGATAGTTTTAGGCATCGTCACCTGAATGAATTTCATGATGATTACCTTTATCTCTAAGGTATGAAGTAGCAATTCTATTTTTCTTTTCATTCTTTGCTAGCAAACCTGGAGATTCAATAATGTCATACAACATATTGCATTATGACAGCAGAGCAATGATATGTCCTGTACAGGCATTTGTCATTTTCAGTGTGGGATGATTTTTCAATATATTCAACAACACTTTAAAATATTTGCCTAAATTAGATTTTTTACCTTCTGTTACACACATCCAGATTCTTTTCATCCATACAGGGGCATTCAAGTTAAATGCAGTTAAAATCAACACTAACAGAAATATTCTGTAGGAAATGCAAAGCCCATGAAAACCAAAAGGATGCAGCAAAAAGATACTGTGTTCTGTTGATGTATAGCAGTGCAAATGTCAGTTTGACCAGGTGTCTTTACTTAACTAAGGAATAGCCAGACTACTGGCATAAATACAGCAGTGGTCCCTGTATTATTCAGAAACGTGCACACTCAGAACTAAAATACTTACTCTGCAATGACAGGTCATCCATTCCTCTCAAACACAACTATTAACTAGCGCTATGGGTAACAGAACTGAAGGGATGCAAAAAAAAAAGTTTATAGCTTAACTTCAAAGTTCATCTTATATTTGGAATGCAAATGGGAGTTTCATTATTATGATTCCTTAATTCATTGCGTAGTTTACTTTTTTGTTTTCTTCCTCAAGCTATTGCCATTAATTCTTGGTGTGGAACCAGCCTATTTCATTTGCACACAACTTACTTGAAACTTGCCACAACTTATAGAACTGCAAAAAGTAACTATTGAAAGGGACATTAGGTAACAAAATTTGCTTTTAAAATTAACTAAATACTTTCTGTTTTCCTTAGAATATTTTTTTTTCTTTTTTTTCAAACCTTCCTTGAAGGTCCATGTTCTCAATATTTCCCAACTGAGATTCAAGTCATCTTACGGAACAACAGTCCAAGCACAGACAGCCGCTTTTCTCTGGTAAATGTATTCTGGGTTGTGGTCCAACTCTAACAACTAGGCCCTAAATCAAGAGCCTTTCTCTAGAAAACTGAAGAAACAGCCCATTTAAAAAGGGGTACCCATTGTCCTTAGTGAATTTCAAAGCACTGCATTTAGGTAGGAATAATCACCTGCATAAAGTAGGGCTATGAGGAACACCACAGAGAGGGACCGAAGGGATCACAAGCTGGACATGAGTCAGCAATGCTATTGAAGGGGGAAAAAAAAAAAGAAAAAAAAAAAGAAAGTATTATACTGTAATACATAAAACTAGGATATAACAAAGCATCAAAAAGAATAAAATCCTTCTGCTCAGCTCCGCACTAACAAGGCATCATCCAGACCACTCTGTTCATTTTTGATCACTGCACTTTGAGAAAGGCAGGGACATATTGAAAAGCACCCAGATAAGAACAAGGAAAAAAAAATCAGAGCTAGAAAAATGTGGCCTAGTAAGAAATATCAAAGGCATTAAGGTCTTTAGTCTAAACAAGGGAAGAAGCATATTTGAAAGCCTAAAGGCTGGTGCAGTGAGGGAGGGAATAAAACGGTCTCCATGCCCACCCAGAGCACAGCACGAAGGCGTGCATGGCAACAAGGAAGGTTTAGCTCAAATTTTTGTGACTGCGTTGGAAGATCGTGCCTAGGAATTGTTTTATTTCTATTGCTGGAATGCCTTAAACAAGAGAAATGTAATTATTTGTCAGATGTGACAGTAACACTGGTGTGGTGGGATAGTCAAGATTACTGCTCAAAACCAGTTTTCAAGCAAGTTGCATCACTGCCTTGCACACACAATTTTCACAAAACTAATTTTGCCTTCACAGAGCTTAAAAGGGGGATTGACATTAACTGAGTGTTTGGTTAGTCTAACAAGAGCCTTTAAGGGGTAGTAACTCTTTAAATTTTATTTTTGTCATCAGCACAGAGACTCTGACTCTTTGACTATTTTTTCTTCGAACATTTTTTATTTAGAATCACCATTTTTAAGAGGGGTTAAAAAAACCAAACAGCAAACCCCAAACTTGTGGTCCTTGGACATCTATCATTGCTCATTTCTGGCAAGCTCAACAAATACTCAGACTTTTATATAAACTTTTTTTTAAAAATACTCATCAAGCATACTTACACACTTATTTTGATTCTATCTACTTTATGTCTTCTTGTTGATGCCCTCTCTAAGACTCTTCACGTTCAGTAAATTATCTGGAGGACAAAACATCCTCTGCAGTTTACCAAAGCGTGATAAGGTACCTACCTATCAGAGGAATGCTAATGCAGGAGCCAGGGGAGATTTCAGACTAAGGGCTTTTTATTGGGTTTCAGAGAACATAATTGCACACTTGGGAGGCAGTAACTTCTTAATTACAGTCCTCTGGAGAGTGGGAGGAATCAAAGCGCTAGCATGTCTGGAAGGGACCTGACACAAGTAGCCAAAGTGGCCTAATCCTATCAGAGGAGAAAACACTTGATCTGTACTCCAGCAAGCGCCCAGCCTTCTTCAGGCACTCTATAATTAAGTACTTAAAAATTGTTCCCCTCAGTGCACTTCTCTGCTTCTGCTCTTCTATCAGCTTCACCACTTAAATCACCAGCATGGTTAACCAGCACTGATTTGTACTTCTTACCTCATGCACACTCTGGTTTCAGTGGCAGGGGATGGGATCACAGCTAAGGCACAGGGCTGGGGGTCAGATGCGACAAATCAGAGTTCAGCTACCATTTTCTGCATCAGTCCTGTCACACATGCTCCAAGTTTTGGGTGTCTACCATAAGGCACCTCAGCTGAACGCACATGGGAATAGTGAATGCAAGAGATGATTCTAGAAATAATTGCTTTTTTAAAAGTTAGGGCCTGGACATTGAAAAGAACTTATGCTTGAGAACAGTGTTGAAGCATATGATAATTTTATTTATTTCAAAATCTCATCCAAGTTTAAAAAGAACTAAAACACATTCCTGGATCAGGACATGTGACCAACTAAAAAAAGGGAACATCCACACCACTTCTAAAGTGTGTCATTTAAAAATAAATGCAATTATTCATTCTTCAACCATCAGCCAACCTGCAGCTTATGGCAGTTAGAAATAAGCAGTTTCTGTAGGCATACTTTTTCATCCATGCATGCATTTCTTGCACTCTCCTCCTTATTGTGTAGCCCTAGTGCCAAACAAAATCAGGATCTGAGAGGTGAAAGAGACAACACTGACAAAACCAAAGGTGGTTTCCTTTACGAAGCAGCGTGAGGCAGCTACTTATTTTAGCTGAAGAGCAGAGTGATGCCCAGTCCTCCAACCACCACTGATCCAGAGACCACTTTGTGAACTGCTGTTCTGGGTCATCTTTCATACACACCCCAAATTTCACAGATAGAAATAATGCAAAAAACTTTCTGTAAGTTCGCCTTCTATGGATACAGCAAGCTACCATATCCACGACAGCTAGTTACCACTGACACCACCACATATGTCCTCTGACGGGTAAACTCACCCATGGATGGGACAGGGTGGAAGACAATAAAATTGCAAGCCTAGGCATCTCTTTATATAAAATGGGTTGTTTTTAATGCTTACCACAAAGAAAGGAAAGAAACAAGGGCAATGCTCTGTAGAAGGAATGAAGCAATCTTTTTTTAAAAATTGTAGCCTGTACTTGTAGAAAACTAAACATTTACAGACAGACTTACCAAACTTCAGTTGAACTTTTGCACTAGAAAGACATACTGTACAAGGCCAGTGCCTCATTAATACAGCCACAGCACAGCAATCCATGAAGGAAGAAATGGGGGAGGAGGACTGAGCTAATTTAGCTCTGAATCCCACTGAAGAGAATGTCACACTCACTCCTCCTCAGCAGTGGGCTTTTCATATGGCTCCATCCAGGATGGTTAGTGGCTGAAAAGAGAAATCTCTACTGCTGAGAGAGAGCAAGCCAGTCACTCATCAGCCTAGTGCCTTTTTGCTGCTAACCTTCTCAGCAGTACATCTTTTTCCCTGTTAAAATATGTTCCCTTTAACCTAGTCCTCTTCTGGGTTGAGATAGGATGTATTCCCTTTGTAGGAGAAAGGATAGAATAAGGTATGTTGATTTCATGTTGTAAGTTTTGGTTGAAGAGCTATATCAAAGTGGAGGATTTTTGTGGTTCTTAAAAAGAAGTTTTGTGTATTAGACCTTTATCACTTAGTGAACAAAGTGAGTCAAATATGTGTTTTGCTGTGAATCCTGTAGGCAATGCTAGCCAGAATAGATCACATATACTTATCATCACTTAGCACATACTGCTTTCTCTACTGTAAGTGGCAGCCTAAGAATATTCCTCTTCCATTTTCCCATCACGCAAAACAAAACAACCATTTTCATCTTGGAGTCTGTAAACCTTTATATGGACTACTTTTAAGAGATCCACCCAAAATAACGAGGGAGGCAAACCCCAAAACCTTCACATTACTGGTGCAGGACGTAAGAGTTATCACACAGGGACCTGCATTTCTACTGGAAGATTCTTAGTAGCATACAAATTGGCTGGAGGGGAAAAGGGGCAGGAAGAAAAAAAGAAAAAAAAAAAAAAGTGTTGAAAACCACTGTAGAAGCTAAATACACCCAAGGGATATCTGCATGGTCAATAGCAGAAGGCACATATTCCTTGAGAGAAGCCACGAAAATAAAGGAAAGAATATGCACAGAAATATATCCATTGGTATTTTATTGTCTAAAATATTAAAGTGGGAGGTCTGATGAAAATCTGAGAAAAATTGGGAGTATCTGTAATTAATATGATGTTAACAGGAAGGTTAGCAAGAAAAACACAACATAGGTTAACTGGCCAGAAGTTACTCTATTTGCAAATAATGGAACCTTAAGGGGGGGGGCGAGACATGAAGACAAGCCAACATTTTATACCAAACCATTATTAACGTACCAACAGTCTGAACATTAAGTTAAGGTTGTATAATGATGCCAACGGTCTGTAGAGCTGCTTGAGTCCTAAGACTGTTCTCTGCTTAATGGGTGCTATAACCATTAAAGATGAAACACAATATTTGGAAGGCAGAAATAGACACAAAGCAGAAGAACATCATAGCAAACAAAAAAGCTCTTGTTCCATTCGGACTTGGGCACTGCACAGCAGGGTAAAGAGAAAAGACAATTGTAGTATCTCTGTCTCTCCCACTGTTCTAATTTGGAAAAGCTAAAGCTGATACACACTGTTTCTTTGCAGGGAAGACCCCCAAAAGTCAACCTTAGCTTAGGGAATAAGTCTTCCATGGTTCCCTCTACTGTTAACAGACAGAGAAGTGTTCCCCAAGAGCATAAATCAGAGCAGGAACTTGCCTGCAAATTTTCTGAATTATCCTCTGGGATACTAGATTAAAAGCATCTGACATGACAAAACGCAGAGCTTCAATCCAAAGGGACTTGGCCATAGATTTGAGGACTGAGCAAACAAACACCATGAAGTTCAACACAGCAAAGTGCAAAGCTGTGCACTCAGGGAAGAATACCCCCAGGCATTTGCAAAGGCTAGAAACCAAGTGGGCTGATTAGAAGCCCTGCCAAAGAAGTCCCAAAGTTACAGCGGATGCCAGATTAACATAAACCAACACTGCATTCGTGTCACAAATAAGGCAAACGTCCGCATTCGGACAAGCATGCCGAGCGGATTGAGAGGTTATTATCCCCCTCTAGTCAGCACTGATGAGGCCACACTTGCAGTACTTCATCCACTTCTGGGGGAAGGGATAAATTCAAGATGCATATGGATACCCTGGACACAGTCCAGTTACTGAGATGGTCAGGACCCAGGACATATGGCTTGTGAGAAGAGGTTGAGGAGCAGGAATCATTTAGTCTTCAAAGAAGGGATGATCCAGTAGACTGAAGTAAGATAATCTAATGCAACTACTTGAAGGGAAGTAAAAGAGCCAAATTGGTTTTGACAGTGGCAAGCAATATAGCAAAGGACAATATTCACAAATAGTGTCCTAAGTGGTTCATGCTGGAGACTTTCTTACTGGGAGGATAGTGCAGTACTGTTGCCCAGAAAGCTTGGAGTGTCTTAGTTACTGAGGATTTTCAAAACTCGTCTAGACAAAGCCATGGCTGACCTGGTCTCTAATGTTAGCAAGCCTCCAGCTACAAAGAGGAGGCTGGACAAGGTGACTTCCAGCTGTCCCACCCAACCAAGACCTCTGTGATTCTGTGACCCCCCACAGGAGCCTCACTATTAATGGGTGAAGTCAGATGAGAGTTCCCACAGAGAATAAAGATGTGCGAATGAACTTCTCTTTCTGAACCTGCAGGAGAATACAGAGATGCAAATCTCTTTGGCCTTTCTACGGGCTGTGTAAGTTAGAAAGAAAAGTTCACTGCTCTCTTTCCTATTTCACCTAATCCATTAATATTAGAAAAAATGCTTAGAAAAAATGCTTCAAAGTAAGCATCTATAGGATCAGCCTCACACCCTGCAACAGGAAAAAGAAAGCCTTTGAAAATAATGTGGCATGAAATACAGATATTAATCACCTACATTAGTAATAAGGAAGCTAATGGTGAAAGTAAAACAATGCAGTAAATTTCAAGTTGGTTATCAAAGGCTGGGGAACAAACAGAGCATGGGAGACAGTTAACAGAACAGATATAGACATCCTATGATTGGTAACCATAGGTCTCAAACAAGTCTTTGGCAGGTTTTTTTGTTTCGTTTTTTTTTAATAGTTTTCAATACCTTATTTAAATGAGATGGGATTTTAACTGGCGCTGCACGTCCGCTATCGGAGGGGAAAACTGCATACTTAGTAGTAAAGCAATCTGAAAGTGCCCAGAACTAAAAAAAAAAAAAAAAAATAAAGGGTTTGTTAAGAGATTTCTTTTAACGCACATTCAAAGGCTTATTTAATACTGTCCTCTCCCACATTTGTGGTTTTTTGCATTTCTGCATTTCTTGAATAACATCAGAAGTAGGAATGTTGCAAAATAGTCAGAGAAGGTATTTCAAGGTATTTGACTAAGCCAGAAGCAGGAATTACAATACTTGACATCCCACAGACAGCTTGTTATTTCAGAAAGTTTTGCAAGTTCAAGAGACTTACACAGTATTCATTGGGTAAACATCCAAAATTGCCGAGGCTTATCCAAACAGAACTGCTTTGTGATTAACACAACACTAACCATCCACATCATATCTAGAGGTTAACTGAAGCACGGTGCAAGGCACAGATGAAATACATATCCCACTCCTTGCTTCATCTCTCTTGGGAGCAGTGCAGTATGAAGGTTTTATCAGAAAGACTGCAATGACTTCAGAGGCAAAGAAAGGAATAAGTTATAAAGGCCATTCCATAAAAACACTGCTAAAGCTCGGTTTTAGCATCCTCAAAAGGATCAACCTTCACTTATGAAATTCAGAGTCCCTCTCTCCCCCAAGAGTGTATTTTCCTGGGGGTTGGGGGTGGGGGGATTCCAGTTGTGGTGTTCTTGTTTTTAAGCACTGCATTTCTGAATAGCCCCTCCAGAGACCAGAGCAAAATAACTCCTGCCTTGTATATCTGATCTGTACTGTTGTACAGGACAGATGAAAAGTGACATTAGCTGCTTGCTTGATGTTCCTGTATGGGCAGTAAGATGTGGATAAAAATTAATCTGTACTCGCCCAAATTAGAAATAAGTATGCTTGAATTTACACCAGTAGACTCAGTAAGTTAGGGCAGAAACCAAACAGTGACTTATGAGATTGCCATCATCACCCAAGAGCTTGGTTTATAAATAATAGTTGATTGGCAACAACACAGAGGGTAAAAGACAGAAAGATTAATCCCCAGTAGAAGGATTTAGCAGTGCTGTTTCTTGTGGAAGAAAGTACAAAATACAAGTGACTAGGTGCCTCTGCAACATGCTATCGAGAAGTATGTGGTTGTGCACACTTTGGAGGTGAAAGGGCTCTGAGGTGAGAAAGACAGCTCACACATTGTTACTGGGGCAGGATGAGGGAGGGAGACAAGGGGGCTGTACAGCTGGAGGCATTGCACTGCACGGGAAGCAGCAGCATGCAAACCCAGAAGTGCTTACTGGTGAGCCAACGTCAAAACTTCTCACACTATAAAAGCAGACAAGCATTATAAATAGTGAATGAATGTCCACAAAATATATATGTGTATGTTATCATATAGAACAACATGTTATCATATAGAACAACATGTACATTTCTAAGTAATTTCATGTGGCTCATCTACAGCTGTAGTAAAATCCTGATCTTTGTTAAGGTTTATGGAGACACT
>NW_009649568.1:1640969-1661152 GCF_000708025.1 Charadrius vociferus
AGAGAAGTTTCTAGTGACTATGAAGTGAGCTCTTCAAAAAGCAAAGAAATCAGTCTGATTTCTCCAATCTGTTTTTACCCAATACACGGGAAATACATTCTTAGTGAATGCACCGAAGGATCAGCAAAAAGACCTTGACTATTCTTCCAAGTCCTAAGGCTGCCAGAGACAAAAATACCGATTTTACAATCAGTAAATAAATCAATGCCTTAAGTAATTCAATCAATTAACAAGATAAGCCTGTAGCTAAAAATGTCACCATGAACAACTGGTGGTGAAAGGTAGGAGAATTCTCTTTTCTTCCCTCTGAGAGCGTCCCCTGTAAGTGTCAGGTGGTAGGCATTATTGCACTATATGCAAATAATTTGTCTGACTTAGGAAACGTGTGCCAATACAGATAATAAAGTTCTGGCTATGACCAAGACACTTCAATACAGAGGGAAAGCCTCCCACAACAGGATGCTTTTAGCTATAAATTTTTGTACCTTATGATGAATAAAGATGCATCATCACCAGAAATGAGGCCTAGATCCTGCCCTTAATCTATAAGCACAACTAGTGACATGATTTCTGAAAGACATAACTGGCCTTTACGAAATTACACGGCTATAGTTCCACTCATCAGTAATGAACTACCAAGGGCATTGCCAAGACCTAAGTCTTCAGAGAAGCTTTATAATCTGGCTGCTGATTTTCTGACCACTCAATATCCTAAAGCAGCAGATAGGTGTTGTGTGATGACAGTTTTGCAGAAATCTGGACCTTTGTACAAGAGCAGAAGCTTAACAATAGTCTAGCAAAGCACACACAGCATGAGGGCAATGCAGGATAGACAAACCACTGAACTATCAGGCCAGCTCTCTCCCAAGAATCCATACTAACAATCTTAAAATTACAAAGAGTTTGGTTTTGTTCTTGTCATAATCTAAAGTAGAACTCAGCCTTTACCTCACCCTGATCATGACAGAACTCAGGTCAGGTCTCTCTTTCCCGTTTTGTGCCTTTTCTAGCTGTGAAATGAGGATTAGCCACAGATAATCTGGGCTCCGGGTCTTACAGCAGATAGATGAAGCTGTACTTGGTGCTAGAAACATTTTGCAAGCTGGAAACCTCCTATCTGCCAGTCTCTCGATCTTTTTTTTTTTTTTTCCTGTTAGAAGTAGAAGAAAGTTGTTGTGACACCAAAGGAGAAAGTAGACAATTTTATAAGTTATACGCCTGGTTATCACTTTAGTTTTCGTACCTTTCAGGTTTTGTCACAACTTTGCTGGTACTCTCTACAATTTTGCAAGAATTGCCATACATACAAAGTCAAAAGTTCCTGTTTTAAAAGAAGATTTCAAGGTTGAAGCAATACTCTGGAGCTAGATACTGCACTCCGTGTTTCCTCTTTAGATGCCTGCAGTCACTACGGACTTAATGTAAGGAGATGGTTAACTCAGGGGCTAAGAGTAATTACAACAGCTGCCGTGGCCACATGGCTAGTTATTCAGGGACCTGTACATGAAAGCAAAAAGGTACAGAAGGTTTGCACATCTACCCGTCTTTTCCCTTCTTTTCAAATGCATTGAAATGTAGAGCCTTTGGGGCTTGTCCTTTGCAAGGCAGATAGTAAATCCATGTAGCAAGTTGTTACCCTGTGCCTTTAATGATAATCACTCATGAGTATCATGAACTTCATTAATATAATGAAAAAATGTCTTATCTATGTATTAGCAAATTAACAAACAGATTAACAAATAGGGACTTTTAGCCAGGGTAAAAGTAAAAGTATTCTTTAAAGTGAGTAGATAATCCAGAAAAGAGATGGAGGTTTCCTTAGTGGAACCACAAAGGGAAGAAACTGGCAAGTTATTTTGTGAAAGCAGTTTGTTTCATTGGTATCAAACATGAAATAAAATGCTCCAAGCAGCACTGAAAACAGTAATTAACTTTCATCTTCACGTAATATCGGTGACATTTTTCACCAGCATGCATGGTGTTGGAAATGCTGTTGCTTGGGGTACTGAACTTATTTACAACCAGATAATCACAAGTGAGGGAAAAAAAAAGAAAGAGAGAGAGAAATACCAAAAGATAACCACATTCCCCAGAAAATTCAGTAAGAATAGGTGAACAACACTGAGAGGCACTCGCCAAATACATGGCCATGTCCATTTGACAACAAAGCTGAAAGGCAAACTGTGTTGCACCTCCTGCCAACTCATAGCAATAACTTTTCTCACAAACAACAAAATAGATCTCTGCTAAAAGACAGCATGTTAAAAAAAAAAAAAAAAAAAGTCCCACATCTGGAGAATTAGAAACAGTTTTGACTACGCTGCCTCTTCATATGAGCATTGGGGCTGCTTTTTTGTTTTGGTAGCATTTCTGTGTTCCCTTGTCAGCAGTGAGGCTTAAATGAAAAGGTAGGAAAGCTAGAGACCAAATTCCCACGTGCCTGCCATCCACTCCCCTTGCCACTCTGAGCAAGGGGAGAAGGGGGTGGAGCAGCAGAAGGAAGAACATGCACAAGTGAGAAAATCTGTTAAGACCATATTTTAACAGAAATCACTATAAATAAGCACTTGGGGAAATCGTACCATCCAGTATGCAAGAACTGAGTGCAATATCTGTGTTTGGCACCCTGCCCCAGTCCCAGCATCAACAGAAGCAGAGAACTCAGCGCGCTTGGCAGCTTATAGGGCCAGCACTGGCTTTGTGGGGTGGAGTTGGGTGCATTTGGAGGATCTGGTAGGAAAGCATTTGAGTACTTGGAGATCTTGCTGAGCTTAACAGGAGTTGTTTTTGACAGCAGCTACTCTAAAAAACATCAGGTAGACAACAGTGGATAGGAAGAGTCACTCTTCTCTTGGAATATTTTAAGGATTTTCTACAAATCAAGCGGTTGGGGCTAATATATCAAAATATTTTAGAGTTTGAATGTTAGGAAGATACTAACCTTCACTTCAATTATTTATTCTTCTGCCTCCAACACATCCTATCTATATGCCAGTGCTACATGTCCATGTCTTACTCATAAAGTATGTTCAATTAGAATGAACTACAATCACATCACAAAATTATGTCTAGCATAGCTGCACAACACACATTTGATTTTTCCCCAATAGAGAAGGTGTGCAGAAGGAGAATATACGCAAAAATCACACAAATCCCTTCTTTTTCCTTTACAACCTTGAGTATAGTAGACTGTAAATATGTATACAATATTTGAATAATACATATAGCATAATAATTGAAAGATAAATACTATCAATAACAACTCTAAACCCAGTATTTCCAGGAAAGATTTCCAACCTTTACAAAGCTTCCTAGGATTTACAGGCAGGAGTTCACATGCAAAACGTAGCTAATAATATTCTCCCAGAGCTCTTCTCTAAGATAATTTACTCCTTTGAGTCCCTGTGGGACAGCATCCAAATCCTTCATAGGACACTCGAGCTTCTCAAAACCTCCAGGCTGCTGGAAAAAGTAGTATTTGGCAATGTTCACAGCTTTATGCAACTTCAATCCTCTTCTTCACTGGGAGCTTTCAGGCTAAACTACTAGATTCCTAGGATAGTCTTTTCTTAACACATCCCCCAGGAGACTGATGAGTTGCTTCGCAGCTAATTTCTCTCACGGCTCTCCTCTCATTGTAAACTAGTTCTTTCCCTCCTTTGAGGTCCCACTGTTCAACTACAAAAGGATAAAACGACTCCTGTGTGTACCTCACCAGGCTGTTGCTGACCCCAAAGCCACGCGCATCCAGGGCCTGGGTGGTTCTTGCCCACCCAGCCTAAGAACACCCATACAGTTCAGCAAGGTAAAAAGCACACACCATTACCAATCCATAAACTAAGTACCCTCTACTTTGTTCTTTGGCCAATTTAGGCAAATTCGATACCCTGCTGCAAGCACACTGGTTGCTGTCATTTGATTAAGGGCTTCATCGCAGAAGGCTCTCTTCTGAGTTGACCACAAAGCAGCATGCCAGCACCTGGCAGCAATGCCTGGCGCTGTGTCTACCCATCTTTAAGTGTTCGTGCCAGGGCATCAGACATAAGTAAGACTGCGCTGGCCATTTTAACCAACTAGAAAACTACAGGCAGATAAAGTGACACAGGGAAAAGATTGTTTGATTCTTAGAAGGAAGCAATTGACTAGGAAAAAGAATAATTCATTTGTTTCTTAGAGGACTCGCTAATCCGCCTAAAAATCAGTGGGCAGTGAAGAGAAGATTGAAATAAAACATCATGATATAGGTCTGCCAAACAATCCCTACAACCCAGCTGTCCGAAGTATTGTACTGCATGCATAATCTGGTGAAGCCAATCCACCTTGTTTGTAAGACCTAAGCCAGCAAACATCCTCATTCTCTGCAGATGCAATCAGTGGGAGGAGGAGAGCTGACACTGGACCTCGAGACTGAGGCATAGGTTTCTAGGACAGAGCACATAGCACCTGTCAGGCTGTGAAAAGCCCAGGAGGGTGAAGGCTTCACAGGGGTGAAGGGTTTAAATTCCCCAGAAGCACCAAGAAACGGTGCTTCTTCCTACTCCAAATTATTTTCTAGAAGTGTATTTATTGTGCCACCTTAAGAGCTCAGAAGAATTTTCATTCATTAGATGGATTGTTAATACGTGAGACTCTGAAGCCAGGCTCTGAGAGCAGAATTACATTTTGTCCACCTCCTTACTCTGAATCAGAATAATCTCATATTGAGCTACAGCAAAATAAAAAGCAGCCAGGAGACTGGCTGAGAGGGATGGGGAGGTGTTTGGTTTGGGTTTTTTAAAATAAATAAATAAAAATACAAAACCCCATCACTCATCAGGTATTCCAGAGCTGGAACTCTTTGTTTGATGCCTTCAGTTTTGACTCAAGCAACTTAATTTAGAATGGTGATGCTCTTGCTGTAACCAGGCTGGTAACAGAGCCTTTCAAACCTGTCACCAAGACATCACAGTGATACTCCATCTGCTTCTCAGCTGAGGTTTTTGAGAGACACCACCCACTCCAAAAGGGGTATCAGTCTTTGTAAATGGAGAGCATCCACTTCAGGGACTGTGCCCTGCACTCTGCACAGTCTGTGGTATTCCTGACAGAGGAATTTCTTACTGGAGGTGTAGGTGGTCAAAGAACAAAATAATATTTAATGGGCTGGGAATAAGAAACCTTGCAACATTTCGTAAGAGTTGTTTAGGATCCTTTCAGTACCAGTGACTTAGAGGCTGCGAGATACTAATGTAAAGGATATATTTATTTTTTTTTTAAAAAAAAAAAAAAAAAAAGAATCTGCCAGACTTTCCAGCAGATTAGAACACTGAGATTGGGCAGTTTTCTACTACCTTTTATCCTCCATTACCAAAGGTTCTAAAATCCAAAAGACTTTCTCTTCTTCAAGAGAAGACAGCTGTGTGCTTTACAGGCCCAAATACATTGCCTTGCCACTTCTTGTAGGAGATCATGGTGGTTTGAGCGTATCAGGCTGTCTGCAGTAAATCTAGAGCCTCACTGGGGACGGAAGAAATCACCATGAGAGGAAAAGGTTCAAGCACATAATGGGGTAAATCCTTCCAAGCAGGTGCAAGTTTCAATATTTAGGAGAGCATGGAAAGGGAGGGATACCTATGGAGTTGCATCTCATAGCACAGGCTATGGACCGCAGAAAGAAGGCACGCGCTTGCAGCACCTCTCCATTTTAGCAAAATCCTTATTCTTTCTAATGGTTCCTAAGGGGAGCGACACAAATAGGGCAGCCTCACGCTGGGATGGTGTGCCTTCCAGAAAGGTTGCCTTGTTCCTTTCTCAACACCACAGGTGTGTGCATACAAAGCCACTGAAAACCTTACCTTCTAACTAAGAGTGAGCACAGCTAGTACTGCCAGCCAAAGGGAAAGGCCAAACAGTAAAAGAGACAAGATGAAGAGACGGTTCCCCCAATTCAAGTCATTAAGCATGTCGGCATACCCACTAGAAAGCACGCCTCTGCTCTCTTCATCTCTTTTTGAAGGTGGGTTTTATGTTTGGCACTCCTGCTGGCGTTAACACCTCTGCTGGAAAACACAGGCACTCAATAGGCAGGTTAGGGAGTACCGCTGAGAGCAGCGGAGAGGACGACAAGCAAAGCACAAGCTGGGGTGAAAATGATCTAGAGGTTTGTTCTGTGCACTTTCCCCATCCATTTCCCATGGGAGGTAAGACAAGGCATTTAGCCTTCCTATACTTTCTCTTCCTTTTTGAAAGAACAAGGTATAATCTAAAACTCTGACACTGAGAATTTGTTTGTAAAGTGCTTTTAGGTAATGGAATAGAAACCTATAGAAGTACAAAGCCTCTTAGTCATAGTTTATTAACATGCATTTATTTTGGCTAGGAATGGACAGTAATACTGCCAGATCCACACACCAAGTCATAGCAGTTTTATCCATTTCAACAAAATGGAACAGAATATATGTTCTTAAAGAGAAGAAGGATGTCTGTCACACACAGTAAGAGTAACATTTATCCTGTTTCCAATTGTGAAAGCACAGAATTAGAGAGAAGGTGCAAGATCATTAACAATAGATTTCTATTCATCAAATCACAATGTTTACAAACTGAAATGAGTATTTTCAAGATGCTAGCAGCATCATGTAAATTAACTTGGAGAGGTAAAAGCCCTCAAATGTGAGGGCCTCACAGTAGGCCATTTCAGGATAGACAATCTGGTCAAGCAATCGAGCACTGTCAAGATTAATGATATTTGACAATTCAGAGGTTGGAAAGGCAAGATGATGATCATTATTGATGTTGAAAAAAATAGGTTTGCAATTTCTTATACAATGATGAATAAAAACACTACTCCTAGGAATAAAGCTGTCTATATGTCTAATATTGAACAAGTACATTATCCTCTTACCACACAGCACATTTGTTTACACTAACTGCAAGAAGCAGAGTACTAAACCTCAGTGTGGCTTTAGGCTTCTAGAAATCAATAGTGCCAAATTAAGTCTGTCCTGTAATGAACTAGATGTCAGTTGGCAAGTTCTCTAAGACACAAAGCATTGAGCAATAGCAACCCTCCAGAGGGCATGACCACAGCCCTCAATCACAGAACTGCACCTCAAATCCCACACCGTGGCTGACAGCAGTCAGTTCGGGACCCCCATGTCGCCAGGGTTCCCAATACAGCATCTGCTGCCCACAGGGTGATGCTCACTTCTGCCCAGTCCATTCCAGTGCAGGGGTATCATTAACTCCTCTCCTTGCCCCCACAGAACTTAAGACTTTCCTTGCAGCCTTGCTGCACAATAAGAATTATTAAGAGGCATAACAGGACTGAATCAAAACCCTGCCAGGCAGGACACCTGGGAGGCACTGACTCTGAGAAAAAGTTTGTGATGTTCACCTGCTGTGTCCAGCGAGTCCCTGGAGCATGTCAAGTGCCAGATCGCTGTGCCCTGAGGGTGGTTTGGGTGCTGCCTTGCTGTAAAGCTCATTCTTCCCCATCACAATAGCAGGGGATATTTTGGTAATTTACAGTGGCTGGCAGACTCCATGGAAAGGAAAAAGGAACATTAAATCTCTTGACCTAAACTCTCACATAGACTTAGCCTTCCCATTAATTAATGTACCAGCCTGCAGCTGTCCTAGCCTCAACTTTTAAAGTATGATGGGCCAGAGAGGTCCTTTTAGACTAGAAGGGCAGCACAGGGGGAAAAAAAAAAAAAAATAATAAAAATCTAACACTGCCCTGACTGCAGCTTTTAAGTAAGCACTCCATCTGCACGTTGCACAGCACATTCACCTGGCCAGATAAATTTCATAATTAATTACTACTGGCATGTCTTTATGCAGCTCCAAATTTAACTGTCATAAAAAGAAAGCAGCAAAAGACTCTTCACTTTTTTTTAAAGAAAGAAAATCAGTCTCAGTTCTTGAAGAATATAGGGCTGTTTAAGGATGCTGTTCCAGTCCAGAAAGCTCTGAGAAAATCAGCTGGTGCTATCTTCATCTGCAGTAGGGTCTAGTCTTCTATAAAGAGATTTGCTCCCATAAAATAGATCTAATTTTCATATCTTTTTTGATATCTGAATAAAAGAAACAAACTCTTATAACATTTGATTGTCAAAATTTTGTAGAAAGCATGAGCTACTAACGGTAGCCATGAACTGAATCTTTTATCTGCAAAATACTCTCAAAGCCTCCATTTTCTTAAATGTTATTTCAATAGGCTGTTTGGCACAGGTCATTCTTCCTTCCCTGTGGTAGCTCAACTTTCACTGCTCTGACAAATAGCTTCTGCCCAAAGGAGTCTGCTTTCAGCCAGGCTCTGCAGAGCAACGTGCTAACCAGAAAAGCAGACCAGAAGCTCGCACTGTTCTACATGCTCAGTGTTCTCCATCCAGCTGCTATTACCTCCTGCCACACCAGAGCACACGACTGGGAAAAATAACTATTAGCCACAGAAAGAACTGAGAAATAACTCTCTTGCTAACTGACCTTGGATAACAGACTTACTAGCTGTATTTATGAAAGTTTGAATATCCCTGACTATTTACAGGTGAAGACTGTTTTGTACTGAGCTCTCTGTTCTTATGGAGTACATTGTTTCAAGCAGCCAAAATTGCCTTCTGAACCAAATTAATTTGTGTAACTTTATAGCCTGGTAATGTAAATCAAGATTATTTGCAAGTTCAGCTCTATCAAAACTGTCTTTAAAGATGCAAGTTAATTTTTTTCTGAAGAAACATATGTTGTCCTTTCTTTACAACTAAACCAAATTGCGGTTACATTCACTTTGAAGACTGTATATAATAGCTGATGCCCATCTCAGTCATATTCCCCTTGTAGTAAAACCAGATCTTACAGAATCTGATCTTCTATAAGAAAAAAACAAGGACATATTTTTCCCTTACGTTACTCTGAGATATTTAAATTTATGGAAAGCTATTTGTTACAACCATCAATGGCTTCCTGGAACCGGTGCACATTGTATCAAGCAGGGAATAGCATTTCTATGGCAACTGTCTCATCACATTTCAAAAAATGGATGAACAAGAAGCACTCCTCACATTCTATGTTTTCCATTTCCTTGGTAGTATCTTGTCTTTCTATTCACCCAACTCTTCACAGCCAAGATAGGAAGACCACGCTTTTCAACTAAGCTCCATAGTTGCTGGCCACTTGGCTATTTGGTCATTAAAGCTCTGAACTGATGCTGCCAGGAGATCTGTGTTATTATTCCTGCTTCTCCTACTGACCCACAGCAAGGTACAACCGGCTATAACTTTAAGTATTCCCATTTTCCTAGGACATTAGACTGCCAAGGATGTCCAGTTTATCTCTGCTAGAAGCCGTTCAAACTAACACAGCCACCACTGCCCCGGGCTAGCTGCTACCACCAACTGCACAGAGGGACTAAGCCCATGGCTCAAACCAGCACAGCTGCTGCCATCGCCCCTGCCCTGACAGACACAGCCCACCGGTCCCCTGACTTTCCAGTTCAGCTCAGTGCCCCTCTACACCTCCCCTTAACCCCCAAGGCACCATTAGTCACACTTTTTCCCCCCCACGCTTCAGAGGAGACCCAATCCAGCTCTGCAATGCCCTAAGCAGCTTGCCCATTTCTGAATCATACCTTCGCCCCAAAGGGCTACAGAAAGGCATCATTCATGTTTGCTCTGCTCTTCTAAACACTTCTCTTCAGCACACCTCATATAACATCGAATAAATTGCTGTACAAGAACTAGAGTCTGACAAGCACGAAGGACTGAGGAACTTATGCTCAGGGAAGAAACACACAACAGTAACATCACCAGGGAGATCAGCCTTCATGCTGGCTTACATATTTGTACCTGTGCTTGCTCAGCCTGCAATGATCTGAATGCAGAGCCAAGCTGCTCAAATTTTAGAGTTTTGAGGAGAAAGGTTAATGATTATTTTTAACAAGTAAAGTAGTCTCTGCAGTCAGGAGAGACCTGGAAATTTCTTTTCTTTTTCCCCTCTTTTCTTCCCAAAATGGCCACTTTAATATGCCCAGAGAGAGAAAAATATTTAAAGCATTATGTGGAAACACTTCATTCCCCTTTGAAAAAGGCTATAAATAGCTACATCTCCTCATTCTGCACCTCAAACTGGGTATCATAGAAAAGACAGGCAACTAGCATGATTCAACCACTTTGACTTTCAAGGTCTTTGTGAAAAACATTCAAACTTCTACCATTTCTGAGACTGAAACTTGTCAGTCACAACCCCCACGTTTCTTTATGCTTTGTTCAAAACACAAAATACGTAATTTCTTCTGTTGAGGAATTTTTGCCAATCTTTGAAAAAAATGAGTAAGTTCTGCCTTAGTTCACTTTTCTTTTGTTCAAGTTCTGAATAGTGTCAGTGTGCTCAGACTTAGAAATACTACACCGACCTGCTCTAAACATAACTGTGCACTGGGACAGAGTTTGCTTTCCCACACTTGCTTCCCCACCCCAACCACCCTATCATATCTGTGAGAGGAGCCCAGAACAAAATCGTGCTTAGAAGAAACTTAGTGCTTCTTAAGTAAAACCTCTTCCTACCCCTAAGCAGGTTGGGTTTGGGTTGGGTTTTTTTTTGGTTTTTTGGGTTTTTTTTGAGACACAGAATTAGCACCTCTATATTGCAAGCAGGCCCATATCTTGTCCTGCTACTACAACTCTGTGCAGTCAGGATGTGAGCCTTCAAGCTTCAACAAATGTACTCTAGAAACAGAATATGTGCCCATAGTCAATTTGCTGTGTACTACATGAACTCTGTTAACAGCTTTACATCTTGTATTTGTAACTTGGCTTATTACTGAAAATGTCATTTTAAAATAGTTATTTTAAACATTTCCATTAGATATCTAATGGATCGCCTAACCCAGTAGCTTAGCAAATTAAAAAAAAAATTCATCAAGCCAGTAAAACATGCTTGCTTAGCAAATTTCTCTCCTGATTTGTCCTTAAGGATCACTTTAGAAAGACTTTGTGTGTATATATAATGATCTCCTATTCCCCATCATTTAGCATTAGCTGTAAGCAAGCTTATATTCATTATATCAATGAAATTGTCCATACTTTAGTACTTTCCACAAACATTAATTCAATAAGTCTTATAGTTGCTGCTCTAAAAACAGCTATATATTTATTACAAAAATGCATAAAACAAATATTTACTGTTGTGCTTCTACTGCTTCATGCTGCAGCATTATGTTAATCAGCTTTCTTGTACAAGTGAGCTTTATAGCATTCAAAGTAGAGAGAATAAGATAATTGGAGAATTGATATTCTATTAATGAACAAATGCCATTGTTGCAGAACTGACATGATTATTGCAGAAACCCTTGCTCATCTACGTTGCACTGTAGTATCCTAGAGGGGATTCTAGGGGCCTGGACTTTCCCCCAAGGAAAAGAAGGTCTGGAGAAGACCTTCATCATCCTGTAACTCTTCAAATCAGTAGGGAATTAAAAAATTAATATGACCAGGTTTTATAGATACATTGTTTTATATATATATATATATATAAAACAAGAAAATTTATTATGACAACCCCAGCATAGTTTGAGATCACCCACTTAATTGTTGGCTGAGGACAGCCAACTCAGAGCTTTTGCAGAGGTACTAACCAGTTTGAGGACAGGTCAAGCAGGGAACAGTGTCCAGGTACAGCGGGGTGGGTAGAGACATGGTAAGACATGAAAATTCCTATGTTTCTGGGTGCACAAGTCTTAGAAATCCCTGCCGATCACCCTTTCTAAACACAACTGCAGCATAACTCCCGAAGTTCCCCTTCCCCATATACAGCGTTATCATTGCAATGCAGGAGCTTGAAGATGTATGGAACAGCAGTTTGAGAATCAGATAGAAGCATTCATTGTATTACTTGAAAATTAAGAAAATTCTTTTGCGTACCAGCATTATCAGAACTGCTACAATGCAGGAAACATTTGTCTCTCCTAATAAAACAATGCTTCCTGCTAGGCTAGTAGTCATAACCTTTAAATCCCAATCTCTAGGTCAAAGGAATGAGCAGAAAATTGCAGTAAATTGTCAGACAGTGCTTTGAGATTGTGCCACTGAACGCACAAGACAGCGCTAATCTGATGATGAGGGAGTGGAAGTTTTATAAGCCTCTCCAAAGCAGATGTTTCTTCAACAATCCCCCTTACACTGGTAAAATGGTTAATATAATCCTGAATCTGGCAAGAAGCTTTAAACCAGTCAATTGGATGTTTCCTGCAGAGAAAGTTATAAAATATTTCTAGCTGAACTGAGAAATAAAATTATATAAACCATTGTGTGATTTAATATATTTTACACAGATTTAATAAAATTAGTCTAACTGATCTGAATCTACCAGGAAGGCAGTCTAGCAGCATACATTACCAAAAGTAACTTTCATGATTGTTTAATTAAAAAAATGCTAAGAACAAATGCGACTTCAAATAAATACAGATGAAGCAGCAAAATCCCTGAAGCCTGTAGCAAGTACCAGCATATTAGATCAGCTATCTCGTAAAAAGAGTAGAGGACATGGTGTACCACCTTGCCACAGTGGAGCCTGTACCAGCATCACTCAGAACTGCTGTTTTAAAATAACAGCCCAAAGGAGCTTCTCCAAATCATTCATGTATCACTTAGGAGGAAGGATGTGAGAGTTATTGGAAAAAACTCCCAATAGCATCAGTGCAAGACAAGCAAGGTAGCCAAAATCCACATGGTGAGGATGGTTCTGAGCCTGCCTCATCAGACCTTCACAGCTTGAAACACTGTCTGGGGGAAAGCGTGGGCAGAGGGGGTACTGGCAGCAGTGCAGAAGCAGGAGGTGCTTCCTTGCTGCACCTCATCCGGCCCAGGCCAGGCTGGAAAATGTGAGCTAGGAACACCAAGCCATAGTGTCTGAGAGGACCAGAGAGCAGCTACTGGGAGGACAGATTCACAATTCCTCTCCATCCCTACCAGTTTTTGCTTTGGTGAGGGCACCTGGCATGCAATAAACTCATGCAATAAAGTCCCACAGCAATGCTGGAGGTAGCAAAGGGTGATTTTTGTGTGGGCTGTCCAGTCCTGGCAGTGGGGCTCTTATCTTTGGTTCCAGGTGCCCCTTTCAGGCTATGGTGCTTCCTCACTATACCTTACAAAAAAAAATCTCCTCTTACCGCCATATGCCCCCCTCCCCAGTGCTACTAGGAAAGATACCTACCTCCTTTTGTCGTGTGTGTGTGTGTGTGTGTGTGTATATACACATTCTTCAGTTTTACTTACTGTTGTGGTTTAACCCCAGTCAGCAGATACAACAATGCAGCCATTCACTCACTCCCCCTGTTCGGACTGAGGAGAGAATCGGGAAAGTAAAAGTGAGAAAACTCATGCATTGAGATAAATACAGTTTAATAAGTAAAGCAAAAGCCGTGCACGTAAGCAAAGGTTAACAAGAAATTGCATTCACTACTTCCCATCAACAGGCAGGTGTTCAGCCATTTCCAGGAGACCGTAACGGTTACTTGGGAACACAAGCACCATAACTCCAAGTGTCCCCCACTTCCCTCTTCTTCCCCCAGCTTATGTGCTAGGCATGACATCACATGGTATGGAACAGCCCTTTGGTCAGCTGGGGTGAGCTGTTCTGGCTGTGTCCCCGCCCAACTTGTGTAACCCCCCAGTCTACTCACCAGCAGGGTGGTGTGAGGAGCAGAAGAGCCCTTGACAGCCTAACAACAACCAAAAACACCAGTGTGCTATCAAAAGCATTTCTCATCCAAAATCTAAAACATAACTTTTACTAGCAGCTGGTATACCGCTAACTCTATCCCACTTGAAACCATGACATATACATACAGACAGGGTTTTCACGTAGGCACATACTTCAAAAGTACAAAGAGAAAATGCTTCGCAGTTAAAGTTCCCTGCCTTCAAATGCCAAGGTCTCCCTAGTGATCACCAGTACTCACACATCTGCTGCAATTTCCTTTGAGACAAACTTCTTTCACCCCAGAGGAAATTTATTAAAATGCTGAGACTTTTCATTTAGGGCACTTTCTAATTAAACTACCAATCTTTAAAGCTTTAGCCTTCTAAGACTCATTGTTCTTTGCACAAGATGAGAAGGCCATCACAATTCATTGTCTTTATAGAGACACATATTCGTTAAAGAAAAAAAAAAATATGTATTTAACAGCTTCCAATTTCACATCCTTGAAGTTAGAAGTGCTTGTATGGATTAATATAAGGAAACAGCCAGCCTTTGCTGTGTTAGACACAGGCCCTCAACACATCCCAATGTCCATGGCATGTTTTAAAAACTTATTCTTTGAGATTTTAATTATATAGTTGTAGTCTCACTAGAAGTTCTTTAGTTCCATAAATTGGGCTATTACCTCACATCTGAGATTTCCATATTCTTATTTATAAGAAACTGATTATTACAAATAAGATAACATCCAAGTGGAACCATATACCATTTTCCAGTTAGAGAAAAGGAAAAGGAAAATTTTAATGTTAAAAGGATGACAGGAAAGCCTTATAATCAAGGAGTTACAACGACAAGCTGAAATGAGATGAAGCCTCAGATCCCTATTGCCTCTCCCACTGAGTTCCCTTTCACAAGGGTGTAAAGATCATAGAAAGGTTTAGGTTGGAAGGGACCTCAAAGATCATCTCATTCCAACCCCCCTGCCATGGGCAGGGACACCTCCCACTAGACCATGTTGTTTAAAGCTCCGTCCAGCCTGGCCTTGAACACTATTGAAAGATAGCTGGTGAATCCCTACGGGAGAAATTCCCCCAAGAGAAGGGGTCGCGACATTAACATTACTACAACCTTCCTGAAAAATATTTCTTGCATGCCCTTGCTGTGTTGGTGATCTTCATTGATGAACCACTGCAGCCCTGACATCCCCATAGCTTTTAAGCACTTCTACAATCTTCTTGGCTCACTATAGACATGATAAACGTTCTGCTTGGAAATCTATCTGCCAACTTTCTATTATTGGTATCTTGGGCAGGATTTATTTCCTCTAGCTCTAGAGGTCCACATTGCAAATTTCTATATCTGAATTAGTCTTCCTAGGCTCCCTTTATAATCAGTGGGGAGAAATAAGCACCTTCAGGCATAATTCATCCGACTCAACCGAAACATCTACTTCAGGATGAGAATAACTGTGCCCTAGAGATGCCTGCTTCTCTGTGTAGGGTGACAACTCAGGATTAGATGGCTGCATTTAATCAAATAAATTCCACAATTTTTGTTTTAAAGCATTATTTTCCCCCCACGTTCTCAACATGAAGCGTGACACATGGATGCCAAAATCTCATATAGTTATAAGGGGAACCTGTACATGATAGCACACTAGAAATTTCACCCGCTAGAGAGCTGCTCTCGTTTTGAGAATAGACTCAACATCTCCCAAGAGAAAGAAATCATCAGTTTGCTCAATTAATGTGGCTGAACATGTGTACTAAAATGGACTTTCTCCACTTTCCACCCTTATGTTCAATGATTTGACAGAATACTTCATGCTCTTAGGTGCCTATTTCAATCTGAAACACTCTCTGAATAGCACTTATAGCTATTTGTTTTGTCTTAATTTACTTCCAGCTTGCTCTCTAATGCATCAGGGTAGTACTTTTTTTTTTTTTTAAAAAAAAAATTTTTAACACAGCAGAAGGCCCTCCTGCAAGAAAAAACTTCTCTGAGCTTCCCCGTGGGGTTTTCAAGCCACAGTTCACGGATGAAGAAGTGATGGGAGGACACATGCCACCTCCAGTCATGCTAGAGGTGCACAAGGCAGTTGTCATTCCCACCAACTTCCTGAGTGATTAGGTTTAATCCTTTATGACCAGTGCAGACAAGGAGACAGGGTGCCAGCTGAAGCTTGCCCCTTTGGGATTTATCATAGGTGGCTGCTGGGGCCACTTCTTTCAACCTTTTATATGGGAATTTCCCAGAGGGAACACAGAGTGGTCACTTTGGGAACTAGCTAACTTTCCCAGTCCCCAAGTCCATTGTATTTAGTGTCATTAGTACAGAGACAGACCCAGCTAGGTTTTGTTTCCTCCATATACTCAAACAAGGTACCACTGTGTTAGACTAAATATCAACCGTGGGCTTTTCTCCACTATCAGGAGCTTAAGCCTAGGGATAGCTTTCTCCAACAGGAAAAAAAAAAAAAAAGCTTTCTATTACCTTTAATCTTTCAGCCAGCTTCTGCCAAGAAAGACAAGCTTATTCAGTGCAAAACATGGACAGCCCAAGTGTAGAAACTGCCAATGTTAAGTGTGCTCTAAGACAGCTGACCAACTACACAGATTGCTCCAATTTTCTTTCCTAAACTTAATCTGTGTGGTTTGTCTGCTGAGGTGCCAAGTGCACTAAGGATAACACCAGATCCCTTTGTGGCCCATATACAAGCACATGGCATGGATAACCTACCCCAGAACAACACTGGTGGTGCCTCATCTGGTGCTGGGTCATCTGCCATCCTCAGCAGAAAAGCTCTTTTCTAGTCTCACTGCTTTCAAACACTACCTCTTGCCAACAGCACTGAAATCAAATGTGTCACAGTTTAGCTTCAGCCATCCAAAATGGAAAAAGGATCAGCTTTCTAGTTAAGCACCAAGTTAACTTGACAAGGAAGAAAACATGGCCCTTTAAAGCACAATTATTTTCAGCCACACTCTTGCGTCTGGAAAATTAATTTTCTTACTAGAGAAAATAAGACTTGGAGAGAAATCCGACAAAAATTATTCTTCATAGATATATCCTTAAGTTACATCTCTTTATGTAAGATACCTTCAACCTGTACCTCTGCTTTGGGTACAAGAAAACCCAAGGACCTCCTTCTGTCTTATTATCCTTAAACACATCAAGAAGTACTTAGTCAAAGAAAATTTCCGCTGGCTTCACTTGGAGAAAAGTTTATGGCTGCCGACCTGCTAAATTGTCTTGAAGTTATTTGTACTATGTTCTCTTGTTGCATTAGCAACTAAGAAAATTACTGCAGCCCTATACAAGGCACAATGAACATTTTGATTTGCCATGTCTGAATCCATGTCCTTAGAAGTTTAAGGCACTTAAACTTAGACGGCCTTTCCTTGGAGGAAACATCTTTTGGCAGGGTGATTTTAATGGATCAATTAACAGGTTCAGCATTTGACTTCAATTCACTCCGCTCTAGTGCTTCACGAGAGCAGGCATTTTCTAACTGCCTGGACAGATGGCTCTGAAGCAAAGTGCTTGCACCCTAACCCTAGTGTGCACCTTCAAAAACTCATCTACAGTTCCACACCTGGGTGAACTCATAATTGCTTCAAGATAAAAAAAATTATTAGAAATGCAAAGTACCACTAAGAACAGTAAGTGATTCTTAATGGTCAGCTCTTTGTCTCAAAGGGCTTTTCAGCATTCTAGATGCCCATTATATTTCCACTCAATTCCTTCAGGCTTAATAAATCACCCAGTGTCTTCAGTATTCCCCCTTACACTCATAAGACCTGCATTGTACTTTCTCCATCAAAAGAAGTCCTCAAGCAGTTCAACCAAGTGCTAACAAGGCCATCTGTAACCTTTCAATGCACTTAAGCTGGGTTTTTCTACCTTACGGATCAGAAGCACTGGACCTGAAACAAAAATCTCCTACCTGGGAGATGCATCAGGAATTATTTGCTGCTGGGTTCTCGGCTGCAGAGCAAACGGACAGTGCTCATTGCTCAGACTACTTGCAGGCTGTTTGGAGATTGGCAGGGGAAATGTAACCAACTCACTGCTGCCAATTGGTACGGATGTGGAAAGACAGCCAAATGGGAGCATTTGGTCAAATTGCACAGAAAGATATCCTAAAAAGCTGTACGAAATAGAAGACTGAGCTCAACTTGTCCTCAAGACGCTTTTGCCACTAGAGCAAAAGGAAAGTACTTAGTCTACCTCTCCTGGAACACTAAGCCATTCTTTTTTCACATTGCTTTGCAGCTAAAGCAGAAGCCAAAAGCTTGTCTTTAATTTCACTAGTTTCTGTATTTCTAGTACACAAGGAAGGAAATAAGGGGGGCAGAAAATATTCAACTTCTCTCCCTGATCATAGACGCTCTGTTGCAAACATTACCACACCTCTGAAGGGTTAATAAAAAAAAGACCCCAACCAATTAAAGTGTCATGCAGTGTTGGCAATCCAGATGTCCAAACACAGAAAATCTGGATAATTAAAGCTATATATTTGCAACTTTTGCATTGCCACTCATTATTATTAGTATCATAATTGTAGGTAATGAAAAAAAGGGCTACATCTCCTTTATAGAGAAGGTTTATTTGATTAACTCCATATGTACAGGTAGGAAAATTGCAGTAAGGCCTAGAGGAACAGAGGCAACATTAAGCCTAGGTATTGAATATACTATTGAACAGATAAATATAGTCCTTGACACAGTGTTCGCAATATAGCAGATGAGGGAAATACTATTAAATGATACTTCATTCTTTTAAATCACTACAATTTTAGATAATCAAGTATAAATTATTTCCTAAGGTTGATACTCAATTGCTTTAAATATTTAACCAAGATTAAATGTCCTTTAGAAATATGCAGGAAGTCAACTAGATGTGGAAAAGCTTTCTCAAGAAATTGATACACAAGGTTCTTTATCCTGTTTCATATAGGACAGATCTTTATGAGCTTTTCTGTGGTCATAGAGAGAGCTTTAGGAAAAGCAAGCAGTTAATTCTATGCCTTTTGGCTAAAGTTAATAAATATAGGCAGTCTTGGTTGTCTTTTCAAACAACTCTCCTATATATGACTATAGCAATAGCACTAGAATCTTCTTTATAGCTGGCAAAACATGATTTTTAACCACAAAAACTAGGTCCAGACGGAGGCATTTGGATTCCTCATCCCCTACCAACTGAATCGTTAATTCTCTAACATCTGTAGCATATATATAGGAATGAAAACACCCTGATTGAACAGGACACAGGATTTGAACATGCCTTTAATGTTCTGATCAAATGGTCTTAAAGGGCAGCAGACTCTTAAATGAAAAGCAAAGGCTTGAAACAGCAAGAATTGCACAGACTGACATTTTTACTATAGTAAGAAAAAAGTTCCTGTGCTCAGTCTCTTTTTTTGATATATAAATGATCCAAATATTGCTTCTCCCAGGGGTCCCAAGCAACATTTGTGGCATTCTTAAAGGCAGTTACTTTTTAGTCTACCTGCTCTGAGACCACACATATAAATACTTAATAACACAGCTTATGAAAACTTTTTAAAGGCAATTGCCTTTCCTGTGACACACCTTTCGCTGGTTTTACATAACTGCTTTTAAAGTGCAAGCGCAGTAATCATTGTCAAATCATGGCAAACTGAGAATATTAAAAAGACCTATTCCCATACGTAAGTCATTGCAATTTATAACACCACTTTTATTATCAACCTGCAATGCAGCCAACACATGCAGCTGAAGAAGCCAGAAGAAATAACTGTTATTATCTTTATAAGATGAAAGTGGCGCATACAGTTGCAGTCAAAAAACAAATACTCCAGCTTCAGTTTCAGACTGGAAAATGTCTTTGCCATACCATAGAGTCAGCAAATTAAGAGCCCCCTACTTGTAATTTCCTAGTTTTCCTGCCCCCGATTTCCTAAACTGACGTCTTTTCTCAAGAAGTATACTGCAGACTTTTGTTAGCACAATACCATCAATGATGCAGCCGAGCTTTCTTCTAAGGCACACTTCTTACCCACACAAAAACCTCAAGAAAGCACACTCACAACAGCTGAATAAAAGGTCACAAGTATCTCTTCTCTGCTGTTACATGTTAGTAAAAGACAACCCATCAAGACACCAACTTCTTGTACTTTGAAGACTGGTCAATATCCTCCTTCCGGATATTCTGTAACAATCATCATGGCAGCAAAAGATTTTTAATTACATTAGGCTGAAAAAAAAAAAAACCAAAAAAACACAACCACAACCTAAAGACAATTAAAGCTAACAGACCTTAAGAGAAAGGCCACACAGAGAAAAACATGCATGATGCTGTCAGTGGCACAGGGCAAGGAGCCCCTGGTGGACTGCATCTATTTTTCTAGCTGGAAGGAAATTTCTGGGGAAAGAGGACTGAGAAATAATCGCCTTGTGTTCAAAACACCTGATACATCTGATGAACAGAACGCCTTCTCGTTGCATTTCGTTATCCCACCGGGG
>NW_009649568.1:1661184-1668700 GCF_000708025.1 Charadrius vociferus
ATCTGCTTCTTTCCTGAACACAGCGCTAATAGCGGTCCCTTGAGGCTCCAGCTTTTCACTGCAGGTTTGTTTCAGAGACCCAAACTTGTAATAATCACTTGTCTTTACAAGGTTACCTCGAGCAATGTGCAAGCACTTGACCGCGCTAACATCTGTAAATAGCATCGTTGTTTCAGAGCTGCTCTGCAGTATGACTTTCTGGGGATCATTAGTGGCACTCCACACCACAGCATCTGAGCAACCTTTGATGAAATGAAATAAAATGGCTCTGATTAAACTAGCCCACAGTCAGACCAAAGGAAGAACAATTGCAAGCTGTAACAGATTATTTAAATTAGATACTTTCTAACCTAAGTCCATTTCATTCCTTACTTCAGTCCTTCAATTCCAGGACTATCCACACAGCTGATGTTTTCAACATATTTATAAAGCACAAGTACTTGAACATCCATTGTACATATAGAGACACAAGTCAGTCATTCACCTGAGATCTCCCAGGACCTTTGCAGTCATGAAGGAACAGAAAGGACCTTACCACCCTGCTTGGCACCAGCTGCTGGGCATGGCAGGGTGTGTGGGATCCCAGGCATGCAGGGTAAATGCCAAGGTGGCAAGGAGATGGCCTGGTGCAGAAGAGAGAAATCGGTTCAGGGAGGCATTAAGGTGCCAGCACACTTGCTTGATCTGTATTGCCCTGCTCCAGCACCCAACAGGGATCTTCCCAAAACAGTTTTGGCACAGATATCAACTTGTTCGATCTATTTCTTAAGCCTGAAGAGGCACACTTTGCCACAGCTCTCTAAACTGGGCGGAGGGAAACCAGCAAAACGGCAGCTGAGTTCACTGCATTGGGCAGAGGTGGCTGCTTTTGTCATGCCTTACCCACACGGACACCATCATTCTTGCTGGATGTTGCTGCAGAAGTAATATCTGCACAAAGAACATACTTCCTTCTTGCCATCCAACTTCAACACTGCTTACTACAGGAAAAGTAATTATCTGTTAATCATCACAGAAGTCAGAAGCCAACATAAAAGCAGCAGATATATAAAAAAAACCAAAACAGCAGACCATGTCAGGTACTCATTTATCTAAATTAAAATCTTTATCCATGTCAATTTAATAAGGAGCACAAACCTACTGATCCCATTAAATACAGCTGAAACACTTCTTACAGTAATGCTTTTCATCATAACAAAAGGTTAATCTAATGATCCTGTACTATATTTAATGGTTATGAGAAGTAGTCAAATTTTATTTTAGGGATTGGTTTGTTGTGGGTTTGTTTTTGATGTTGGGGTTTTTTGTCAGGGTCGGTTTTGCTTTGCTTCTTTCTTCAGTGTTCCTCTGCACTTACTTTCCACTTTATACCTCATCTCCAAATGAGATATATGAGAAACCCTCATAGTATTAAAGGTCTGCAGCATTTTTTTCCACTGCTAGGTGACAATGATAGGGAAGCAAGGACTTCAGTACATTTGAACATTTTTCCCTCCTACAGCACTATCTCAAATCCCATGATTTCCCAAAAGCTCCCATGCTGTTTGTTATAGGGTTTTTTTAAATTAAAATTTGGATTTACATTAGTTGATTAATAAATGGTTGTCTATGAGGTTTTCTTCCATGCAGTGCTGCATACTTTCTAATGAATTCAGAGTATTGACAGTCAATATCGTGGTCAAACTGGAGTAATCAAAATGAAAAAAAATAAAATACAGGTGCAGTCTGAATAAAATTATTTCCAACATAATAGATTCCAAGATTTTTAGGACAAAGTTAGCTGCATGGCCTAAACTATCTCCTAATCCAAAGAAATTTCATTATCAGAAACAGACAGAACAAAGGAACTGGAATAAATTATTTGCAGAAGGGAAATCTTGTGATTGGTTGCCTGGGTCTAAAGCAATCCATCTGAATTATTAGAAAGGATAATAAATGTTGCAGTAGACGTCAAGCAACAGCAAACTCAGGAACTGCAGCTAATGGTGTTGGAATTTTTCAACCCCAAAAGCCAGAGGTAAACACCTACAAACAGACACAGCTTCCAAGTAAAGACAATGTATTTGATTTCTTCAGATGCTGGCAATTCATTTCATCTGTCACTAACCAGACCCTGAGGGCTCAGTTATCCTCCTGCCAAGCAGGAGCTGTACCTTGGAGGTGAAAGGAAGGTGCATCCCTCGCACACCAGCAGCTGGGCAGAGACAGCACTGGACACTGGAGCTTGCTGTGCTCTGACAGCAGATGCAACAGGGCTGCCGCTCTCCCAGGGGCAGAAAGTCTTACCAGAGCTCCAAATATCCACCCACAACCTTCAGGGACTAATGCCACTGCTGGAGGGCAGATCCCTCCCCATGCCCCACAGTGCCTGGGCACAGCGTGGCCTGGCCAGGCTGGGGGCCACCAGGCTGGTGTGATGCCCTCCCTCCCTAACCAGCCCTGCCCCACAGCCCCCAGCAAGGCAAAACAAGCAAAGGACGGTGATGAGGTCAGCCACAGCCTGGCCACCCCCGAGCACCACTCAAGCCAGGGCAGAGAAACAGAGCTTTCCCATGGGAGGGAACAGAGACACTCACAGAGGTTACAGAAGTCCCTAAGGTGAGGATACACCCTATAGCCAAAGCACCCCCTGCCACCACCCCTTCCCGATCATAGTGTCACAACCTGGGAGTCCCAGGCAGGCAAAAGGTTATTTGTGTGCCCTTTTAGATTGTCCAAGTATGTTTTTACACTGGCTGCATACTCTACTTGTATAAATAAGCAGGCATAAAGTTCCAGTAGCTCCCAGCCACATCAGATAGGAAGAGGCTCCACTGGCTCCCTTACCCAAGATATGACTGCCTGCTCATAAAATCCCTCTCCTGGCTTGCTGTTTTATTTTTGCGGTAGCTTTTGGTTTATTTGGGGGTTTTGGTGGTTGGTTTGTGTTTTAGTTTGTTTAAAGTGCATGCTCCAAAGAAATCACAGCACAATACTGAGGACTTGATTCTTCAAGCATCAGAGAGGAAGCCCATGTACCACAGGACTTACGTACTTGAGACTGTCCTTACATTCTGCAGTGGGTTGAGCCTGGTGGTCTTTTATAGAACTTGCTACACTACATATTGTATCACAAAGGTGCTGTGATGTAGCTGGACAAGACATAAAATTAGTGTCATCATCTAGTGATTTGGCAATTTCTCCTCAGGCTTGCTAGCTTTACTTGAAGCTGTAGATACTCAGGTTGGCTGACTAGACCGAGCATCCTCTTTATGTATGTGTATATAGCTACCTGTAGCTAGATCTGCAACTTTAAGAAAGCCTCTAAACCTTGGGGCTATGAGGGGGAGCGTTTGATATACATGACCTAGCTACATCCTAAAGATTGTGAATCAAGAAGCAAAAGAATCCCAGAATGTAGTGTCATCATTTAGTGGCTAAAAATGGAAAAAAATTACATTAGAAAAAGAGACAGGGGACTATAGAAATGTGGAGGGTTGCCTGAACCTGTTTGTTGTTCCTTTCCAGAAGGGTTAACATTAAAATATTCTTCAGCTTCAAAGAGCAAAAACTCATTTTGAACACTAAGGAAACGTAGTTTTCAATGACGACTTCTTAAAATAGAAAACAGAAGTGATGGGCAAATATATGATGCAATATATACATGTGTACCTACATAAGGGCATACAATATGAGACCCTATGCTATATTTCTCATTACTTGTCAACAGTATATTGCTGTCAGAATGTTAAAAGCCTTTTTTCATAAATTTCAGCAGCTTCAAAGGGTAAAACTGAAGAGGCATTTTAGCAGAGAGCTTCAAAGTCATAATTTGGGCTTTTCCAGTCTCCTGGCAGAAAAATAGTTTCTCATGCTATACTCCATAGTTAAATCCTCCAGTGTCCCAATGCGAGAGTTGGGTTGTAAGCAATCCAGGGAAAGGAATTCAGTGTTTCTAACAGTGCTAAGCACAATGCTGCTCCCATACATAACAAACGAGGCAGATCATACAGAAGCAATGGCTTGCCTTTGATTTTTCCTGGCCTCTTCCAGTCTCTGAAGATCAGTACCTTAACCATTTGCTTCTGTCCTTTGCTCCTGCTTTTTACCGTGTTATTATGTGAAAGGATTAAGGATCTTATAATCCTTATCTCTCTCAGGAACTACAGGGGCGATAGACAGCCAACAATTGCTGAGAATCAACTGGAGGTTTTTGAACTCTCCTAAAGCAGTTCAGAGTATTGATGTGCCTTCTGCAGATTTGGGCAATTGGATACAGTCAGTTTAATGCTTCTCTTCGCCACCAAATTAGTATTACATGTTGCCAGGTGCAAGTACTGTCAAACATCTTTTTTTAAACAGTTCTTGTGAAATATTTTGAAATACATTGCACGTATGCACCAAGATTACAAAGAAACGTTCTTATCGTACAAAAAGACAAATTTCATTTTCTCAGCATACAACTTAAGGAGAAAACAACTGCTAGAATTACTGCTTCTTTATGTTAGTACTATAACATAGATCAAAAGAGAGTTGAACAAAGCTATCTTTTAGAAACTGCATACCTTTTTCTTACTCAGGAAACAAAGAGCTGAAATGCTGTCTACAAGCACCCCTAGGATAAAGTAGTATCTAAACTTCTTTACAGCACTGAAGGCTTTCATAACAAAGTTACATTTTAAAAGATCTTAGAAAGCCAACATCAACAGATTCTCAAGAGAAAAAAAAAAATCAACAACAGTAAAAAAAACTTTGAAATTTTGTTTAGAAATACTTTTTTAGGCTTATCATTTAAGATTCTTTAGCTGCTTTATCAATGAGAAGTTTGGGGGATCGATTGAAGCTGGATTATCTTGTTAGACAGTTGCTGTCTGTACTGTACTCCTGGGACAACAATAAGGCTGTCTTTCATAATTAATTCTGAATCATCTGCTTAAATTTTAAGAAGCAGTTCACAGTCATCTGTGCTGTATGTCAAGTGTCACAACTACATCAGAATTACCCAAAGGAAAAAAGTTGTGTGTGACAGTCTGTTATTTTCCTAATCAGAAATGAAAATTAGCTCAAAGTGTTAGAGAGCTTAAGACCTTACTTAGTAATCACAGCTTCTGCAACAGGAGACCTGACAAATCCAGGAAGCTTCCTAGGGAAGCTAAACCCTTGTTTCTGTGTTTGGATAAATTTTAACACTGTCCTGCTGCTACCAGCTTTCTTGAAAGTGGTGTACCCTTAAAAATATACCTAAGGCCAAATGTTTCCAGAAATTATTGAGCAAGCTGAGATGCCAGCTGACCACAAAGACAGTTGTTCTCTGCCAAAACATGGTGCTGAAATCCCTGAGGTTGCCTCCCTCCCATCCTTGCCGCAGCAGCCCACCCAGAGCCAAGCAAGCACGCCAGCTTGCTCAGACAGCTCAGAAATCCCAAACGCTGACTTCCACCGCACCACACAGTTATGCTATCTGGCATCCTGGTTCTTCAAGGAAATTACTGTATTTGTGTCTGTTCAATGCGATTCAGCAGCAGCGTATGATATAGATGCATGCAAGTCCTGTGCAGGGGATATTCCAGCACCTCTCCTCCCCAGGCATTCTGCTCCCTCAAGTTCTCCCCCCAACTTTCCCATCTGATGCACTCTCCTCTATCTCCACAGCTCTCTCCTCACCACACACTTGATTTTAGGCAGGCTGTCCTAGGACTTATTTTTCCAAATACTGGTAGTTTTAAAGGGAATCATGTTGCAATGCAATAATAAACTGAAGTAGAGAGAATGGCATGCTCAGGAGCTGCAGAGCATTTTGAAACTGTGAAAAGGAGGAAAGCTAAAGCCCAATCTGCTCTAGAGTTTTGCCAGCATAGCTGCATCCCAGATCTCAGATGTCGATGGTTTATACAGGCCTGGAACAAATGCTTTTTTTGCCATTAGCACTTATGCCAATTCGCTGAATGAACTAAACTCTCCTGGCTAAAACATTCAGTTGTGTCAATGCTAGGATTTAAATCCTTAAAAAATAAGTAGATAAATAAACGCCACACAACTGGAAAAGTATATAAAAGCAGCAAATGAGGACTTCCTCATGCCTTTGAAAGATACACTCCCTAGACAAGAGTTTCCTGTGATGCTCATGGAAAGCCTGACCGGTTGCCTGCCCACATTAATGCTCTGCCTCAGGAGAAGGCACATACAGTAATGGCTTTATGTTTTGTATTACCAGCACTGCAGCAGCCCATGCAAAGTACAGCAAAAGTCATGTCCTTTTTAATACAGACCTAAGTTTGATGGCACAGAATCTGGATTTTGGAAAGATAGCCCCCAACCTAAGCATACAAAATGGTGAATAAATCAATCTTAGTAGAAACATCTAAAAAAAAACATTGCAGTGTCAGTTAAGAAGCACCTGTCTCAACCGTATAATTATACCCCTCTGCCCCTTCACTATGCAAACTCTACCAACAGGAGTCTCTGTTTACCTATGAAGGAGGCTAATAGCGTGCATCTCTATAGGCTGACACAGTACCACACTGCACGGTTGAGTCCACCGTGAGTCAGTCCAACCACAGCGACCTAAGCCAGCCTGACTTGAGGACAGTTTAGCTACTGCTTCTAAAATGAAAACTCCTGGGCAGGTTCCCAGGTTGGGATTTTATCCAACAGCTTCAACCTTCCTGTGCAAATATCTCAGATCCACTCAGTCAGTTTTCCCCAGATTTCCACCTGCCTGTTCGGAGCTCCACCTGCGCTCTTGAAGTTCACTTTTTCCATGCTAAGTTTTTGCATAGCAGTTTCAAGAAAGACCCTGTGCATTACAGACCTTAACAAGACTACCCTCCACAGCCCACACTCACTGCTTCCTGGGAGCCTGCAGTTTGCCAGCATTTCAGACAGGACAGGGTCTGTTGTGCCATTCCCCTCTGGCATGTTGTTCTCCATGTGGTGGTGGCAGCCCTCTGCACAGAGCAGGGCCCAGGTCCCTTTGCCACCCAGGCAAACCACAAGAGTTTTGACTTGCCCTTCCCCTACCCTTTACAGGGTCTCTTCCTAAAGCTGCCATTGATTACTGGTGGAAGTCATCAGGGCAAGGCAGCCTGGCACCCTCTGACAGAAAAGCATGTCTGAAGAAAAAAAAAAAAAAAACCCACAACATTCCTCCACAAAAAAAAATCCTTTCCCACGGACACATCACTTTGAGAAAGCTTTCAACAAGTTCTGCCTGGTTTTCTGGCAGCATGTAGATCCTTTCCTCTCTGTCTTTCCCAAGGAGACTGGAAAAAAACATTTTGAGTTCTACTTCCGCTAAAAAGTTGACGCTTTTAATATTCCTCCCACTTCCAAACCCACCAACTTTAAGGACTGCTTTGTTTTGCTTAAAATACTTCTTGGCCAGGGTTACATGCACGTCATTCAAAGGAAACAGCCTGAATTGGCTCAGTCCTGATAAAGAAGATATTAGAGAACTGCTGTTTAGTACAAACCCAATGCAAATTTTACTATCTCATAGGGTTATTCCATCACGTATGGATAACAAGAGGTAGGGAAA
>NW_009649568.1:1668758-1674524 GCF_000708025.1 Charadrius vociferus
GGGAAAGACACTGGGAAGTATACAGTAAGACAGTCTTTGTAAAAAAGCACCAGTCTCCAAAAAACTAGGCAGAGATGAGATGGAAGATTATGTGAATTTTGCCATCTCTCCAAGTTTTAAGTGATTAACCACAGACTTGTACTGTTCTTGTGTCACACAGAACCCCTGCTGCAGAGGAAGAGCACACTGATGCATCACCTTCACTCCTCTTCCAACAAACTCTCCTGAGACCAGCTCTTCCTCAAAGCTGTCCTGGTGAGCACACAGCAGAAAAATAAATATCCTACTGTTGGCCCAAGTGATAGTTTGAAAATGATGAAATGATGAGAATCTACAATGATATTGTAGATTGAAATAGAGATCTTTGAGACACGTATTTGAAACGGAGATCTTTGAGACACGTATTTGAAGATATTGAGAGATATATATAATAAAAACCACAAATTTGACCCCCCCCAAAAAAAATTGACAAAATTCCCATGAAACTAAGACATAAGGTGCCCACATTATCTTAGAAGCCTGGTAATAGAGGAACTATTCCACCAAAACCTATTAACAGGAAAACTTTTTTTTTTTAAAGTTTAACCCCTCCTTGCAATAGAGTTTCAGAGGTAGGTGCATCAGTGAGAGAGGCCTGCGACATACAACTGCACACGTGTGTTTTCAGAGGGCTGGCAAAGAACACACGGCCCAGAAGCATAAGGATGAACAGAAAGCAGGAGAAACAAGGCTGCATTTTATTACCATTCAAAGGAAGTAAAACTACCTCCAACCTCCTTGCTTCAACACTGCTTTGTGATTCAAGCCCTTAATCTGAAAGGTAGCATTTTGAAACACAAGAAAAACCTTTCTGCATTTTCACCTTGTTGTACAAATTTAGTTGCTAATCATGAAAGCAAGCTACTTGTGCACAGTGTGAAACTAGTTGTACAAATTCTATAGAGAGATGGGTGAATAGTCACTTTGATTCACTTGCCAATCCAAAGAAAAACTTAAAACAAAAACAAGCAAACAAAACCCTTGCTTTTTCTTCAACAGAACTAAATCAAAAGTTTTTAAACATCTTCTCCTAATACAGAAGTTTTTGGTTGAATGGAACTTCTTAGGCTGCTAGATGCAAACTAAATTACGGATGGATGTCAAAGAGCAGGGATAGGAAATGAGTGGCCCACTCATGATACAGAGGGTCCAAGTTCAGATCCCGACCACCCATCCAATGTGATATGTCTCTCTAAGGACAGGGTGTTCACCACATGGTTACACGGGACTTTGTCTGTATAGAATGCGTGCCATCACAAAGGTACCATTTTGCTCATTGTAGAGCTCACATAAAGGGATGGGGTGCCCAGACACTACTTCATTTCTCACAGATAATTAATTATACAGCTCAGAACATCAGCAGCAAAAGACACGGCAGGAAGCAGCTCCCACAAGCACTATTGTCCAGGACCTGGTCCTCTGTGGCTTTTCCACACCAGAGCAGTACGAGAGGCAACAATCCAGACCCCTATCCTGAGAGTTCTGGAGCAGGGATTCAGACCAGCCTCCAATAAGAGAGGAAACTTAATCCCCTCATCTAATGAATTATAGAAATATATCACTGCCATCTCCTCTGGAGAATTATGAATATGGGTCCAAAGTGTTCCCTTTCTCCAGGCAAAGTGATCAAATTCATATCAGGTTCACCTTCCAGTCAACCAACAACTGAAGCTGCATTTGGGAGGCATGCTTACTGTTTTATGTAAGCAAGTCTGTCATCCCATGGACCATGCTGTTCTTGCTGCTCCTCCTTCCCCCCTCCCAAAGGGCTGGCTGAGAAGCTGGCTTGCCTGCCTCCCTCCCATCCCCCTCAGCTAGATTAAAACAGATGGCAGAGGGACATGACATAAAGAGCAAACAGAGATGAGTGACTAATTTTCCAGAAGGAGACAAAAAACCAAACCCTCAACTTCAACACTAGAAGCAGCAAGGAATGCATAATTACTTTCTGAACATCATTCTTCCATATAAGTAAATGCAGCAGTTGCTACAGAAATGACAATAAGCAGGGGAGGTGTCCTCCAGGCAGGCTTGACACGCAGCATAGGACTACACTGCAGCCCAACAGATGCAAGTAGAGAACATGGCAAAGGCATTAAGGAGTGCATCACAGACTAATCCCACTTACGCAGCAACACTGCTTCCCAGGCAGGTTTTGCTGAGCACTCAGCTCATGGTTACCTGGCTGAGTTTATAGCTAGCTCAAGCAGTACCTTCCCAGGAACTGCAGTGACACCTGCAGTGATTACTGCCTTTGTTCTGGTCCTGCCTGACACCTTCAAAATGCCGGAGGCAAGGAGCTGCCCCCCTGTGACAGAGGCATGGGAATCCCCCTTATGTGGGGTTGTCAGCTATGGGCTTGAAGAGTCTGGTATTTTGCAGACTGGAAAACATGGAGCGCTTGGTAATGTTCATGATATAATGAAGTGAGGACCAAAGCCTCCTGGAGGGAGATGTGTCAAAGGAGTCACAGCCAGCATGCTGCAATTTACACAGCCTCAGTAAGAAACACAAAGGTGAGTTAATTACACCAGGGAGATGAGGACATAAGCTATTTCAGTGCTTCACTCTACTCCTTTGCTAGAGATTACTGCCTTTGTTCTGGTCCTGCCAGAGTTGGTGCTTGCATCTCTCTTGCTAGCATCCAGCAGCAGAGGGCAAGTTCACCTTCCCTGGCAGCTTGAGGAAGCCCTTAGACTTTGTATTTCAGCTGCTTCAGTGGAAGCACTACCTCCCTCCTGTTGATTTTGCTCCAGGAGCAATAACACGACTGAGCAGACATATGGGGTGGTAACTTTCAGGGCTAAGTCTGTCAGACTTCGTCATTTTAGCCATTTGGGATTATTTCTGTTGGCTGAAAGAATTTAAAGAGCCATCCAGAAAATTAAAGCAAGCATCATCTTTGTTGTGCCTGACACAAAACATACTGCAGCATACCATTTTGCCAACACAGGGACTCATAGACTGTAACATGGCTAAGAAAAGCATCGAATGCAGGTTTACTACGCAACTTCTGTGCCTTGCATTCAAGGCACAGAAATGGACTGTTCTTTGCAGTTCTGTAAGGAATCAGAGTGCCTGTGCTCAGGCAATAAATGGATTTGTGCATCTCTAAGCTGGAGGCACCTATTCACCAGGAGTCTCAGATATGTTTCCTTCACATGTTATACTGGTATTCAGGGCACACTGCAAAGCCTATCAATTTACCCATGCTTCTCCTGAGGGGTGCTTGGGAGGCAGAATTCTGTATTATCTTCAGTTCATATTAGTTCAATTGATTTATCTATGATTTTACTGTTATTTGTGGTCTGTGTTTCTAGAAATGGGTCTGTTGTGACCTTCTACAAGTGGAAGTGATAGCTCCAGTTAATGGAGACTCAAACAGCAAAACCTAAACAGTTTTTGAGACATTCCTACAGCGTACCAATATGTTTCAGTCCAGAATGTGCTCGATCCCAAAGACTGAGACAGTACCACCCAAAACAGCGAATCCAAAGCATTACTCCAGCATGTACATACAAATATTTGCTGACAGATTAATAACTAGAAATAACTCTACCTCCTAGTTAAGTAGCAGATACAGATTTAAAAAAATAAAAATAAAAAAAAAGAAAGGAGAGTAGTTTTAAGCATGCAGAAATGCAGACCAGGTATGGAAAGCTGGCAGCCTTGGGATTTCTGCTTCACACTTCAAACTGCTGATAAACGTCTACTTTGTATTCCAGGAATGGCAAGTTTGCAGCAGCTGCCTCCAGCTAGCAAGTAACTTCTCTTGCAAACCTGCCAGTCACCCCTGCCTTGTCCTAGGGGATGCACCATAGTTTTAGGAGCCTTAAAAAGAGTTATTCGGAGGAAAGAATTTAAGGACAGTACACTAAGAATCAAGTGAAAGCACTCCTCTCCTCTTGTGCGTCTGTTGGGACACTAGGGTTCAGGCTCAACAGAGTACATATCCCCTATCAGATCCAAGTACAGGTTCGCCATTCTTCAAGAAATTTAATCCAAAAGAGTGTTATCTCCCTCTACTCATATTTAATGTGATGGATCATTACTGAATTAATTGTCATTAGTATATCACATGGCTGATATCGAAAGACACAAAGTCATATCAGGAAGGATTTTTACAAGCTCATAAATACTGTTTTCAGAAGCAATTTTAGCTTCCAAGCAAAGCTGGTACTTAAAACTACTAATCCTTCTATGGCTATTTTAGTCTTACCTCCACAAAGTATCTGGTCAGCCTATACAGGAACAGGTGATAAAAACAGGACAGCTGAAAACAAGTATAGTCTTCCCTTTCATCAGGAAAATAAGTTTGTAGGATCAGCTTCCACCAGAGCAAGAAAGCTGGGCCTTTCTAACTAGCTTACAGATCAGTTTGGCCAATAGAGCAAGAGATCCTGCTAGCAGGTGAAACACTTCATCATTTCACAGCCAGCTGAGGCCTGTTTGAGTGAGAGAGACCGACAGGAACCACCTGTGCCACTGGCACAACTTCGTATTTACTTAATGTACAAAGGCTGTTATTGCTGTCTGTTGCAATTTAAATACCCTTAGTTCAATCAGTTGCTCTTTTTGCTTTCTGAGTACTTACTGTTTTTAAACTAAACACACATTTTGCTACAGAACCCACATGGAAAAAAGCAAGCAAACACACCCCCCCAGTACACTCAGAAAACTTGCATTCAAAAGCAGTACTTAAACCCTAATCAGCAAGTTTTCTCTCTGCCAGTGCTTAAAGCAACATAAAACAAACCAGGCCCCAAAATCAAGTGCTGTAAACTTCTAGCAATTCAGTCTAAATTCAGAACCCCAAAGGCATTCCCAGACATGTTTCTCCAGCAACCTGTGCTTCATATCATTTTCCAGGTTTACTCAAAGGCAGAGGAGTTTTGTTTTCCAAACCTGGAAGGACAGCCTGATCCTATTGAACGAGATCAATCTTATTACTGTTTTGTAAATCTCAGACATAAATGGGTGGTTATGGGCTTAATAATATATACACATGCTCCTGCAAAACTGAGGGCACCAACAATATTCCCTTTTCTTTGAGTGGCCACTAGACAAATTCAATGTTCGCTTTTGTGATAAGGCTGCACAGACGTTTTCCCCCATGCCTGCTAAACAAGACCAGTAGGATGATATATGTGCTTTTACAGACAAGGAAGTACTTACATTCTGGTCACCTTAACATGCCATATCTGTGAGGGAAGGAAAAAAGATTTGTAGAAGTGGCTAATTCCTCAAAAATAATGTTCATGTACCCAAGATAACAGACACGCTATCTTAGGTGAACAGCAGCTTCCTTTGTTTACAAGGCTCTTGTTCAGCAACCAAAGGCTAATATTTTAACAGGTCCACTGAAACACCATACTTGTACTTTAATAGCAGTTTAGATTAAGTTCCTGTGTTAAGATCTATAATGAAGATAAAGTACAAGACATCATTTTCACCAATCTTAAATTCAGGACAATATAACGCAACCGAAGCTTCAACTCTTTCCAAAGTTTTCCAACAACAGCTGCATATTGAAAAGCTAATAATAAAAGACCACACTTCCAACTGCAGCAAGAGCAACTTTCATGGAATTTGAGATATAAGTGATAAACTGATAGATTCAGCTTAGTCCTTCAAAAGGGGCACTGAGTTGCCAGTTCCACATAAGTAGCCTTAAGACCTCTGGACTGTAATAATTTCTTTGAAAATAGTTGCATGTCACTGCTGAAC
>NW_009649568.1:1674542-1688267 GCF_000708025.1 Charadrius vociferus
GCTGAACCCATTCTAGAATTGCTGAAATACAGATTTCTCTTCAGTTCAGTGTGGCTGCAAGTTTGTTTTCATTCACCAAAGTAAATTTGCTGCTTAGAGAAAAGAGTTCCGAGACTTCCACGCATCATTTTGAAGTCTTATGTCAGGTAGGCAGCCATAAGGAGGTGCCCACACCACAGGCCAGAGGGACTGCTCCTGCTCTGTCAGGCAAGAGCACAGCAGACTCACACAGGGATAACAGCCAAGTCCAAACTGGAAATATATCGTGTAGTTACGCCAGTATGCCCGCAGCACCTGAGATTAGATCTTCCCTGCACTAAATGCGTACAAGAGATAATTCATGCAACTAAGAGAAGGCAATACAAATATGCAAAGTAGGGTACCAGGGAAGTACTCCTGTAGCTATTTTACAGAGAATTAACTGAAGCATTTTAATGAATTTTGTCAAAAATTGACAAGGAAAGCCTACAGCAGAGGGGCAGAAGCGAGCTCTCCTGCACCCTAATCCAGTGCACTGATTACAGGATCATCCTTCATACTCCTAAAAGTGGTTTGGTTGCTTGCTGAGCACAGAAGTCAGTGATGGCCACTGACTGAATTGAATTCAACTTAGCAAGAGAAAATTCAGAATTAGTTCATCCTGGAAGCGATCAGAGAGAGAAGCAACAGTCCTTAAATACTGCCAGTGTTTAAACTCCACGTATTTATAAAACAATATTTTTAGCTAATGATCGCTCAATAACCTTGTGTGAATTCCCACCACAGTTAGCAAAAGATCCCCATCCCACCTGGACAGGAAAGCCACCAAACTTTGTGACTGGCAGTCCCAAGCAGCACAGCCCACTGAATGGTTCTGTAACCTCAAAGGGAGATGCTACCTTGGAGGGCAGATCTTGTCACCGTGCTGCTGTCTCCCTTGGATGGAGCCACACTCGTTGGTCTGCACAGCAGCCCGTGGGCACCACCCTGGACACCTGCTGCTGGGCACTGTGAGAGCAACAGCAGAGGGTCTTAACACTCCACATATGAACAGGAGGGCATATGTCCAGATGGGTACCATTACAGAACAGGTTATGTCTCACAAGCAGGAGACCCCAGCACAATTATCCATCTAACAGCAGTACACTAAAAACTTGGTGTGGTAATGCTCAATACAGCTGTATTTCCATGCTAGCAGCCTGAATGAAATCTGAGCACACCAGCTGATAATCTTAAAACCACACAGAGAAGCATAATCACTGCACATGGCAAGTAAGCACATTTCTGTCACTGTGCTTCTTATAAAGAGCCTCCAAATCACTGCAGTGCTAAGGAAACCTACTTATTCCTACACACCAGTTTTGAAAACCCACCCATACTATTTTCCTTACTCCACGGTCTCGAACTGAATAATCTTTCAAAAGCTATTAATCAGCTTTCATTATCTCTCAATTGCTTTTTGCTTCCTTGCAATTAAGGGCTAATATCCAAAGACTTAGAAATTTATAAGGTAATTAACCATAATGAGTAACTATTCTAAAATATGATCAACTGCTGGATATCCACAGAAGTCTTATTTTTTCCCAATAATCTTTTTTTTCCATGTATGTATACAAGCTCGAAAATGAAGATTTATTTAGCAGAGGTTGAACATTCACCACAAAATACTATATGTGCCTATTCCTTTTCTGGAAGGCAGCTAGTTACAGACAAAAATATCTGCAAACTAGCAATTACTGTGGATTCAGAAGGTTTTAAGATGGCACTGACATGAGGAAAGATCTATTTTTATGCGTGTGAAGTATATTTCAAGTTCAGAGAGAGGGACACAGAGAGAAAGAGAGCACACGCATGCTGTAATCAGCTCATGTACAGGACAAGATTATGCTCAGCATTTGTAAATATCGCCACATAAAATACATTTCCTTTCCTGGTTCTTCCATACAATTAAATGTTAGGCAAGCAATGTTAAAAAACTTTTTGAGTAGGTCAATAGCATATTAAGCACTGCACAGGTTAGAATACCAAACCAAATTAGTGAGCTGGGTCCAAGGTTATCTACAGTGTATGACATTCTTTTCCACTCCAGCGTAATACCAAAAAGCTTTAATTATGTTAACGAGACCCATTTTTCATAAGAAAAATTATTGACTTATTTTACATATTTCCCTACGTCTGGTATCCAATGCAACACAAGTGCAACCCACTCACTACACTCCAAAATTTGTCAGAGAAAATCCCACTTGAGTGTTCATCAGGTAGATCTTACACACACAAGAAACTGCAGGTCAAAACTTGTAGAGGATGAAATCTCATCTTCTTACCGTGAGTTACAAGCTCTAGTCTAAAAAGCTGGAAACTCCTACTTCAGCTGCAGTCCGTAGACTGCTCAGAAAACCTTCTTGATAAGAAAGTAAGGTGCACATCTCCAGAACATAACTGAGAATTTATTTCATCAGTATTTCCCTGCTTTTTGCTTCCTGCAGAGCTGTAAGAGAAGTTATACTGCTTCCAGAGAGAGAGTCATTAGCAGAACAACTAGCATCTAAGTTTTCTGCACTTTTCTATGGCAGCAACCACGGAATAGCAAAATTCGATGAAATTTAGACAATAAATCAGCCATTTGAAGCTTTAAAATACATTCATTTCATTTTAGAGCTGCAGAAGAGAAAGCACTAAAATGAAACTTTCAACCTGCAATTGTTTCTTCTCCCATTTGTACTGCAATGTTTTAAGATTCTGTTTTCTCTTGAAAACTATGTCCCAGTTTATAAAGCCCATGCTTATCTATAAACAAGGAAAGACCCACATACTGATGGGGAAAAAGGAGTTTATATATAGAAAAGAAGCATTATGCCTGCTTCCTTTGGATTAAATTTTTCAACAGTCCTTGCATTGCCAAGCGGAGTAGACAGGGCTAGCCTGAAAGCAGTATTAGTACTTCCTTTAGGATAAGACTGTCCACATTTAACCAGTTTCAGGACTCCACCACAATCCATTCAGAATGAGCATGTAGCAGGAGGGCTCGCTCCGCACCCCAGGGGCCGCAATGATGCCACTGCCCTGCTTGAGGAACAGGGCTGGTTCCCCTGTGCAACCATGTACTGCACCCCACAGGGCAGTGCCATCTCAGGCACCGTGGCACACTCCTCTCCCTTGCCATGAAACATGCCCTTCCCAACAGCATGACCAAGGAGAAAGAGGAGGTCCTATTCTGGAGGGAGAACATTCCATGTGGTGCCAGTCAGGAAAATCTCTGTCTGGAGTCAGAATAATTTCTAATGATAAGTCTGAAGTTCCTGTAAGTTTGGGGCCCATAGCCTTCTAAGACAACACAAATCAAGACTTCCTGGAGACTGAGGATGCACTTTCTGAATGTTTTTACTTTTCCAACAGGTAACTGCAACGGGTAAAGGTCACCTTTAAAAGGGAACATGGATTTAATAAACTCAACTGAACAAAACAGTACATCAGAAGAACTGTTTAAATGGGTGACGTCCAAGATTCTTATTTCCATTACCCTGTCTGTGCTTGCACTAATGACAACAGCCATCAACTCTCTCGTGATGACTGCAATAATTGTGACGAGAAAGCTCCACCACCCTGCAAACTATTTAATCTGCTCTCTTGCAGTGACTGATTTTCTTGTGGCTGTCCTAGTGATGCCTTTCAGCATTGTCTACATTGTAAAGGAGACCTGGATCATGGGGCAAGTGGTATGTGACATTTGGTTGAGCGTGGACATCACGTGCTGCACATGTTCCATCTTGCATCTCTCTGCCATTGCTTTGGACCGGTACAGAGCAATCACAGATGCTGTGGAATATGCACGGAAAAGGACACCTAAGCATGCTGGCATCATGATTGCAGTGGTATGGATCATATCCATTTTTATCTCCATGCCGCCTTTGTTTTGGCGGCACCAGACGACCAGCAGGGATGACGAATGCATCATCAAACACGACCACATTGTTTTCACCATTTACTCTACATTTGGCGCCTTCTATATCCCACTGGCCTTGATTCTGATCCTTTATTACAAAATATACAAGGCAGCAAAGACATTTCACAGAAGAAGCGTCAGCCGGATCGTAAGGGAGGAGGTAAATGGACAAGTCCTTTTGGACGCAGGTGAAAGAAGCACCAAATCAGCTTCAATGCCCAGCACAGCAGAGAAGACATCAGATCCCCTGGTGGACTGCGATAAAATCAATATCACCCTACGGAGTCCCAGGTCTGAATCTAAGCACGAGAAGTCCTGGAAAAAACAGAGAATCTCTAGCACAAGAGAGCGAAAGGCAGCAACTACTCTGGGTCTGATCTTGGGGGCATTTGTGATCTGCTGGCTCCCTTTTTTTGTAAAAGAAGTAGTTGTTAATACCTGTGAAAGATGTCACATCTCAGAAGACATGTCTAATTTTCTAGCATGGCTGGGATATATAAATTCCCTTATTAACCCTCTAATCTACACAATCTTTAATGAAGATTTCAAGAAAGCCTTCCAGAAGCTTGTGCGGTGTAGGCAGTATCTTTAAGAGCTTTTGTTCATATAAGGAGAACATACTCATTGTTTTTTTAACCTGTATAAATTTATATAACTGAGATGACATTTGTTGTATTTAAGGAAAAGCACCAAGACTGTGCATTTACATTATGACTTTTTTGTATTGGTAGTACTGGGAGCACAAATTGCCCAGGTTTTAAAGAGATGGATCATATGGGATCAGTTTTGCTCTGGAAAAAGAGGTAGCATATTGTGGCTCTGATCCAGTTGGGATTTGCACAGCTGCCTAGCTTGAAGCATAAGTTATTACCTTAAATATGAAGGAAATATACACTTGAAGTAGACAAAGAAACAAAATTTAAAAAAAAAAACAAGTAACTCAGTCATCAATGAAACTTTACAGCACACAGGTTTTAAACACTATTTGCAAATAAGAAGATAGAAAATACAACTTGGAATTAAGACATGATTTTATTAGTTTGGCACCGGCCTGCAGCATAGAGCCAAGCCATTGCCGGCAAAAGGTAGTAGCTTTAAACATATCTAGCATCACCCTATATTGATTAGCTGAGTGCAGCTGCAGCCCTGCCTTCTCCCGTAGACGAAGGACTTCCCTGCATTATACCCTTGGAGCACCCCAGCAGCAGTCAAGGCACTTTCATGGGTTACCATTTTCATAGCGAGCCATTGCCCACCCACGACAGACATGGGCATAGCCCCAAGGGAAACAGCCAGACAGTTGGGGCACCCCAGTGAGCTGGGTACACGTGCTGCCTGGTGCTCTGAGACACCGCTTCAGTAGGGACTAGGGAGAGTTAAGCTCATAAAGAGCAGCTGGTCCTTATGGAGATGTTAGAAGGGAGAGAAGCATGAGACACTCCTTTCTTCGTGTCCTCACCCCTATCTCACACACCTGGCCAAGCACAGCCCCTGTGACTTTCTCAGCACCAAACCTAGCCACACAGTTTGTGCCAGGGTCCCCCAGAGCACTGATGAGGGTGGGTGGCTTAGTGAGGTTTGGTTGAGGGCCACCTAATGAACCACTCAGGCTGACAGCTCCAGCTCAGCATGTTCAGCTTTCCACCTCCAGAAGCCTGATGTCCCCCGAGTCTTTTCTCAACTGCCTCCAGCACTAGGGCTGTGCACCTTCTTTCCAAGCATGTGAGAAAGCAGAGACCGACCACGGTGCTGGCAGCATGGGTCTCTGGAAAAGGCTGTGCAGCAGCTTCTCCAGGAAGGGCAGGGAGAGCAACCTCAGTCTGCAGTGTACACCTGGGCAGGGGATCCTGTGGGATGCTCACTGGCTGGCACCTCTAAACCTCTCTTTCCCCCAGAGCATCTAGTCCATGTCCCCAGTCTCAGGAGAGCTAAAAGGACCTTGTAGGTACTCCAGCCAGCCCTGGCCAGCTGGTTCAGTCAAAGATAACCACAATGAACAAATGCCTTTGTGGGCTGCCTTCTAAGGCCTCCAAGATGGCACCTTGGCCAATCTTGATTTACATGCTCTAGATGCCAAGCCACAGCGCTAATGATTGCAAGAACAACCCTGGCCTCAAAAGCAGCAGGGCAAGTTTGCCACCAGCTAAAGGTACTAACAGACGAGCAGGCATCTACCCCAGAGGGCAGATGAGTGTGCACTTTTCAGGGCACACAGATTCAGGCTGTGTCACTAAGATCCCGGCTTTGAATTCATTACTAGCCATTCAATGCTCTCTAGCAGGAATAGGCACTTGAGACTCTTTACAGGAACTACAAACCCCGTTGTCAGCAGCAGCAGCCTCCTGCAAAGGCTCGTGGGCCAGCAGCTTAGGGACATCAAAAAGAAGCTGAGACATGAGACCACTATGCAAACCCTTAGTTTGGGAAAGGTATCACTAGTCTTTGCAGTTGTTCTTCCAAGAGACTTTCAGCAGTTTGCATTAGACAAGAACACCCAGAAAGAAGCCATCACTGTCGTTTCTCTCTCCCCCTCTCCCTCCCATGTATTACAAACTCTGGAGTTTAATAATTTTTGTATTTTGCTCACTAGCTACCAGCTGACACAACAGCTGTCAGAGGTGTTTCTTGCAAGATGACGAGGTTTGAAATCTGAGATATTGAACTAATTTGTTTCTGTCACTTGCAACTTACTGTATTCTGCTTTCACATCGAGGTCCAAATGAGAAGCTATTCAGAAGTACTAGAAACAGTGCATTTGCTTTACTGTTGATTTTAACCCAGCCAGGCGTTCAATGGAAAGCTCACTTGTCATGCCATGTAGCTCTAGCGCAGCAGCAGCACAGCTAAATTTTGAAGATACTAGGATGCGACGGAATGGAATTTGGCTCATGCTCAGTGCAAGCTAGCATACTTTACTACCATTGCAGTCAGAGCACAGCCTCTGCAGCCCTGTGACCTTGGCAATGGCTGTATTATGCTGAAAGAAAAAAACTGCTTTAAACATCAGCTGTGCTCTACTGTCTCCAGAAAGAGCCTTGGAATTCAGCTTTCTAAAAGGATTAGCAGATTAGCAGAAGGCAGCAAAGAAAACCTCACTGAAACATTTAAGAACGAAGACCTCTGTTTCCCACGTTTCCTGAGTACTGAGTCATAACACTGGGTATGTAGGGGCAGGGCTTCCTCTCCCCCTGCTTCTCCCTTTATGACTACTGGAGGGTAGAGTATATTGTTTATCCCCTTACACATAAGAAGTTTGACAATATGTTGTGAAATCAAATTGGAAGGAAAAAATAGGGGTTGCTTTTGAGGAGAAAAGATACTTAAAATACTCATATTTAAATAATAATGGGTAAAGCTCAAAGAAGGGAACGATATGTAGATAAACAGAAAATAGCTGTCATTTATGCACTGTTAACAGTATTATACTCTGAATCTAATTAAGCTGCTAAACATTTATCAAGATGCAGGGTGGTTTCTTTTGTATCATTTTCACTGAGCTGCATCTGCTCATCCTTCAACACCCCAGTGGTGGAAGATGCAACTACAAGAAATCTAAGCAAACGAGCGGGGAGTTATCCTATTAAAAGCACTTGCGGATCGTGGACCATCATTTCTTGGTGTCTGACTGCAACTCATCACTCATTCTCTAACTGAACCCACTGTGTCAAACACTTTATCACACAACCCCACATGGTATCATTTCATCTCTAGCATTTATCCATGCATGTGATGTGTTAAGAAAAAACTTGATTTCCTCTTTCAAAACACATAAAGGTTAAGATTTCTGTGGGATGCTGCTTTCCCCTCCCCACGAGGTACACAGACATCCATTGAAGCTTAGTCCTGGTTTCAAGGAGCAAGAAGGAGCAAGATTTTATGCACTGGAGCTAATATTTTCTGCAAGTAGCTCTGTGCCCTGTGAGAATTCAGTCTCGGCAAATAGAAAAATTTATGTCTGGTTTCCTAATCTCTATTAGAAGACTGTGTGTGTGTTGCAGGGAAAGGGTTTACATCTCCTCTAGGATTTGCAGAAAGCTTCCTGGATCCCCGTCCCTGCTGCAGCTGCCCTCCCTGTTGCTGTCTGCTGCCCACCCATCCACCCATCTAGTTTAGATTTCTTCTCATACCCAGAGAACTGGATTTGGAGCAGTTGACCTGCTCCCACTTCAGCTTTCACAGAGAATGATTCCTGAAACAGCTGTGAACACTATATCCAGCTCAGGTGGATGGGTTTTGCTAACAGCAAGCAGTTAAATACACCTCATTATCCTGTACTAATTTCTTTGCCTTTCCTCCCTGCCAGATGCTTTATTGGTGTCCTTTCCTCTTGAGAATGGCATATCCCTACAAAGGGCTTGAGGATACAAATATACTTTTGTTTTAGTGATGCAGTGACACTTGTTAACGCATGACTGTACCACCCAGAAACACCCACCTCATCCAAATGCGCTTTTGGCAGTCACTGTCTTCAGCTGGTGCCTAATTGTTCTTGGTGCTAGGGAGGTACACAGAAATAACTATGTGTCAAATTATTTTCTCCAGTAGTTACAAACTCAGCACATTATTTCTAGGCAAGTACACATTACTATTTGGTCTTTGCATTTCAGAATCCCTTGCACAAGAGAAACAGAAAATCACCATTGTAGCCATTGGAAGGAACATCTTTTTTGAACTCTACACACCAAAGTATAAATGCTGCAAGAAAAGTATGAGGAAATTCCTGTGGCACCCCTGTAAGAATTACGAATAAACCTAACACTGTGTCTCAGCCAGAAAGAAGAGCTGCACCAGTGCATGGGCAGCTGTTCTCAGATGGAGAGCTAATGGGTCAGCAGTCATCTACTGGTCACAGCAGGCACTCACAAGCACTCCGACAACACCCAAGTCGTAAATGGCAGCTGCTTGTGGCTCTTGTATTCCTCCTCCAAAAAGTGCTGTTGCGCTACAGGGACAGTACTACCAATAGCAGAACTGCTAAAAATTACCAGCAAGGTGTTGACATCTCCTCCTCTGCAAAATCCTGAAATGAATTAAACAGATTTTTATTTTTTTTCAGGATTTTTCATTTGTCTTCTGGGGAGCCTGGGTCAAATTTCTTATTTTCCTTGTCAACCGAGAAGGCTAAACCTCTAAAAGAAACACAAACATTTTTTTGATCTAGTGTTTCTAGCCATCATTTAGTAACTCGTGAAACGAAAGCCCTGGTGATACCGAGCTTGGCTAAGAAGAAAGATTACAGAGAAAAGAACAAACAGAAGTCAGCAGCGTTAGCGTGAACAATCAAGTTACCAACTGAATTCAAAACACTCTCTCTGGTGACAAATCCCTCACTCATAATGGACACCAATGACTGAAAGAAACCTAATATCCTCAGGAACTTACTTAAATATGAGTTTCCTAAATTCCAGTTGTTTACTTCAAGTTCAAGTGAGTTACTTCTTAAGAACTTTGCAACTCAGGAAAATTTCAGAGGGAACTATTTTTAGGGAAGGAAAAAGTACTGTGTTTCATTGGTCAAATTACATTAGTAAAATTATGTATTAAAAACCTTGGTTGAGGAAGAGTAAAGTCAAAGAAGATGCTTATCGAATGCTCTTACTTTTTTTCCACTAGTAGCTTGTACCTATTGCATCCAGTCTTTAGGACATATATTTATTTAAGCTATAGTTTTGAAGGTATTCATTGTTACATAGCAGATGGGCACACTAACAAAATTAGCCTCCCTTTCCACTTTAAATCAAGATAGTTCCTATACATGCATGATACTTTCTCTCACTAAATTAAACCATTTCCTGTTCTCCCTGTACACTCATTGATTTGAAACTCAGAGAAGTATTTTATGGTTTGGGTTTAAAGACGAAAATCATGTTTAACACCACAAGAAGCACTAATGCTAGAAAAGCGATTAATCTTCTCGCTTTCAGTTTAGATCATGACTGGTAGTAGACATTTAATGCAATAGCTAGCTCTCTGCTGGCAGCACTCCAAGACGCAAAAGCTGTGGCTAATTTGTATGACAGCAAGCGTCTGCTAAGCAACTCACTTTTGGCTAAGCCTGGTTTCCCATATTTCACAGCACAAAGCTGCATAAAATAGTCCACAGCCATGAAATAAGAAATCAGCTGGTTTGCACTCCAGTCTTTTCTAGTCTGGCAGTCACTAGAAGACAGTTGCTCCACAAACACACACCATTAACCAGCAGGAGCAAAGCTGTGTCTTTACCCACAGCAAAAATAGTCAAAATCTTTCACATCCATCTATTATTTTGGAGGTAGCCAGGAGGCAGCCTGAACTGACTCATGACCAGGTGGGCTCAACACAGAGAAGTGCTACTCCCTGACTAGATGCAAAAAGACATCTCTTCAAGGAGAATGCCACCAACAGCAAGCTTAGTCACTACTAACTAGTTACAAAACAGAGCAATCCAACATCTGGCCCATCTTCCCTGGCAAGGGGAGTTCAACCAGATATTAATGGTACCTTAGTATCAGTTCTTATTGTCAGCAGCTTATTTTCTATCCCAACTGAGCTGGGCTCTTTCAGCCCTTCTGGCATGTTTAGCAAGACAGTGTTGAACTACTTCATCAGCTCTGTGCTGGTCAGTACACGGTTTGCATGCCCTATCATCATAAAGTTCAGCTCTGAAGCTTGAGGTCATCATTCAGCTTGGGTAAATGCAAAAAAATATTGGAATTTAAGATGAGAAAAACTCAAGTTAAGGGTTTTCGAGTTGTGAATTTTTCCTCCATCTCCACTTTGACAGCAAGTAAACTGCAGTCACTTTGAACCCAAAACAGTTTTCCAAGCAAGATATATCTATAATAGGTAAGCATGACCTTATTTTTCACACACATAAATGTGAGTTATATTAGACTGTTTCCAACCTCATTCATTTATGGTCTTTTGCATTTTGACAAGTATTTTTCCCATACTGTTTTCAAAGAGTGGAAGAAATATTAATTAACTAATTACCTAAGGTAGGTAGGAGGTCTTATCTCCCTTTTACAGGTAAAAAAAACAGAAGCCAAGGGAAGTAGGCACCCAGCACCTCAACCTGGGTGAGGTCCTGGGGTGCCATTCAGCATATAAAACAAGAGAAGGAAACAAAGGGTGTTTTCAAAGCTAGAACGAGAATCACAGAATCACAAAAAGGTTGAGGTTGGAAGGGACCTCTGGAGGTCGTCTCGTCCAAATCCCCTGCTAAACTAGGGCCACCTACAGCAGGCTGCCCAGGACCAAGTCCAGATGAGTTTTTAGTATCTCCAAGCACAGAGACTCCACCACCTCTCTGAAAGTGTTCCTTACACTCAGATGGAGCCTCCTGTGTTTCAGGCCCATTGCCTCTTGTCCTGTCACAAGGCCCCACTGAAAAGAGCCTGACTCCAACTTCTCTGAACCTTCCTTTCAGGTATTTATACATGTTGATAAGTTTTGCCTGAGCCTTCTCTTCTCCAGGCTAAACAGTCCCAGCTCTCTCAGCCTTTCCTTACAGGAGAGATGCTCTAGTCCCTTTATCATCTTAGTGGCTCTTCACTGGACTCTCTCCAGTATGTCCATGTCTCTCTTGTACTGAAGAGCCCAGAGCAGTGCCTAGTACTCCGGGTGTCGCCTCACCAGTGCTTAGCAGAGGGGAAGGATCACCTCCCTTGACCTGCTGGTAACACCTCCTAATGCAGCCCAGGACACCATTGGCCTTCTTTTCCCCAAGTGCACACTGTTGGCTTACATTCAGCTTTGTGTTCACCAGGACACCCCCAGGTCCCTTTTTGCCAAGCTGCTTTTCAGCTTGTCAGGCCCCAGCGTATACTACAAGGGCTTGTTCCTCCCCAGATGCAGGATTTTGAGCATCCCTTTGCTGCTTGAGGAATCACATACTACAGTCTAAGGGTAGAAAACGAGAGCTGTGGAGCGAAACAAATCAGAAAAGGGGAAGGAGGAGGAGAACAGGGAGAGACAAAGACTGAGCAGTTTTCTCCTGACAGAGCCAGGCAGCCTTGAAAAAAACTTCCTTGAACTCATCACAGCTCAGATCCAACTAACAGAAGTGCCAGTTCACTTTGAAGCTGCATGGCACCTCCCAGGAGCTGAGCACAGAGAGGGAGAGAGAGGAGGTTGTTTTGCCATCTCTATCCCAGACAGGGTCAGTACAGCACTCTATACGTGAGCACACAGGATCCTTCTTGAAGACTGGTGTGACAATACTAGTCAGCACCAGGCACTCACAGCCAGTAAGACTGGGGAATTGCAAGTACTCAGATTTTAAAGGTTACAAACAGCAGAGAAAAAACTCGAGTGCCATCAAAGCACATCTTTTAAAATCTTATCTACATTTCAACGCTGCCCTCTCACCCTCTTAAAAGCCACCTTGAGCACAGGAAGAGTGCTGAATGGAGACTTTGTCCCTGGCTTTAGACATGGCCAGGAACATATGCTCAGCTCGCAAATACAAGTTGCACAAAGTCAAACTACTACCACATTTCACGCCTCTCTTTGTTAAATACCCTAGTGTATGCCAATCCTCCCCAGCCCCTGCCAGCCTGGCCTTCGCCTCTGTCTCTAGCTCACTGAACACCGTGTTAAAGCACTTCATAACCAATTTACTCCACCACTTCTTTTTTCTTTGACTGGAGAATATCAAAAAGCAACTGAAATACCCTCCAAGCTCTAAACCTGCAAACAAGACAGGAAAAAAATGAAATAAAATGAAGCAGTCTAGATTCAACAGAAAATAAATCAAGTAACGCCTCTCCAAGCCATCCCTTCTATTCACTCCACGCTCTGACTGTTCTTACCCACAACACAATGCACACTGTGAATGAAGGGCAAGAGTTATTTCAGGAGGTGGTTTGACTTATTTTGTGTTACTGGACAAAAGAGCTCATTTAGAGATTCTTCAGGGGAATGAGGAAGGCTCTGAAATGATAACCTGTTCTACCTTCTCTCATCCTTCGCTGCAGAAGGAAAAACGAAGGAGGAGAGACGCATTACAGACTAACGTGCAGACAAGGAAACACAGCGCAGATGAAAGAAGTGTCAGAGAGAAGGAGAAAAGCCAGAGCAGGCTTTCACTGAGGGCTGGATTCGGCCTCTGTTCCCAGGCAAGCTCTCCAGGGGCAGAGCAGCTTTGCCTCTGCCACCAGGCCCTTGGTGCATGGCGCAGCCGGCGTCCCCAGCCCCGCTCCCCCGGCCACCCGCAGCCACCCTCCTTCCTGCTCAGGGCCAGAGGCAAAACCAGAGCCAAAAACGAAGGAGCAGAGTAGCAGCTCAGCCCGCTGCTCAAGAGGCGCCTTGGCTCTGACAGGTCTGAAGCCGCTGTGATGTTCAGCCACCCCTACATTTATTAAGCAGGCTTTGAAAACCAAAACGCGTCTCTTTGAAGGCAAGAATCATAGAATGGTTTAGGTTGGAAGGGACCTTGAAGATCATCAAGTTCCAACCCCCCCTGCCATGTACAGGGACACCTCCCACTAGACCAGGTTGCTCAATCCATGTCTCCAATTTAGAGTCCCGGATATCGTGTGGGACGTCATGTCAAATGTTTTGCACAAGTCCAGGTAGATGACATCGGTTGCTCTTCCCTTGTCCACTATCATTGTAACCCCCTTGTAGAAGGCCACCAAATTTGTCAGGCATGACTTGCCCTTGGTGAAGCCATGTTGGCTGCTACCAATCACCTCCTTATTTTCCACATGCCTCAGCAGAGTTTCCAGGAGGATCTGCTCCATGATCCTGCCAGGCACAGAGGTAAGACTGAACAGCCTGCAGTTCCCTGGGGCTTCCTTTTTTCCCTTTTTGAAAATAGG
>NW_009649568.1:1688695-1691749 GCF_000708025.1 Charadrius vociferus
CAGCCGGGGGTCGCGCCGCCCCGGACCGGGGGTCCCCCCTCGCAACCATGACTGCCTGCCCAGCCTCGCCTGAGCGGCTTATCCTCCCGCACCCCCAACGGCCTGCCCGCAGGGTCAGCGCCTCCAGCAGTGTGGGCTGAAAAGCCCCGCTCCCTGTCATCCCTAGGTGTCCCCACGGTGCTGCCCCACCCCGGGCCATCACCTAGCACAGCTCTGTGGGCGTCCCCCATGGCCACGGCTGTGTGGGTGCCCCCTTGGGTGGGGGTTAGCCCACGCTCCCCCCTCCCCCCAGCAGCACAAAGGGCCTGACAAGCTGGTAAACCATCAGCATAGGATCCCTCCCTTTCCCGACAAGGTTCTCGGACCCCATACGTCTACCCGCCCTCCCTTTCATTAGGGCTTGATTGTTAACGTCCAACATCTAGTAATTTAGAGACTGATTGCAACTGGGTACAGGCACGCAAAGAAGAGTTTCAGTCAAAGGCTGATTAACACGCGCAGCAAGGTAAGGGGTCGTTACTGGGATGCTAACCCAAGAGGAGCCACCGAGCACGCAGTGGGTTGAAGGCCGTGTGGGTGGCAGAAGGGACCAGAGTGGCGATACAGCTCTCCTCTGGGTTCATACTCACTTCTGCAGCAGGAGGCCCCTGGGACAACCGGCCACCAGCAGCGAAGGAGGTTTGCTAGGAAGGAGAAGGGGATATGACATTTGCTCCCTCTCATTGCTGCTTCAAGATTGAGGTAGTTTACGTCTCTTGTAACATTTTGTTAGCGGAAGGAGGCTCCAGGGCATTTCAGAGAAAGTTGACAAGTCTCAAGAGTTCAGCAGTGTTTGTGAGACCTCCCAAGCAAGGGTCAGGGGGGATTGTCATTTCAAATGGTTTGCAGAAGCATCTACGCGGTTTGAAAATGTACAGAGGGTAAAAAAAAAAATTACAAATCACCAGAGACCAGCTCCTCTGATAGCGTCTAATACTACTGGCTTCAGTGGCAGGTTAAATTTCTAGGATGGTTTCTAGAGAAGCTGTTTCTTTTGTGGTATGTTACTGGTTTTATTTCAGTATTAAATTCTAAGGAGTCATGAGTAATACGAAGCATGTAGGAAACAGCAACTCACCTCTTCATTTAAAGTAATGGTGTTAATTATCACAACTATTGGACTTCTTTGTTGTTACCAGACTAGAGGTTTCGTTCACAGTTGCTCTTCACCACCTTTTGCTATTGCATAATACTGTGTAAAGTGCCCAAAACTTCCTTGTTTCCAAAAGCTGTAACTGCTCTTATACTGCACTGGTGTCAAAGACAAAGCAAGGCACAGGGCAGTGGACAATTGTGCTCTGAAACTATAGACTGGTCAATGGCTGGAATCTCTTTCAAGGAAAGAAAAATTATTCACACTCCAACATAATTTAAGTCTTACTGTCTTCATGTATTTTCTGTTAAATTCTACCATCAGGGTCCCTAGATTTGGTGGCATACTGGACAGCAGGTTAGAAAGCATCCAGGTTCATAGGGCAGTGAGCACGTAAGACAAACACATTTGCAAGAGCAGCAGCCCAGGAGTTTGAATGCTCACCTTCCCTCTTTGCTGGACCGCATCTGTAGTACCTGGTTCTGAGCTGACTGCAGCAGTGGCTGTACGATTACAGCCCAGGAGATCTACTCTTGATAAATATTGTCTAACTGCCCAAAACTCAGACAGCAACACACTCGTTACATAGTTTTCGGCTTTTTATGACTGGTCTCAACAGAGAGTGTGTCGTGGTATGGGCTGGACTGGCAGCTGGAGAAGCAGCATAGAAATAACGAGAAGAAATGCCTTAAAATACAGTAACAACATGGAGGCAGGAAGGATGAAGTGCTGAAATTAATAGATGTCTTTACTATGTTCCTTTCATAAGATCACACTAGGAAAGGGGAGAGAAAAAGGGACTGAAGAGTTTCCCATGCAACAGAGCCAAGCACTTGCAGGAAGTTCTAGTTGAGGGTCCCCTAGCCAGCTTTGAAAAAGGAAGATTATAAAACAAAAGAAAAATGTTTGGGAGCATCTGAGGTGTGATTTGGATGTAATATCAATACAAACTGCAGGTACTGAGTAGAGAAGCTTTGAAGTCTCAACTGAGACTAGAAAAAGTAGAAAAAGAAACACATATAGGCCACCCAAATACTTGTACACTAACATAGAGTGCAAGTGTCACAAACAATCCTTTCCAGAGTTCAAAATTACCAAATATAAGGGATACGTGATGGCAGATCTTTTCTGAACAAGAGGAGAGCTCAGGAGCTGAAAGGACTCTTTCTAATTCCCCTGGCATTTTTCATGCTAAGGAGTTTTCTCTCTTGCATTGCCTAATCATTGTTTTATATCCAAGTGCTTCAGTTGGTCCCTGTCAGCTGTCCAATTCCGTTTCTGTTAGTGGGAAAGTGAATCTAGAACTGTTTATGCAATTCACTTGCAGTTTGAATTTTATTTTTTTTCTTTAAATATAGGCAGCGCAGAAGCCACTTGAGCTGCTTTGCAAAGTGGAAAGGAAAAATATGACACGTTTTCTGACTCGTGTGCTTCTGTCAACATCTCTTCTTTTTTTCCTGTCCCATATGTTCTCCTTCACTGTCATACAGACAAAAAGTCACCAGTCCTGGAAATTTCTTTCCTTTTCCAAGTTTTGTTGAATTCCAAGGGGGAGAAAAAAATGAAGCCAAAGATTACTCCAAATCTTTCATAAGAAGTGTGAGGCCAGTTAAGAGTTTTCTATGCTGCATTTCCAAGGAAATACAGAGTGGCAGTATGATCCCGTCTCATTCCCTTCTGCTGTGGGATATATTGCTGTAAAGGAAGTAGAACTTGGGTAATTACAAATATTTAGACACCCTAAATACAAGCTAGTTTTAAATAGTGGAGAGCTCACATTTTCAGGTTTTTTAAGGAGCTGTACAAACAATAACTTTACATTCAGCATGGTCATAAGGTGGTGCAAACCACATCCTATTATGCAGTAGCTCAGGAAAGAGAGGGTAGGGTTTTTTGCCAGTAGGACCCTTCTCCATATTGAA
>NW_009649568.1:1691769-1778440 GCF_000708025.1 Charadrius vociferus
ATATTGAACGTCCATTTGATGCAGAAATAACACAGGGACCCTTTCTACCTGCAACATTTCACCATATAATCAGCAAATAAGAAGTAAACTCCTTTCCTTAATCCCCTATCTCAACATATTTCTTTCTGGCAGTACATGGCATACCCAGACAAATGCTCTAGCATGGGAGGTCTCCTTGATCAAACGTATCTCCTGGAGTTTTATTGCTGAAACAGGCAATAAGTTCAAACGATACCATCTGCATTGCAGGAGATCACAGACATAAAATGAGCTATCTTCTCTACATTACAGAAGGTATCTGTTAAAAGCCCTGAGGTAAAATGAAGTGAGTTAATGATCTAAAACAGGTAAGGACAGCAGCTTCCCCAGGCCCTGGAAAAGGAAATGAAGACTGATAGCGAGCCAGACTTCCGAATGTGGCTCGAAGCACAACCAAAACGCATGGAATCCACAATCCAGCACTTAGGAAGAGCATGTTACCAACAGGTCTCTCTCTGCTCAACTGAGCTGGTGTCCCCTCTGCCTGCAACTGCAGAAGGGCAATGCAGGAACGTGCAGGCTCACAGGGACGTGCTGGCTCTCAGGTCCACAGGGCTGAGGTCACTGCATGCAGGGAAAGGCCAGCCCGCAGACACAGCCAAGGAAGCTGCCAGCCCCGTATCCCTATAAAACCTCCACTTAAATCTGAGGACTACCTCCTGTATAGGCTGCTGTCATTAAGCCGTGTTAAGGCACAGGCACTTCTGAGCCTTTTGAGGGCCTTTTTTATGCAAGGAAATCCCCTGCTGACCAATTAGTACAGGTTGCCATTTGCTAAACATCATGCTGTGGGAACAACACAGAGCAGGCCAGCATGAATATGCTCCGTCTGACTCTGGTCTTTGTTGCCAGGAAGGGCACAACAAGTGTCACTTCCCTCAGCAATGCATTTTCTGGTTTGGCTGTATATACAATTAAAGCATTGCTAAGTTACTGGAAATGTAAATACAAAGTAATCCTTTACTAATCCAGCAAAAGACTGTCATTTCTGCTACAGTTTCTCCCCTGCTCTTTTAGAGGTGCATTTCTATCTCCTCTTTTCATACTACGTCCCACACATTGTGGTGGTCTCCTTGCTCCAACCCCATCATCATGATCTCTCCCCTCGGGTTGGTACCACCGACTTCTTCACAGGCAGCCCAGAGGGGCGGTGCTTTGCCCAGAGGGGCTTCACAGACCACAAGGCAGACAGAGTCTGGTACATAGCTCCTACTTGCAGTCACTGCCCACGAATTCATGTTTTTCCATTTGCACATTTGCAAGTGTGACGAGAGCAAAGTTAAGAACCTAGTTTTTTTAAAGCATAAACCAGTGAAGTACAGAAATAAAGATATTTCCCTGTCCCCAAAAGACTAAAGAATGTTCCTCAAGAAAATGGGGATTAAAGAAAAAGAAACTGGGGATAAACTAGACATTTAGCTGAATGACAGCGCTGTCAGTCAGCAGTTTTCTCTGTCAGGTGGCTGTTTTGTCCAGAGGTAGCTGGGGAATTCCTTCCTTCCAGGCTGCTTCTGCCTGAAGTTCATCAAATCCAAAGGTATTAGCCAGTGTCTTTTGTGGGCAGCCTTTATAGCTGTGCTGTGCAATCTCCTTGCTGATCTACTCATCTTTTTTTCTGAGTTGGTTGAATGTATTACTGGGCCCAAGCTGTAACAATCTAGCTACAAGACTCAAGCAGCACAAAAGCAATTCATTAAGTACCTCATTTCCTATTTTAACAAACAAACAAAACTTATCCCACTCTTCCCTTTCACAGATGTGTAGATTTGCAGCCTTTTTCAACATCAGAGATTAAAAGCTGGAAAGACGTTTGCATTAGTAAAACCAAAGGTTGAGTTGGCAGCTGGGTTCAGATCTTTAACCCACTGAGATGCAGATGATGTTGGCATCCTCACCTCCCATGTTCACAGAGGGCACAACAAACTGATAGAAATATTTAAACAACCCAGCCTTAAACACCAGGAGCCTCAGATTTTTTTTCTACTTCTGTTGAGCTGTTGTATTTAACACAATCCCCCTTGCTGTAGTGTCTGAGCTCTTCATTGTATTTTACAGTGATTAAAATAATGCATCTCCAGGAGAAACAAGAAAGTGCTATTGTCCTCAGTTAGAGATGAAGAATCAAAGCAGAGAGAGAAAAACTACTTGCCTGAGATCACAAAAGAAAACAGCAACAAAGAATTAAACTCAAGTCTCCTCACTTATTATGACATTATCGTATTCTCTTCTTAGGCTTCATTATAGAATATTTAAAAGTCTGCAAAATGTTGAAGTCAGAAAACAAGCAAGGGAGCTCCTTTGACATAAAAGTGCAGGGTCTAGAGTAGAGATTTTCTGAAAGAATATATACATATTTATTATTTTTAGCTAGTATCATTATTTTTAACCCCTACTGTTCAAAATCATGGCTAAGGCTTCAGAAAATAGTACAATCGGGATCCTATTAATTTGCCATTGGCATCTGTGGTGTCCAGGTCCACTGAGTTTTCAATGGTTTTAAGACTCAGGAACATCAGATTTCTTCTATAGTCATGGAGTAAACCAAACACAAAAACTGGGACTCAAACAGGTGGGATTTGAAGGTAAAACAAACACAAACCCAGAGGCTTTATGACTAATCAACAAGAATGAGCAATGCTGTAGTCAGCTTGTGCTGTCAGAGATATTGTAAAGTGAAAAATGACTCACAGGAGGGAATTTTGTATGAAGCCAGGAGGAAAAATGTTGAGCGTTTTTCTGTGGAAGTCCAGAATCAAATTTCCACTGTGTCTGTTCAACATCAGGCTAAGATAACTCCCCAGACTACCACTTGGTATCCTGAGGAAGGGGTGTGATCTCCCAGACATGGGTTAAGCAAGGCGACCTGCATGCTGGCTGGCTTGTCACATCATTGCAGCCAGCTGTTTTCTGATCCAGACACAGTCACTGCAGGATTTGAGGAAGGGTACCTCCTTCTTAGGCGGGTGGGGTTCTTTGGTGTGTGCATTTGTGCATTTATCCCTGTTCCTAAGGAACAGAAAAAAAAAAAAAAAAAAAAAAAAAAAAAAAAAAAAAAAAAAAAAAAAAAAAAAAAAAAAAGAATGGGAGTCGTCCTGAATGTTTGCCTTGTGTAAAGACAGAGTTGTTAATTTTCTTCTCAGCCCAAGCACCTGCTGAATCCTCTGATATGAAGTCATGACACGTCAAGCTAGTGATGAGACTGGTAATTAAAAATTTCTAACAGTTTGCACTAAAAGACATTGTCAGTATTACTTCTCTAACCTTCTCACTGCTTGCACTGACCCTTTCTGCCCTGAACAGCTGTCTCAGGGCAACGAGGTGTCTGGCCTGGCCCACTTCGCTATCTGCTGAAAGCAAACTTGGACCAAAATCTTCCCCTTGTTACAGAAAAAAATCCAAACATTTCTCTGTGGTGTTTCTTACCCCCCCCCCCCCCCCCTCACAGACCACTGATTGTGCATGACTCCAAACACAAGCCCCATAGGGTTCCCTGCCTCTCCCAAACCATGGGGATGTGATGAGGGCTTTGGTTCCCACCACAGCTCTTCTCCTTGCGCACACCCCAAGAGAACCCACTGCTTGGCATTTGAAGGTATTTTGCAACACCAGCCTTAGCACAGCTGCTGGCAATTCCCATTTTCTCCCTGAACTTCTTGATCTTTAGACAGATCTCTTTGCTAGTTAACCATTTTTGCCTGTCATTGAAGGGTCTCTGTGTGTTCCTAATGTCCATTTCAAAAGAAATTGCCCTTATTTCCAGAGCTGGCTGGGGCTATTGTGTGCTTTGCTTTAGAAGAGAAGTTCCCCAACAGCTTTACATCTTTAACATAACGAAATTCCAGGCTTCATTTAAAGTGAAATCTTCAGCTTCTTGGTCTGTTCTTCACTGTTTACGTCCTTCCAGTTGTGCATCGTCTTCCCTTTCTAAAAATTAAGAGTTACAGACCCACATTCCAAGTCACATCAACTAAATCAACTTCACTTGCTCACTCAAGGGTTTTTTCTACAATCATCTCCTTTAAGTTGTTAACATTAGTCACAGAAACAAAATTTTAAGCAGTACCACCCTCTGTTGGTTCATTGACTGCGCAGTTAAACAGATCTTTTGATTGTCATACCCATGGCCTATGATTGCTAATGGTTTTCAGTCTCAATGACTGAGAAATTAAAGCTTCCCGTGATACAAATCTCAGGAGTATTTCTCTCTCTACTAGCATTAAGTAATTCTTTGTTCATATCCAAATTCAACTCCCTAGTCTATCCCAGAAGGGCCTCCTTTGACATCCTCTCCTAGAATGATTTTGATCATAACTAATCTACTTTATCCACATTATTACTCTTTTTTAATAATTTATTAACATCTTTAAAATATGATTCTACTCCTCCACTACCTTTAAACTGTTATTTCTATCATTTCTGTACAGTGCATTTCCAACATGATTGCTCCTTGTCATGTAATAATCGCTGCTGCTATTCCACCTCGATGCAGTCAACCTCATATTCAGTTTCATGCTCTGCACATCACCTGCAATAGTCATGTCTGGTGCGAATACACAGGCATGTCTGTTGTCTCCTATATTGACCACATACTTTCTAGCTATTTACTCTAGTAAAAGTGAATAATTTAACTGTTGATATTGCCAACTTGACTGCAGCTGGCAGCGGTATTACTCCTTTTTTCTCCTTCTCCTTTTATTATAAAAACAGCCGTAAGGGTTTCATTACTCTCCCAAGCCATTTTCCACATTTCTTAGTTTAAAGCTTTTCTCATAAATCTTGTTAAGTGGGATCACAGGAAGCTATATCTTCAGCATTATCCATCCTCAGATGAGTCCCCTTTGCACAGCTTTTCCTCCAAACCACAATCCTTGTACTGACGGTATTAATCTGCAATAATTTTTCTGGCTTTCACACTTCCTTCCAAGGACTGAAAGCACTTTACCAAAGATTACCTGAACTCCTTTGAGTGTCGTTTCGGCACAGTTATTTTTTATTCACTCCAGGCACTGACACTTGTCTTAACAGGGAAAAATCCACTGCTGGTCCTTCCTATGACCTTCAGGATCTTTTTCATCCTCGACACCCTGTCCCAGGTCCTTCCTCAGGGCTACAGTCCATGATCCTCCCACTCACTAATGACAACCTAACCGGTTTTTCCTCAACAAGGGTCATTCATGCTGCTAGATGTGCTCTTTTCGGGGCAGGTGGGAATCTCTAGGGCCTTCTCCCTACTGTCATTTGTCCTGGACAGGTTACAGCTTCTTCTTTGGGTCAGTTTTTTTGGGGGCACTTTTAGCCAGGTGAAAACAGTAACATACATAACTGTGAAATGTAATGCAATTATTTATCAGCTAACACACATAAAAGACAGCTATGATCTTTTTGAAGCGTTAGACTAAGCACTACTGCGCTTATGACACCGATAAGGCATCCGAGGGGCTTTGCTGGCCAAGGAGAGGCAGGCAGAAGGGGCAGCAGCATCATCCCCTGCACCTCCCTGGGACAGATCCACAGTGCTGCTGGGGTGTCCTCTGCCACTAGTTCTGTTGACACTGATGGCATGGGCAACCTCACCAAATGGCCCAGTGTTTCCTGGCTGTCCAACTAGCCTGGTCAGCCTGCTGTTTTGGTTTGGTTTGTTTTTTCCTTCAGGATTTAATACTTCTCCATGTTGATGTTTTACCTCTTGAAGCCTTGAGCTACGAACAGTCCTCTGACTTTTGCTTCTCTTTATGAGGAGCGAGCTGCTTTGCTTATCTTTGCCACTTCTGCTTCTCTTGCTACTTGTTGATTGTTTTCTTCTTGCAAGGGAACAAGCCTTCAGCTCCACTGCAGTAATCCATCCTCCTCTCAGCATCTAACTTTCAGGTGCTGTGATGAAGGACTATATAGCCTTTTTTCCACCATATCATCATTTCTCCGTTGGCTTTTTACCACACTGCCCCTACCTACCCTAACCCTGGCCCCACAGAACTTGTGTCCCACTACTCGTAACAGACATAATTCATACATAAAAACCTTCCAGTATGTGTCCTGCACCTTCTGCTTCCAATCTTTCATATCTCTGTAAGCCTCTTCATTTTCTCCATTTTCACTCAGCTGAACTTACTGTCCTCTATTCCAGAGCCTCCCTTTAAGAAAATGACAACAGCCACAACAGAAAACACCCCACCCCACCCTATTTGCCTTTTTATTGCTTTGTTTTCATTTCAGGCTGCCTAGCTTCTTCAGGAGGCACATATGTAAATTATTAAGAAGTGGGTTTCAACCACCAGCATAAATATTTTTTCACAGAACATAATTAAATTAGTGGAACTCATTGCTGCACTTTATTTTGGAGATAAAAACCAAAAAATAGATGAAGAGATTGCAGTCATTATGCAGGGCAGGTTTATCAATGGCTATTAAGAGATGATTCAAATGCAGCCTCCATCTCGCAAAGTCCTACATCCTTGACTGTAAAAAGCTAGGCAAAATTTTTAAAGTGCAAAATAGCTGTATTTTTCTATGTTTTTTTCTCTTCTCCGCTGCTGGCCACTGTTCAAGACAGGATACAGCACTGAAGTTAGCCCTGTTTTGAGCAAGGGTCTGGCTCAGGTGACTTCCAGAAGTCTTTTCCAACCTAAATTATTTCTAGACTTGATTTATGTTTTCTCTAACCCAATGTGGATGTTGGGATTTATTTTTTTCTTACCATGCATCAATAGCCTCACAAGTAACTCAGCAATAAATTATTTGTGATCAGAGGCAAGTAGCTACTTGTGAATGTTCAGCTGTGAGGATCTAGTCTACTTTGTACACACAGTCCCAAGCACCCTCTCTAAACCACAAGCTGCAACTAAAGCAGAAGGTATGCAATGCAGCCAAAAAAAACCCCACTAAGCTACAGATAGATTGCTCCTGTCCGAGATGAAAGCAAAGTGAGCAGAGCTGAAATAGGACCTCACAAGGGTAACTTTCTGCCACTCTTATCAAGACACTGGGACAGGGGTTGTTTGCTCATGTGTTTCAGATGGCAGGTAACATACATATACAAAAAGTAAGCTTAAGCAGAACTCTGTTTATTGGCTGTTACACTGCAACAAACAAATAACATCTTTTATCAAAACAAAAATATGGAGCTCATGAAAGGGGGCTTGATCAAGAGCCCTGTGGACAGAAACTGTCCTATGTATTGCCGAGATCACAAGGACGGGCAGTTTCCTCAGTCTAGCACTAGCTACACGGCAGGGAAATGCAGTAGATTCCTCCATAGCTGTTCACTATCTGCCTCTGCAAAGACTCATCACATAATCCTTAATCCATAATCCATAATCCTTCTTAAACAAATTGAGGAAGATGCCAATGTAGAAGCTGTTTTCTGTGGCATGGACACCAATCCACTAGGAACATACAGCTCATTTAACACAAGCCAACCGTGCTGGCAGAGAGAAACTGTCCATAATCCTTCTTAAACAAATTGAGGTGGAACTTGTAAAGAATCAGCTAGTATTCATCTTTGAAATAAAAATGTCCTTGTCTAGTATTGCAATTCTGAATCGCCCTGTAAAATATCAAAGTTGGAACAGTCCAGAGCCATCTCCACGCTGTCACTTCTCCTGTATTCCTAAAAGAGGGATGGATTTCACAATGTCTGGGCTAGCTTGCTTCACAGCTGACACCTTATTCAAATTATAAGGCAGCCTAGAGGCATTCAAGTATCCGTTCAGAGCAAATTCAATCAAATTCCACCAGGGCTGAGCTCTACATCAATGGCACTAAAACTGGAAAAGCAAAAAAAAAATATTGTCTGCCCATCAGATAGTGTCTGTATACAAAATGTTTGCTGAGTGTGAACTCCAGAGCTGGGACTGGTCTTGACATTGTATCTAGTAGATGTCTTCTAAGCATTTGGCTTTTTGTCTTTTTTTTTTTTTTCAGATATGCTAATTTTCAATTTGCACTTAAGCACAATGGCTTTTTAAATGCAAGCTGTTGTGCGATAACAGAAATTCTGTGCCATTTTGGTTTTTTTTAATACAAAACTACTGAATAAGTCAAATGGGACTCATGCATTTGCAAATAATTGTACAGATTGACATTGCGTCATTCTCTGTGGTATTTCAGCATTTGTGAAGAAAACATGAGGCTTAGCTGGCAGCAATGCCTGCATGCAGCCATAGTTCCTATGTTTTCTTGCCGAGCAATCCAGGGTTAGGAGGTCACCAGAAGAATCACTCCGTAATGCTTTTTCCTAGACAGAAAGCCACATAACAGGAACATACTCAATAGTTGGCCCCCATCTTTTCCATGCATATTGTTTGTGTAAGCATCCAGAGAGATCTTCAATACACAAGTGCCGCAAATCAGCATTTTTCAGTGCCTTCTTGGAGCTGATGCTCAAGTTATTTCTTGCATATAAAACAGATTAAAAAAAAAAATCACACTGCAGGAAGAGCTTGTTTAACAAAAGCTATGTTTATCTCATCAGCTGTGTAGCTCAGCAGGGGTGGTTTGACAGAGCACAGCATGGGTTAGGGGGATTTTATTTTGGGCTTATCACAGTCTGATCTTGTGAACTGAATGCCCGTTAGCAGCTGGAGAGCATTAGGTGTACCGCTGGGGTGCATATTCTGCTCGAGCTCCATCAGAAAAGATGCAGTGTTTTCTGTGTGCTCCAAGGCTGCTTGACAATATGAACCCAGCACAGTAAGCACAGACCATGTGGAGTTTCTTTTCAAAAGCACATTCCTGACCCAGGCTAACACTATGTGAATGCATCTACCAACAGATGACTACAGAAAATAACAGCTACACAAGAATCTCAAGGATAGAACATGGACGCCAGCTTTAGTGTGATCAAGCCTCTCTGTACCAAAGTGTTTGATACATACAGATCTCAAGTCGCTTTTTGCTTATTTGACAAGCCATATTTGAAATGTGATTTTCTAAGAATGTGCTATAGAGGGATGATGACAGCTGCAGCTGAGAGCTAAAGAATGTTTTGTGTTTCGCAAAACATTTCCTCCGAGCCTTAGTATCTTCCTTACTCTTTTTTCTTGCCTCCTATATACCCTACCCCAAGCTGTTTCCTACATCACAATTAACTCCAGGCAATAATATCAACAGTTCCAACAAACTGCTGCAGCTGGTCATAGATGAGCAGCAATGACCACCAGGGATTAATTTTTTTTCTGCCTTATACCAGACTGATACCAGGACAAGAGAGAGGCTTAAAACACACAACAGAAAAGAAAAAAAAAAATTCCATTAGTCTGAGATGCACTTTACAGTCACAGTCAGATGGGATTTCCATTTGTGTATCAGCAATTCAGATTCTTTTTCCTAAAGAAAGAAATTATATGCAAAGAGTATTCTAATAGAAGACAAAGACTGGGATTTTGAGTGCACAACAGAAAGACTTATTTCAGGTTATGGTTTCCACAGCAACTTTTAATTTTATCCCTCATGTGTCTATCTGTCTAATAAGGTCTTTCACAACATTTATATATAATGAGGTGTTCTGTTGATGAGAAATTATTTTGAAATTAATTTCTCAAGGAAAAAAAAAATAACTTTTCCTGCATATATTCACAGCTTCACACACAGAGAAATGTGCATATGCATAAAGATTTTGCATATTTGTGTACATTTTTATTTTTGCTATATATAGCACCATGAATAGGCGACCACTGTTGATTACACAAGAATGACAATGATAAAGAATGTGACAGTAGGTGCAGCGGGTAGAAATTCAGACCTGGAGGCAGGCGGTGCTCGTGAAGGTATCATAGTTCTGCAGGCACTAACTTGCCTGATTAAGGAGGCAACCTTAACGATACACTAACTGCTGGTATTTGATTCTAATCTTCCTGATTTGAATATTTCAAGCAAGTTGAACATAAAGGCAGGCAGCCAGGCCAGAGCTTTTCAGTAGTTGGCTCACTCTTCTTTTTTTCCACACAACACTCCTCTCTCACATGAGAGACAAAGTGAGTACAAGCAAGACATTTATGTACTAAGCGCATTGTTTTGCACGTGGCCATTTGTTTTGCACAGAAAAGGGGGTTGTATACTTCAGACATGATAAATATAAGATAGAAAGGATTTCAGGGGTTTTGTCTGTGGTTTCTCTTTCATACACACAAACGGAAATCCAAAATATAAGCCCAGCTAGATACAAACACTACACTGTGGCATATAAACTCTGTTGGACTGTGGCAGCAGTCAGACAAAAATCAATCAAAAAACCACTTACCTTTGCTTGTTCAGCAGTACTTATTGTCAGCTGATAGAATAGAATGAGTGGAAATGAAATATTCAGAGCTCAGTACAGAGTGATAAGATTAAAGTCAGAAGATCTAGAGATGTATCATCACCATAAAATGCATTAATAGTGTAGACTTTATGTTTACAGCATTCTGTTTTGTATTATAGCTCTGTTAGTGAAAAAGCTTTATGTGGTGGGTTGACCGTGGCTGGCTACCAGGTGCCCACCCAGATGCTCTCTCACTCCCTCTCCTCAGCAGGACAAGGGGAGAAGATAAGATGAAAAAGCTTGTGGGTCGAGATAAGGACAGGAGATCATTCACCAGTTAGCGTCACGGGCAAACCAGACTCGACTTGAAGAAATGAATTTGATTTATTGCCAATTAATAACAGAGTAGGATAGTGAGAAATAAAAACAAAATTTAAAACACCTTCCCCCACCCCCTATTCTTCCCAGATTTAACTCTTCCTCGCCGCCCCCAGCAGTGCATGGGGATGGCAAATGGAGGTCAAGGTCAGTTCATAACACTTGGTCTCTACCACTCCTTCCTCACACTGTTCCCGTGCTCCAGCATAGGTCCTTCCCATGAGATACTGTACCTCATTAACTGCTCCAACATGGGTCCTTTCTACATGCTGCCATTCTTCAAGAACTGCTTCAGCGTGGGTCCTTTCCACAGGGTAAAGTCCATCGGGAACAGACTGGTCCAGTGTGGGTCCCCCACAAGCCACAGCTCCTGTCAGAAAACCTGTTCCTGTGCATGCTCCTCTCCACAGCCACAGTCCCTGCCAGGAGCCTGCTCCAGCGTGGAGCCCTCCACAGGCTGCAGTGTGGATATCTACTCTGACATGGTCCTCTGTGGGCTGCAGGGGGTCATCCTACTTCATCATGATCTTCTCCATGGGCTGCAGGAGAATCTCTGCTCCAGCACCTGGAGCACCTCCTCTCCCTCCTTCTCCACAGACCTTGGTGTCTACAGGGTTGTTTATCTCACATTTTTCTCACTCCTCTTCCTCATCGCTACTGTGCGGCATCTTTTACCCTTTCATAAATATGTTATCACAGAGGCTCCACATGCGTCATTGATGGGTTTAGCTTTGGCCAGTGGTGGGTCTGTCTTGGAGCCAGCTGGAACTGGCTCTGTCCAACATGGGGCACAGCCCCTAGTTTCTTCTCTCAGAAGCCACCCCTCCAGCCCCCCAGCTGTCAAAACCTTGCCACATAAACCCAATACACCTTGTCATTCTTCTAAGCTTTGTTTCTTTTTAAAAGTTTCAGTAACAAGTAAAAGTTGTAAATTTTTTTGAAGTCCAAGTATCCTATTCTGACCTCAAAAATAACATGGAAGTCCTGCTCAGCCGAAGCACTACTGAGACACACTGAGCTAAAACAGGGACCATCTGCGTGGTGACTTAACACACTTGGAAAAAATGCTCAGTCACAAGAAAAAAAAAACCCTGACTGTGACTGGGAGGGTACTGCACAACCCTAAGCCTGCAGACACTGATTGCTAATCCTATCCTGCAGTGCATCCTGTCCCATCCAGGAATGCAACAGAGGAGCATGCACCCATATGCGGCACTGACCAGGCAAAGATAAAGCACTTTGCAAACAGCCAAGTCCTTACTTCAGAAGTCAGTGTACAAGCAAAGGGGCACTGATTTCCCAGAGGGGTTGTGCCTTCAGACAATGTCTCCTAAATTGCTGAATCTAGCTTGCAAGGCATCACACTCTCTTATGATAATCTTCTCCCATATCCAAAGCACCGACACTAAGACCCGGCAACCCTGTGCTGGAATGAACCTTTAGTTAGTTTGGGATCTAGAAATGCTGGCACTAGTCGCAGAGTCACAGAATAGCTGAAGCTGGAAGGCACCTCTTGAGATCATCTAGTCCCACCCCCTACTCAGGCAGGGTCAGCTAGATCAGGTTGCTGAGGGTTGTGTCCAGTCTGGTTTTGAATACATCCATGGAGAGAAACTCCACATCATCCTGTAGGATGCTACAGGTGGTCCAGCAGCAATGAAAATCTGTCTGTCTCATCGCTTGACACAAAATATTTCAGAAGAAAACTACCCTCCCTTGCCCATCCTGGAAATACACTGATGTCCTCTGCCACAGGAAACTGGCTGTCCCTGTCTGTCTTGCACAATAAACCTATTTCTACACAACATGTTGCTCGACTGTCTATTGTAACTGAGTTGCCAAAAATGCTCCAGTATTGGGTATTTCTTGAAGTATCATTTGGAAATTGACAGAATTATTGCCTGGAAAAGCAAAGAGTGATTGCTTGAGATTCTACATGTTTTCCTTGTTGTGCTAAGATACAGATAGTAGGATCTACTTGGTGGAAGGTTTCGTAGCATTTAAACATAAGAAAGAATTTACTAAATATTAGGTCCTGATATAACATCAGTCTAAACTCATGCAAACAAAGAGCAACAGGAGAAAGTCAAAATCCCCCATGAAGATAAGCCAAAATCCCTCTGAGAGCAATTAAGTGCAAATTTGTATTGGAGCACAGCAGTCGGACAGAAATATCTGGCTTACATTCAGAGAAGACAGATACTATGCTAACGTGACTCTACCAGCCTAGAATTCAGTGCAAATCCCCAAATTCAATCTAGGTGACAATTCTCACTAACTCAGGATGAGGATTATCAGCCCACTTTTGAGGAGCCGTGGAGATACACTCCAAGTTGAGCTAGTCCCGTGACTGTTCTGTAGCACCACACACCCCATCTAGGCAGTCCCTAAATTACGTTTATCTACAAGGAAGATGCTTTTGCTTTGAGAGAGGTCCTGGGTACCATTTCTTTTTCAAAGAGAAGACAGAGAGATGGGAAGTTTTCCCTGAAGGAATACAGCAGTTAACAGACTTGAAAAGTTCTTGCAGAAGCTTCCTGGGGTAAGACAAGGAGCAAGATGCAGAGGTTGGGTACAACTGGCAAATTACCAGTCAGGCTCCCATGAAAGCTGCTTAGGCTTTTCAAGACCTTTTTCACCAAGGATATCAAATGCAGCTGGTGAGACTCAGGTCAGATATCCCAAGCAGATTCCGATGAAAGGAACTGTATTCCTGCTCATACAGCAAGAGATTATTCCTTATCTCTGGCTGTTCCAGAGTTTTCTACACCAGGCATCAGGTTAAGTATTTTCAAGGCACGGGAGCCTGGATCAGTACAAGAGAACAACACAAGCCTTCGCAGAAAAATAAGAGAGGAGGAATCAGGAGTCAAAACAGAAGCCAATTCAGACTAGTCCCAGTCTGAACAAGGAAGTCCAAGAGGCTTCTCTGGGTACTTTGTGTGTGTGTGAGAATTGATTTGATAATACAGTCAAAACCACTAGGAAATACAAGGGAAACCCAGCAGCAGATGTAGCGATAGCTTGATAATGACAAGAGACAGAATCTAGAGGAAGTGGAGCAAAAAGCCTCCTTATGCCGTTTGTTTCTGCTCTTGGGGGAAAAGTTTTACTTTTGCAAATGCACAAGGAACCTGTGGTTCTCCTCTTTCTTCAAAAATATTATTGCTTATTATGATTAATCAGGTGAAATAGCATCTATTTTCTACAGTAGAGCTCAGTCCACAATTTCTTGGTTATATACAATGTTATTATTGATGTACGAGTCAGACATAGGTATGATCCCATTCAGGGAAATCATGACATTGGATCAGAGATATTTTATTATTGTGTCTGAACTAAGTAAAATCACTGATAACCAAGACTGTTTGAAAAGCCTCACTGATAAAGGCTTGTTTAGTTTCTCTGAGCTGGATGCCTATTGCTGTAAGTGGTACAACAGCAGGTAAACTATGGAGGAAAAAAATAAACCGGCTATGATGGTTTTGCATAATAATGCAATACAGGTGTCACCCAAGGACAAATAAAATGCTGCCTATTATGCATTTGGATTTGGTAGGTGAGCTTAGATTTGCAGGACCTGAAGCACAGGAGTGTTTTATAGTTAAGAGCGACTAACCTTCTATTATGTAATGGCCAAAAGAAAAAAAAAATCAAGAATACCTGGGGAAAGTATGTCTCTAAGGAGAAGTTCAGTGAAAAGCACTAGAAAATTCCAAAACAAGTCACGATTTGAAACCTATTGTTTCCCATCCACCCCACCCCAAAAAAAATCTTATAAAGAAAAAATTTAATTGAGAGGATCTGAGACCTACTAAAGCAATTGATTGGAGAATGCAATTGTATTTGATGCCAAAAAGAGAAGGAAAGAGAAGTGGATAATGAAGTACTTATAGAAGATAAAAATCAATACACTGAGAAAACTAGTGCATGAGAACATTGGGGAGACAACTTTAGGGAAATAAAGAGAAAAGAAAAGTGAGTAATTGATTAAAGAATCACTATTAAGAGCACAAATACAAACTATTCCAGAACAGAGGAGTGATAGGAAATGTAGTAGAAGTCTTACCTGGATAAATCATGAGCTCATGAGCTCTTCACTGCCTCCAGCACATGAAAGTTGCATATAGATTGTGGACACCAAGTCAAGTAGCTGAGGACAAGTTAACATTAACAAAAAAGACTTCACAAAAGCAGAAACACCAAGTCACAAAGACATCAAAACCAGTAGGACAATATCCCACAGGTGTTATAGTTATTACAGGAGAGCCAAGGAAAGTATTATTTTCTCATCAGAGAAAAAAAGCTATGACAAATGATGCCAAGAAGGCTAGACCAAAAAATACAGCTGAAAGAAATACCAACTCAGGAAAACAAGTATTTCACTGAACTGGCAAATACACTTAGGACATTTGTCCCATTTCCAAAGTCTACAGGAAAATTATCTTCTTCATTTCAATCCTGGTGTTGAAAATTGGGATTTTAAACAAATCTTGTTCATAATCTGGAGTTACATTCCAATTTATGGGATTCTAAACATAACATTTTGTCAACCTTTTTTCTTTTTTTCTTCATATTCAGCAAACAGAAAGAGAATAAAGAACTGTTCGGCAGCATCACAACACCTGCTATTACCAGAAGATAAATTGCTTATAGATTAATCAAAAAGCAGACATCATTAAATATTGCCAAGAGTGCCCTAAGAACATTATGAGTGAAAGTCCACACAGTAAAAGAGGAGCGTTTTCATCTATAATCACATCTAGTGCTAAAAAGCACAAGTGACATGAAATCAGCTATGCATTTGACTAAATAGTCAGTCTGAAACAGCAGTGGCAAGGCAGAGCTGTGGCAACAGCCCTGGAGCAGGATCTCATGCTCCCCGCCTTTTTTTTATTATTGTTATTTATTTTTTTGTCAGAGTGTACAAATAGCTCACACCAACACCCATCCCCTTTCAGTAGCTCTCTCCCAACGATTATTCAATCCACAGTCAGCATTTTCCTAGCCATTTTGGCAAGACCACAGAAGAATCTGTGGAGCTTTGCAATCCAAAACATTTGCGGTGCTTAAATTTGCTTTTGGTGCAAATAAAATCACCAAAAGCGTTCCTGCAATTAAGGAAAAAAGCATGGCAAATATACTCATAAAAACATCCTCAAGTTGGTTATTTTCCAGACCAAATTCCTACAAGAAACAAAAAGCACAATTTGGGTCATTCTTGGGATTACACCAAGATGCCTATCCCCTTACAAAATCAGCATGACAGAAAATATTTAAGTGATTTTCATCTCATTCTCAAAACACTCAACAGATCAAGGGCAAAATTAAATCCAGGTGGGAAACAGGCACTTTCTCAGCTGGCAGCCCAGGAGAACATGGCTCAGGCAGGAACCGACAGCTACCAGCCCCTGGGGGCAGCTCTCGGGCAGCGCAGGGAGGGCTCCCACTCCCACCCCGCTGCACTGGCCCAGCAGCCGGGCACTGCTGCACACTGGTCCCTGCTGCTGGGAGAGAGTTGGCAGAGGTGGAGCAGGCTACAAGCCCAGCTGCAGCCTTTCTGACAGAGGAGGAGATAAACCCCTGGTGAGCCAACTCAAGCCGTGCCAGGCCCTTCCCTCCTCCCCCTCGCTCCCCTGAGGTGTGTGTCTCATGGCTTTTAGCCCTTCGGTGTGTGGGTCATCAGAGCAAGAAGCGTGATGCTCCTTACAGGCTGCCCAGAGAGGTTGTGGAGTTTCCCACTCTGGAGACGTTCAAAACCCGCCTGGACGCTGTCCTGTGCAACCTGCTGTAGGTGACCCTGCTCTGGCAGGGGGGTTGGACTAGATGGTCTCCAGAGGTCCCTTCCAACCCTGACCATTCTGTGATGCACACTGCTTTTTGGTGATGGCAGGCAGAGAGGGAACCATCAAAGCCCATGCCTAGTGTTCCACCCTGAAAGACAAGTGCAGAGCGCTTCCCATAAGGCCAAAGCCTGTCCCTCATCACCCACAATCAGCAGTTAATGTACCCAGTGACAGGCAGTGTGAATGGAAAAAGTAATTAATCACACTATTAAGTATTAAGCTGCAATGACCCAACATCACACTCGCTCTCAAGTCTTATCGTTCTCCTCTGTCAACCCCCTTCTCCAGTCTCCCATTTCCCTCTCTTTGCTTCCATACAAAACCATTCAACTGACAGATCTCTGCGTCTTGTCCCAAGCACCAGCTTCATCTCTCAGCATACGCATGGGCCCACCGCTTGGCTAACCTCATCTTCCTCCCTTCAAAGACAAAGCTATTAGCAGAGCTGACAGGCCCACGAGAACAGTTATCACCTGTTGGCGGCTTGGACGTAACACATACTCCTGTGGTCAAAAGCTCTGGTGAATTGCAGAGAGCTAAAAAAGAAGCAAACTCTGTGTCTGAAACTACCTACCACTTGTGCCGGTATTATAGCACATACAAAAGATGAGCAGAAAATGAACTGAGCTTGTTCAATTATTGTGTTCTGCCTGGAAGCATTATTCACATCCCGGCCTTTCTTACAATCACCCCCACTAGCCACATTATTCTCTTTGGCCTAATAAGTTTTATTAATCATACGCAACGAGCTTGAAGAGCATAAGGGCCAATTTTATTGCAGAAGGAAGATACAACAATTAGGCAGCAGAGGCCTTTTAGTGCCTGCAACACGTGGGTTTGCCTGAGCTGGGGGTTGATAACTCAAGCTTTTTGTTGGCAGTAAACAGGTGATGATCAAAGCCTGACCAGGCTACAATGCTGTAAGCAAATTTTCTGAGAGGTTGCAGCAGGACTTGCTCTTGAAATGAGAAGTCAGGCAAACTGTGGTCCACATGGCTGTTAAGAGCTGCGGAACTGCCAGGAGAGCCCATTTCACTGAGTACCTGCAGCACAAAGGGACCTATCTCATTGCCAGAGCACCTTGTTTCCGCACATCAAACAAAGTCTCAGAATTTCTAGGAAATGCTGACACGTTGCAGGTTATTATGGTTTGAGAGACCTATGACAACTTGTTGTCGTTTAGACAATCATTCTATCACCCGATGTCCCCACCCCACCCTGGAAAGGGAATCGGGAAAAGAAGGAAACCCAGGAGCTGAAGTATAAGCAGATTTAATAGCGGAAGATTAGATAATTAATTTTAACAGCACTAAAGAACCAATATTGGTCCCAATATCAATATAAAATATACCAGGATTATACTCAGCCAATTCTATCAGTAGGCAGCTGTGCACTCCCAGCAGTGGACAGCAAATGTGGGACACTGGGAGAGCTATGGCTTTGGGAAGAAGGGAAGGCCTCGGGAGTCAGGCACCAGGGCACGAAGTTCTCAGGATGGCAGCCATCAAGGGAGAGAGAGAACTTCGCAGCAAACTTTCTAATTTATAGCGAATGTGACATTGATGGTATGAAATAACCCTGTTGGCCAGCTTGGGTCAAGTGCCCGGGTCTCGCTCCTCCTCATCCCCGCACCTGGCTAGCTCGAAACACTGACACCTTGAGACCCACACACCATAGCTGGCTGTAAAGTAAATATTTTCACAAATTCAGACACTGGAGTCTTCTAAAAGTGCAGTTTTCCCAAGTATTAGAAGATAAATTAGTCCTGTGCCGCTCAAACCAGGACACAGGTGACTGGACCAATTCCACCAAATACAAATTAAAGGGGAAAATAAAATCACAAGCGCAGAAGCCAGGCTTTTAACCCAGGGCTAATAATCACAGTGATGTTTCTCCAGAGGGTTTTCCCCCACACACTATCATCTCCCTGTCTGTCTGCATTTCATCTTATTCTTCAACATTTCATTTGGTGCAAAGGAATTATAAAAAGTTCTTGCTTTGCACCCTAAAAATCACAACACTGGTGCACCATGACTGCCAAAGCCAGACTGCTCCACATCCTAACTCTCTTCATTTTGACAGCCATGTCATCCTTCAGTCTGGCTGCAATGGTCCAGCTTCTGAATAGGACAGACCCAAATTGCTGTAGTGGTCCACAGGAATGATCCATGCTCACTTGCAACACTGAGCAACACCAGCCTAGGAGCACAGGATTAGACCCAACTGGGTAGTTCCCTAAGAAACAAGAGATTTTTTCCCTATTTCAGAGGCTTCCGGTCACAACTGACTCCTTGACAGCACTGTGACTGAGAAAGGTCCTGGCTGATAGGGAGAACAAAAAAAGGATGCTGGATGGTGCCTCCCATGCACTGCCAGCTGTGGGCCAGCAGAACTGGGAAACCACTTCTTGACACTAAGGCACTGCTGTGGATTTCACTAGAGCTACAAAACACCTTTCCTAGCCAGCATCACTGAAAACCTGTTTTCACTAATTCCGAGCTGTCACTTATTTCTCCCAGAGGCTGTATACATGGAGTGGAGCATCTCCTTCCCCACAGATGACATGAAGAAGCTGTGGACAGCTCTGAGATAGTGACCCATCATTGACATTGAACACCACAAGAAAGGCTGTGCTCAGTTACCCGCCAGGCATGAACGGACTGCCTTCTGTAGGCACTTTTCATTAAGGCAGAGAATCGTTCTTCATACCTTTCTGACTAAAATGACAGGCTGGAGAGATGTCAGTAGATGCCCACCACCCATGTGTATTTAGAAGTGCTAGAGTGAAGTGCAATTAGAAGGCACTGGGAGATCCTCACGCCTAGGAACACTGAAGGAGCAGAGATTACTTCCTCCAGCAACAAGCGCCAAAGGCCATTCAAAATACACATTTGAGTATACTTACTGCTGCATTAGTGTTTGGAGGGTTTGACAAATCTGATGAATGAAAACAGAAATGAATAACCAGTTGGGGGTGGGGGCTGGGGTGGGTGTTCAGCTTGGAGGCATGAGCATGAGAAGAAATAAATGATTTGGTTAGGGTTTTTTGTTTGTTTGTTTTAAACAAGCACACCACCTGCATTTTTCACAACTTAACACTTCTGTTCTCAGAAAAAGCATGCTGTGATCTCAGCTTCTAAGAAATTAGTCAATAAACATTTACCCAAATAGCCCCAGAAATCATTTAGGTAAATATTTGCATATTTGCACATTTACTTTAAAATGAATCTTAGAAAAATGCCCATTACTATTTCTCATTTCCATATCAAGTATGATTTCAAATTGGCTTTTTTTTAATTCCATTATCAATGCAAACAGAAAGTTTAATTGAAAAAGAAATACATTAAAAAATAAAAAATAAACAAAGATGACAAATGCCAGATTGTCATCTGCCACATGTAATTATCTGCCCAGAAAGAAAAACCTCTTTTATTTCTGCATTTCCACCCGATAAGTTTCTTTGACCTTCTATATTTTGGGGTCCCCTGTGTCACTTCCTGGTTTCCACGACAAAATTGCAAAGAACATGCAGTTGTGAAAATGGAGAAACATGCTACATATTCACCAACAGTCTGTTACTGTGGCACAGAAATATGTCAATTATTGATTTGAGGGAAGGGAGCACATACATCAGAGTCCATTTTCAAACAAAATTCAGATATGTATTTCCCCAACTTGGTCTTTAAACATTTTTAAAATGTTTCAAGAGCTGATCTTTAGAGAAAGAGAGAAATAATTTACTAAAAGAGATTGCTCTCCCCCACTGTCTTCGGGTCAGGAAAGACAAAGGCTTTTGTGGGGCAGTTTTGAGTGTTCTCTTGGCTTGCTATGCTCTAAGGTCTGAGATTTGTTAGTTGAAGTACGAGTTCAAGTAACTGAGTATCATTGGTAGTTGAGCTGGTATTAGACTGCTTGTGCCTACACTGTTAATAGTTCATATATATCATTCTTGGATTGTAATTCTGATAGATACTCTCTGATGAGACAGGAGGCTTGACCGCTCCTGTCTTCTCACGTGATGGTGTGGACCTGAAGTTCTTGGTCTGCAATATAAAGAAAAACATGTACCATTATATTACATTGTAGAGTTTTGTGGAACCACCATACCTATATAGTCCAAACAAAAAGCAAGACCGGAAGAAACCTGGTAGGTAACATTACTTTTGCAAAAGAACTATGAAGTTATTTCTCTAAACTCTGTGAGCACGGAGGGTGAAACCTGAACTGACAGAGAGATGCAACAACCTCCTTCACAAAGCCTAAACAGGACGGCCTTTGAATCTTTTTTTCTTAATGTGATTGAAAACAAATTTTGAAATGTTGGTATTTTCAGCAAAATAGATGATAATGAACAATGTTAACTTCTCTGGAACAAACAGGCAGGCCACAGGCAATCCAATTTAGGCACCTAAAATTACTGGAAGCTTTTTACTTTGATCTCTGCAACTCCCACTCCCGTCAGTCAAATCTTCCCGAATGCCATAGAAGAGCATATCAGGAAATTAATCATTCCAACTTCAGAGCACTATTTGACTAGTTTGCAACAAACAAGGCACACTGCCATTAATTTAAGCATGAGCAGAAAACAAAATATGAAATAATTGCTCTTTCAATGTACTTTAAATGATGCAGAAGCCCTGAGGAAAGAGCAGCATATTATCATGCTGTTAAATATGTATCACGACACACTGGAATTAGAGAGGAAGTAAAAGTTGCGGTGGCAAATTTATCACTGCTCTTTCCTAACTTCCAAGTGTTTGAACCTCAACTTTAAAAATAAAAGTTTCATAGCTGCGTTTGTCTCTAAGGAAGTGCACGCTTTTCCCTCTTCGTAAAATGTGTGTCTGTTTTCAGCCGATCTTTAATCAGGCAGGTTTCTGCCATCAAGTGCAATACACATTCTTAAGCAAAAGATCAGGGTTAAGATTACTTTGTGAAGCAGAAACGTGAAAACATTAGCTTTTGGGAAGAGTTAAAATTCAGCTTAACTACTGGCATTGTAAATATATTTTATAGTATTCTTCTTGGGCAGGAAATGCACTACACCACTCTCGATCTAGTGCTTAAACAATGTTTCAGATACTCTGAATATACATGAAGATAGGGCCATCCAAACAAGAGGCACCCTCCCAGACAAACTGTTCCTCATTCCCCCCTCCAAGTACACACAGAGGTAAATGGGAGTTTTGTCAGAGCAGACACACTAATATCGCATGTTTTAGTGAAGAATACACACAAAAAACAACAAAACAAAACAACACCAAAAACGCAAAGCACACACACACAAAAAAAAAAGCCCACTTACTGCAAATGGTACTGCCACCCCACGTGCCGATTTACGTAACCTGAAAGCTAAAAGTAGGATGCCAGGAAATTAAAATGGTTTGACAGGGCAAGATGCTGTTATGTCTAGAGTCCTCCTCTAGCTGCCCTCAGCTGTTGAAAGACTTTCTTCAAAATACAGTTACATTCATAGGTTAAGTTCTTATTTTTTATGACCTGCTCTGGAGCACACTGTTGTTTTGTTTTTCCCTTCATTGGCAATTTTGGTCAACATGACTGAATTGACTCAGTTTGGTGCATATTTCATCAGTTCTGCAGAGACTCGCTGGGCCAAGGAACCCATCTGAGCACATTTTCTTCTCTCCTCACCTGCCCCAAAGACGCATATCACACTGTGACAGGGACAGGCTACCCTCAAAGTGCTGCAAGCACTGGTCAATGCTGCCACCACCAATGACAACTGCCCTTCTGTTTTCTTCTCCCGTCTTTTTTTTTCTTCTCACCCTGCCTTCTCTGCTCTTCTAGCACACACCTCGCCTCATTGTCCCCTCTTGCCAACCCTCTTTCACCCCTTTCATTCCGACCTGGTTCATGAAATACATCTGCAATGTAATGTGCCCAGTACTGGGGAGGATAATCTGAAAGTCACTGAGCACAAAGAAGAAACACAAAGAAGAAACCAAGAGAAGCAGTAAAGCTAGAGCAGCGCCAAGGCAATGGAGGGGAGTAAATCAGGCACTCTGATTCTCTGCAAATTCCCTCCATTTACAGTTCACCCGCCTTTACATTGCCTTCTCCCAGTGCTTCAACTCCTGCTCTCCTGACGACACTCTTGCCTTCAGCCTGTTTTTCTCTCTTCCTCCCATTTTAAGCCTCCACTTGGGCTTCTACTCCCTTCATACCCCATCACAGCCATCTTACTCGACTTCAAGAATAGCAAACCATCATCTGAGTTCTCAGTATCAAATTATTCAGTAAGAGCCTGGCCCAGTGTCAATGAAATCTATACGGCCTGAGAAACTGTGAGTGTACCAGAGGAAATTATGTACATTTGGCCTATTCTTACACTTGCTCAAGGGAAAACTTATGATTCCTGATAGAAACAGGGAGCTTGTTTGTGTCTAGTCATTAGACTAATTTGTGAGCTGTCATTATTATGTATAGAATATTATGTCGGTAAACGCAGAACAACCAAATTAATCCTAAAAACTGAAAACCTACCCTACTCTCAGAAAGAATCTGTTTCATCCTGGATGACTCTCTGCCATATATAATGCATTAATATCATAATAACTATGGCTCACACAAAACTCCAGACTTGTCTTAGTATTCCACCCCTTATTTTTTTAGGACTTTTCCAAAAGGGCAATGCATCATATATGGACGTTTTCCTCAATCTTTGCCTCCCACCCCACTCTCAGCAATAAACACATATTACACATAGTCAGCAATGGAATTGTAATACATTTCAGGCTTATCGAACGACTTACCTCTGCAACTGAAAATCAAGCATAAAGTCACACCACTGACAGCAGCAACACTTGCAGAGCCTCCTATCAGGAGATAGGGAAGCCCGGGGGAAGTGTCTGAAAGATGAGAAAAGAAAGCTAGTTACAGAGCTAGACGTCAGTGTGCACTGACTACATGATGTTACTACCTACCTTAACCAGAGGAGAGAGCTAATCTTCCACCCCCGCAGCTCAAATGAGCTGAGAGACACAGATGAGATGTCTGGGTGCCAACCAGCAGTAGGAAACCACCTCTCACACCCAGTCAGTTGTCTGTACAAGCACACTTTCATTTTTAACCCAGCTGCCTGCACGGTCTCCTTTCCTTCAAATGATATCAGTCCTGCAACAACAGAACTGACCAGCCATCCCTGCAAAATGCTGTTATTCATGACTGGTCTACGCTGACTTCTGTCCTTCAAGGATTTTGGTGATAAGAGCACTTGTTTAGCTGTTCTTACAAATCCTAGTGGAATAGACTTCTAAAAGGTCAGGCACAGAAGCCAATTCAGAAGCTGAATTTTACCCTTTACTACCTTTAAAGTGATCTTTCCCAGGGTAAAAGTCACAGACAGACACTTTCCAAGGAATTTTCTCCAGACCATCACCACTGTGGGCAGCTGGACAAAATTTAGCATCAGGGGTTCAAAGCTTCACATGAAAAATTAGTGAGCGCTATCAACAGCGGCTGCTGAAAGCAACTTTTCTGTCATCAGTGACTAAAAAGGTCATTGATGGGTTTGCCCATCAGGTTTGCCTGGCAAGGTTTTGGCAGCAGTGGGGCTGTAGGGGTGGCTTTTGAGAGAAGATGCCAGAAGCTACCCCCATGTCCAACAGAGCCAATGCCAGCCGGCTCCAAGACAGACCTGCCGCTGGCCAAAGCTGAGCCAGTCAGCAGTGTTGGTAGCACTTCTGTGATAACGTATTTAAGAAAGGGTAAAAACTCCTGCACAACAGCAGCTGGGAGAGAGGAGTGATAACATGAGAGAGCAACAGCCCTGCAGACACCAAGGTCGGTAAAGAAGGAGGGGGAGGAGGTGCTCCAAGCACCAGTGCAGAGATTCCCCTGCAGCCCTGGTGAGGCAAGCTGTCCCCCTGCAGCTCATGGAGGATCACAGTGGAGCAGATATCCACCTGCAGCCCATGGAGGTCCATGTCAGGGCCAGTAGATGTGCCCTCAAGGAAACTGTGACCCAGAAGAGAGCCCTTGTACTGGAGCAGGTTCCTGGCAGGACCTTTGACCCTATGGAGAGGAGCCCATGCATAAGCAAAATTTCTGGCAGGACTTGTGACCCCGTGGGGGACCCACGCTGGAGCAGTCTGTTCCTGAAGGACTGCAGCCAATGGAAGGGATCCATGCTGGAGCAGTTCATGAAGAATAGCAGCCCATGGGAAGGACCCACATTGGAGAAGTTCACAATGGACTGTCTCCCGTGGGTAGGACCACATGCTGGAGCAGGGGAAGCATGTGAAAAAGAAGGAGCAGCACAGAGAAAGTTTTATGAACTGACCACAACCCCCATTCCCCTGCGCCACTCAGGGGGACAAGGTGGAGAAGCTGGGAGTGAAGCTGAGCCCATGAAGAAGGGAGGGGTGGGGGGAAGGTGCTTTTGGATTTGTTCTTATTTCTCACTATCCTACTCTGATTTGATTGGCAATAAATTAAATTAATCTCCCCAAGTCGAGTCTGTTTTGCCTATGACAGTAACTGGTGAGTAATCTCCCTGTCCTTTTGCCGACCCATATGATCCTTTTTGTCATATTTTTCTCCCTTTGTCTTGTCAAGGAGAGGGAGCGATAGAGCAATTTGGTGGGCACCTGGCGACTAGCCAAGGTCAACCCACCAAAAGAAGAATGAGGAACTCTTGTAAAACAGAACAGGGATAGAAAGAAGCACACGTTGAAAGTTTCTCCGTACAATGCCAAGAAACATTTGGTTTCAACTGACTAACTCAAAATTATTAATTTCTCAGTCAGCATGCACTAGGACTTTGCCTTATAACCCCACTAAACAATCTGCAGAGCCCTGGCATTCAGTGGGAACAGCTGCACAGAACAGCACAAAGAAGCCCGAGAGCACGGTGAAGAGCAATTACAGAACAATGTTATTTACATGACAGGTTTAGGGAGAGAGTCTGATTTGTAGCTGGGTGGGTAACCAGGCAGGTGGCAGTGGGAAGCGTGCTGTCAACCCAGCCTAGGTAGCTCACTCTGGTCACTGTTCCATTGGGGTGATGGACTTCTTCCTCGGTGGTGTGATTACTTGCAGGGATCCAGGAGATGTCAGCAGCTGGCTTTCCAGCAGACACTTGACAGACAGCTACCCTGTTCTCATCACAGGTCAGGGTCACTGTAGGAGGGACTACAGAAGAAAAAAAAATAAAGGCCACAACCATTATTTCTAGTTGAGTACAAAATCACCAACTGAGAAACTGAAAAATAGGTGGCATTTTTCAGTTTGCATGACCAATTCAAGATTTTTAAATAATTTGGAATATTAGCACCAACGACCTTTAAAAAAAAAAAAAAAAAAAAAAAAAGTCCAAGATGACTATCTCCAAAACTAGCTAGCTGCATCTAAAAATACTGCTTCCTCATGTTTCCAAAAGATGACTGCAGTAGTAACAGGAGATGATGAGATGACAGAGAGGGGTGGATTAAATGAAGACTTATAAGTACAGAAGTGCACATACTGAAGAAAACACAGCTTGCTGAAATTCCAGCTAAAATATTAAGGAGATTGGGTAGGTAGAATCAAGAATTAGCTAGCTGGGAAATAAAGGAGGAATTGGACAATACTGTTCTGCATAAAGACCAACAACTCATATACTGCATTTGACAAAACAGGCAAAGGCTCAGACAACACCTAAACTGTTATCAGAAAGGCAAGATCCTGCAGGGAAGAACAAAAAAAAAAAATAAAGTGAGAAAAAATAATAATAGCAATTATAGAGTTCCAAAATTACTTTTCCATAATTTTTAGTTCTATTCAGAAGGCTCAACTAGTATGGCCAGAACACAAAATCTTCTCCTATGTTTTGGTTTGTTTTTTTTTTTAATTTATGGAAACCTAGAGATAGTTTACCTGACTATCTGAAAAAGATGATTTGATATATCTCTAATATTCTTTTGTTCCTGCCTATGTTGAAAATCGACTAATTTAACTTTTATTTTAGAGATGCAGTCTTATAGACAGCTTTCAGTATTTCTGGAATAGTGAAATATTTCCAGATAACGTCTGAAACTTTTGCTTCCTTCCTATTCAGCTCTTACCCAGACAAAACACACATTGACCTCATGAATTTTGGTTCAGCATACTTTTGCTCAGCTTATAGTGGCAATATTTATTTGATATCTTCTGTTTGCATTAACTTAACCAAGAGTGTATACTCCTGGTTGTGTGAACATTCCAAAAGAATGTTACACCCAAAGAACTCTCTCAGAAACTATGCAGACTGTTGGATTTGTGCATTTAAAACCCTGCTCATGAGTCAGAAGTTAAAAAACAAACACGAAACCCCCAGTTTATTTCTCCATAGAACAACCAAGTCCTATTCCATAACTCCTCACACCTTTTTTCCCCTCTCCAAATAGCGACACTAAATCAGCTTACCTCTTTATTTTCAATTTCAGTATGCATCCAAAATTAAGTTGGTCTTTCACCACCGAATCAAATCATTTTGATCTCCACGCACAGAGGAAAAAAAAAAACAAAAAACAAAAAACTAACAAACAAAAAAAACCCACAAACAAAGCCACAAGGTGTTTCTTACCTATCACAGTCAGAGAATAGAAGAAAAGAAAATTCCCTTCACTGCTGACAATTTCACACGTGTAATTTCCCTCATCACGAAGGTTGACAGGGTAAATACGAAGAGCAGGGTCACTGTCAGGTGAATATTTCCACATCACCCTCTCACTGCAGTTTAACTTCCTTGTCTCATTGTGATCACTTCTATAGGCCAACAAGCAGCAACTCCTGCATTCCATCTTCCATGTCACCATTAGCAGAGACATCTTGGAGACAGAAGGGCAACTCAATACAGCCTCATGACCAGCCTCCACACTCACCATTTTGTAAGCTACATAAAAAGAAAAAAAGACATTAAAAATGATGCTACAGCCATCATCAAAGCATAGGAAACTCTTGGCTTCATCACACTTAAAAATTTCTACTTCCTACTGTATTGGCAGCCTTGAGAACACATTGCCCTGTGCAGACACGTGTAAGTAGTATGGAATTTCCAGGTCCAGTGTCCTGCTGTCACTTTTTGAAGTCTGGAAATGCGGTGGAGATGGTGCATTTCCCCTGCGGACACTATGTGGGTATGCGTGCTGATAAGCTGCAACTCCTCCATCTTCTTTTTAGGCAACAGATGTCTATCACTTTAATATGGGCTTTGAAAAACTGATGGGAAGGGCAAGATTCATCCTTAAGGGAAAAGAAACTACTTTTTTAAAAAAATTATTGTGTTACTAAATTAGGTGCCTTGGTTAAAGTGCAAGTAAAACCAGGGATAGCAGTGGAACATACACCTGTAACAAGGTTAAAACCCAAGATCACTTGGTGCAGTGTAGATCCCTTTTCTACCAGAAGCCATAGCTCTCCTGATATTGTCCCAGTTGAACAGGAGATGGGTCTTCAGATGATGTGTGTTGCATTCTGATCAGATATATCATGCCACTCTGAAGGGCACACGATGATTTTGCCAGCTGAGGCAACATCACTCTTTGCATTCACATTAAACAATATGCAAAATTTCCCCTGGTCAACTGCAAAGTTTCAATGTACTGGTCAGTTGGAAATATAGAGTACCAAAGAGTGCTGCATGTAGTTCTAGATCTTTCTCACTTACCTGTCCCTTCAACCAGATTGATTAGCAAGAAAAGGAGTGCAGCCTGAACTGCCCATGTCTTAGCCATCTTTACCAAAAGGAATCAGCACTGCAGAAAGTGAAGGCAAAGAAAATGGTATGTCACAAATTGTTGTGCAAATCCCTTCAAAGAGAACACGTAGTAAAACCTCTGTCTCCTTTGAAAACAGAAGTTCTAAACAATACCCCAGGTCAAGTATCATTCTTGCACTGAAGAAAGTAAAGCAAAAAGGGTTTTGAAAATAAATAAAAAAACCTCCACTACTGTTTACAAACAAGCTTTAAAAATCCAGGATCTCTGATACCATTTTATAGGCATCTCTAGCTGCTCACTATTTGTGCCCAGCTAGCGAGCGCAAAGATAGCTACAGACCTCTTATTGCCACTTGACAGACTTACCTGCAGACTATGAAAACAAAAGTTTTTGCAGGGGCAAACATGCACACATTACAACTCTCTCAATCAAGGTAACAGCATTTACAGAAAAAATTCAGGATCTAGACTTCATCAACTATTTGAGAAAGAAATTTTTCCTAACCCTTGCGTGCTTTTAATTTCTTGAAGGGTAACTCCACTTCTGTAGTAGAACAAAAAGGGCAACCGTCCAACTGCAAGAGATCAAAAGCACATGAGCTTGTTTCCTGCTTTCATAGACACAGGGAACTAAAAAGACATCTAGTAATTTATGCTATTCTACAGCTATATATACTTTTTAACAAACCATATCTTATAAATTGCTAGCTCCTTTTTGGCAAAAGGGCAATGGTTCAGTGGTAAGATTGAAACAGTGCTGTCATCCCAACACATTGTTTTCTGGTTCACACAAAAAAGCAGGACTCCATGCTATCCAAAAGCTTTCCAATCAAATATATATGTGGTTATCAGTGGAGAATTTTGATGCAAACCCATTCAGCTGTTTCTTGAACAGGGATTTGGCTAAGAACATCACTGATACTTTCCTACAGTCACATATCATATATAAATGACCCCAATTTGGCAAGGCAAACTTGCACTACGCTGTACTGAACAATATCCCTATGTATTCTCACAGTCAAACTCCCAACATCTTCTGCCCAAGTCTCAAGGATGAGCACCCTATTGCAGTAGGTACTCATGCTGGTTCTGTACAGCAGAAAGGTTCACAACCAAAGCACTGCTGTGCCCCCAACCAGCGGGGGGATAAAGCCGGGGTCTCAGAGTGTATGCCTGTTTCCGCAACACTACAGTAGCCATACCCTGACTGCAGTTTTCTGGTATCACAGTCAGAAATCAGTGGCCATACTTTCGTCTTGAGGCCCCCTGCAGCCTGCCCACAAAGCTATCTCATTTTCCATTCCTCGCCTCTGCATTCCCTCAAAGTGTCTTCTTGGTAGAACTTTTGTCATTCTCTCCTTTATGCCGTCATTGGTATCTCTTTAATCTGTTACTTTCTGAATCAGTCACCCACAGCTAGAAATGACTGGAAAATTGTTTCCATCCCATGGGAAATACTAATACGTTGTTTTCATTCCCAAGTCAAAACCCAATAGGCACCAGACAAGCCAATATCTTTGTGCGATGGTTGGTTCAGAAATGTCACATGTGTTGCAAGAGCACTTTCCTTCTGGCCTATTTAGATCACGCACTGTTCACACGCATATTTAAATACAAGCGTGCTTCTCCATATTTGCCGAGAGGAGGAGGAAAGGCAGACAGGGTTCGCTGTGCACACAGAAACCTAAATCCTCATCTGACATCTATTACTGTAAAAGTAACAGGTTTCAATTATGCAGCATTAAAAATTTCATTTTAAATGTAAAATGTATTAAGTGAGGACACCTGGTGCCCAGAAGAAAAAACAGAACATTGCAACACTTGTGGCACAGAAAGAACAAATGCTGCCACATTCGTGAGCCGAGTGCAAGAGGCAGTAATATTTTCTTAAACACAATGCGATACGTTTGCGCACTCAGAAAACAGCCCGATGGTTTTCTTCATCATTCGAACAAAGCACTGATGCATCTGGATGAAAAGCTTTCACTGCAACCTGGAAACAAGGCCAGTGCAACCACATTGATCAGTATTCTGCTACTAGCATGCACGAGGCAACGAAACTCTTACATTAAAATAATCCCAAATTTAACTTTTGTTCACTTAAAATGTTTGCCACAAATGAAATAATTTGTTTTGTTTCATGTTATTCAATACTGTCGAAAGGTTTGGGGCTGGTTTTTTTTTTCAATTTGTATAAATTATGTATGCAAAAGTTGCTTTCAATCAAAAAGTTTGAAATTTTTTTAACCAAAGAATAAAAAAAAATGCTTTTTGACCAGAATTATGTACTGAATTTGACCCAATTTGCAAATATTTTTTCAGTCTTTTTCAAAAGAAAAGTAAAAAAAAAACTTCCACAATGTTTATCAGTAAATTCAGTATTCACCGATTTTGATGGATCTATAAATATTCATAACTAGAATATTGTCATATTGGAACTTGTCCCAGAGAACTATCTTATTTTAAAATGCATACAAATCTCATATATGAGGTTTATTTGCTCAAAAGAACAGGCATTAATGATTAAAAATGGTTCTTCACAGAAAGAACAGAGCATATTACTCTGTTTAAATATTCATGTATGAAACGCAAAATTTAGACTGCAATTTTTAAGGTTCACAATCCTTGAATACTTGTGCCTGTAAGTGAGAAGTAAGTCTCAAAGTAAAACTCAAAAAGGAGAAACCGAGCACAGCTGAATCAAATTCATTTGAAAGTAGCAAATGAATATTTGCAGATTGTCTTGTGTTATTTCCTTTGATGGAATTAAAATGCCTCAATAACTACATTAAAATAAATTAAAATTTTTACTCAGCCTTGACAGCGGTGGCTGGCAAAAAAAAACCCCCATGCAATATGCGTGTCACTCTTCCATCAGCTTCAGCCTTCCAGCTGGGGAACGGCACCGCTCACGCTCGGATTCATCCCAATGAATGCTGAGGCTGGAGGAAAGTTACCCGTCTGTCAGCCTGGAGAAGAGCCCTCTGGCCACGGGAGCATGGGAGACAAACAGCAGTAGTGCCGGCGTGCTCCGGTCTTCTGAGACTCGCTGTCCTGGGGATGAGCAGAGAGGCGTTAGCGCACGCAGCCGGTCCAACAGGGACGCCGGTCCTGGTGGCTGCTAATGGGGTGGCTCCTGCGCACCAGGGGACTGCAGAGATGCACCTGGAGCTGCTCTCCCACTCTGTCCTCACGAGGGGCCTGGAGAGATTTGCAAAGAAGCGAGAACTATCTCCGTTCAGGACCGTCCATCCCAGATAGTCCCTCTTTTCAGCTGTACAGTTCATTAATTTCTTTTCATCGATGCTCCCAAGATCTTAACAGGCAGCTGATTTGTCTCACAGACAGACACAGCCTCTTCCCTCTCGGAAAGTGCTCAGTGAAAACAAAACATTTGGTTGTGCACTCCCCTGAAGAGGATGTGACACAGTTAAGCAAACTGCTTTCTGACACGAAGAACAAACCACAACCTTAAGCTGTCTGCTATTACACATCAAATACAAGCTGCAAGCCTTGAGTTATGCCTTGAGCACCAACTTAAAATCAGATAAATGGAAGTCCAACATAATGAAAATATATGTTAATACAATCTGACAGAGGAAAAGGTGCAAATGATAAAGTACCCGGTACCAATCAGGGCACCAGTCCTCACCACAACTTTTTAAAACATAACCAATATGCCACATAGCCATTCCCGTGCTTAACTCGGCAAAATGTGGTTCTTCTTTGCAGTGGAAGACCCTACCTCAAAAGTCTGTTCTCTGTAACACCCGGTGTCTTCGGGCAGGGGAGGGCTGGAAGGGACGGCAAGAAGAGTAAAGCAGTTGCACGCAGCTGTGTCAACTCTCCCACTTCTTGTACAAGGATAAGGTAAAGACTTACCATTCAAAGCAAAGCTACATTATTTAAAATCCAAATCCATGCTTTTAATGGTGAGAGCCTTCATGCAGCAGCACCATTCACTACAAGGCACTCAATGTTTCCACCTCACCACCAAGGCCTCTCCTCAAAGCCGTGATCCTCTGTCATACAGCTCTCAGGGGGAGACATGGTTTCTGCAGGTGTGAGTACTTGCACCCTGCACAGGGCTGGCTGCCATCTCAGGAGACCAGGAACCCTTCTGCTGAATACTCGCCAACCACACAGCAACCCGCTCGGAAGCCTGCAGGCAGCAAACACCTTTTCTGAAGTGAGCGATGCTGGTTATACCGTGTCTTCAACATCCCCAGGTCAGCCTCCACTTTTAGCTGTCCTTTTGAGCACGGAAAACTCTGGAAGCTGGGCTTATCTACTGGTAAGGCATGTGCAAAAAATAACTGGAGCGATTCAAATGGCAATTTGAGAGGCTCTCCCATTTCTCCTTAAAGTTTTAACATGAGCCGCTAGACACCTGAGTGTAAGACTTATCTGAAGAAACGTAGCAGCAGATGTGTCCGTGGGTCTGCATTCCCCATGCACCTCAGGGGCCAGGCCCTGGGCTGTTTTGTGCAGCCTGTTCACTGCTTGTGAAGAGTTTTGCACCCAAGTCTGGGAGCAGCCTGCAGTCGCCACGCAGGGGACAGATTTGTCTCGACTGCTGTCCCTGTTCCTCCTGAGCAATAGCCCTCTCCTGGGAATTCCTCAAGTGGAAATGAAGTTACAAAATACAGAAAGGCTTTTAATGCCCCGGGAGGAAGATGAATCACATCAAAAGGGCAGCAGGTAGACATTCCCAAAGCTGTTCATTCTCAGAAACTGAAAAGTTCTTGGGGGAGGGGAGAGGTTGTGCTTGCTCTGTTCTTCGCCATCTTCCTTAACCATCTGCAGCTGGCCACTGCAAATGCTACTGGGCTAATGGACCTTTGGTTGGACTTTATAGCCTCCTGGTATTTTTATTCTCTGAAAGATACCCTAGCCTTGAAAACATGTCCATGAAGCCCTGTACTAGCACAGCAGAAGACTGTTAGCACTGTTAGCGACTGGAGGAGCTGTACCTCCATAGTGCATTTTCTTCTCAGGCTCCCTATTTGTCTTACACTTGCTGGCATCAGTGGAAGCCAAAGGTGGTTTGTAGCTGCAAAATTCAACCCATCCAGTTCGTGAGCCAGTTTCTTTCAGATCCAAATATGTAAAACTGTAAAGCTTTCTCTGCAAACCGGGAAATAGAGGGTAGATGGCTTTTGGAAAGGGAGAGGACATTTCCTTTACATTTTCCACTGCCTGGGTATGGGGTGGAGGGGGAACAACTGGTCCGTGTAGCTAACAGCTTGACTTTCCCAGGTTATAAACCACCTGCAGCTCTCACCAATGTCAGCAAACATAGGGGAAGCACTGCTGATAATGAAGCCTTTAAACCTTGACACTTCCAGGTTAAAATGGCCAGAGGCAATTACATTGCGATTTCCAGAAACCAAGAAAAATAATTTCTTTTTTAACTGTAGATAATTTTCCCCTAATTGCACAGTCACTGGACTCAGCAACTTCTGCTCCTGGCCCTACAGAATCCCCTTACCACTTGTGGGTCATTAACCTCAGGGGCTTCTCACTTAATCCCAATACTCCAGCAACCAGATCTATCACAACAGAGATGTCTGTGACCCTAACTACTGTAATTCCTGCCTCCTGTGGACCTACTGCGCTTTGTTGATGGTTTCCCAGGAAAAACCAGGGAACCAACAACCTGCAAAAGTACAATAATGCTCTGGATAAACCAAGAAAGTCTCCCATACAAATATTCAAAGATGAACAGAAGAGAGATGATTTATGGGTGGACGCTTACCACCACTTCAGTAAGAATCGGTACGTATCTCAGAGTCCCCGGATGGAAGCTTCCTCCCCATCTTTCAGCCAGAGGTATTGGCCTCCCACTCCACAGTCAAATGTGATGGAATTGCACGTAAAGCAGCTGCAAATCTCAAACAATTCCCACTTTAAAAAGAACAGAAATAGCAGAAGAACTGGTGTATAACAGAAGTAAAACCTCAGGTCATCCTTCCTTACCAATCAGTCAATCGTATGTGTAACACCACTAACCATGGTTTAGGCAGTGCCAAGCAGGGCTAGAGACGCAGGACCACCACGCCTCTCTCCTGCGGCTGTTCACTGCTCCTCCTCCTTCACACCCCAGGGAAGATGTTCTCTGAAAGCTACATCTTCCTCCTCCCGTGGAGAGCTGTGAACATCCTGCAAGAAGTCCCAGGAACCCCCAACAGACCCAGACAGGAGTCAGCTGTGCCAGTCTCAAGGAACTACATACTCGGTCTTCCCCAAACTCATCACATAGAAGTTGATTATTTTTTTATTTTATTTTATTTTTTAGGAAGGGAAAACCTTGTCTCCTCTTCTGTGTTTATAGAGCAACTAGATCAACACTTCCAAATATGAAATCCATACTGTTATCACATGGCAAAGGAGAAAGATCAATAATTTTCTTTTAGGGCTTCCATTTCTGTGATTTTTACATCAAGTGGAACAAATCAGTTGTATAACAAAGCATACCTGAAATAGAAACCTGTGTCTATATTGGAAAAAACTACACATCCCACCACTCAAATGCAAACTAAAGCCACGACACCAGTGTCAGGATGGCATTTATCACTGCCTACAATCTTTTGGTGCAGTGTAATAAACCAAAGGGGATGCTTCTGCTTTACCTGTTTCCTTCCTCACCATACAGGCTTCTTTGCTGTCAAAAACTCCCTTGCATATGAGCCAGCTTAACACCTATAGCTCTGCATCACATAGCTGTTTAGAAAAATTCTCCATAGTGGTTTCCAGTCAAACTTCTCACCCCATTTCTTTCCTGCGCTGCAGCTGGTTAGCAGCATTTCTGGCAGGTTTTATGTTCGATGCGAGGGAGTATGATGCAGAAGGGTAGAGTTGCCAGGGGAAGTCCAGTCCTATGGCACGTCCTTATTCAGGTTTGTGCTGCCTAAACTGCCTGCCCTTTTTGTAGACCAGTGGTCTGCAGGTGGAAAATGTGACATGAAGTCAGATAAGCTCTCACAAACGTTGATGCCGTCATGGGATTGTGGGCATTGCTGGTAAAAGGTCTTCATTTTCTTATTGTCCCAGAGTGGCTTAAAATACAGCCCAGAGGGAAGCTCCTGAGGACACGGTGGCAGAGCAGTGCTCCAGGCTGGGTGAACGTGGACATCAGGACTTTTGGCCACTTATTCCATGCCTTCAAGTGCTGTGTGAAAAGTTGAGACAAGGCACTACAAAATAAGTAAGAGAGAGGGAAATAATATGCAAAAAAAAAAAAAAGTCAACTAGCACGGAGTGTGCAGGATGTGTCAGAAGCGGACTCAGGAAGCCTCCTGCTCCCCCCACCACGAGGTCTTTGCTGCATGCATTCATGCCGCAGACCACAGCCTTCTTCCCACCCCCTGCCCTCAGGCCTGTACAGCCCGTGCCAGAGTGCACAGCTATGGACCCACTTAAAATACATGTAAGACATCTTAATTTGCTAAAAGTATCTGTGCTGTGGCTGCGTCTACGTGTGCATGTTGCAACATACATGTATATTTATAAAAGTCAATATAGAGAGATACAACATTATGCGTACAGTTCTAGAGCTGTTGCACTTAAGTGACAAGGTATCTAGGGATGCTCAGCTAATGAGGTTGCGTCACTGATTATATACCATTTTCCATAGAACTCTTGTTAAAGTGGGCCCTTTCAGTAGAGCAGCTGCCAGGGGTGACACTCCCAAAGAGTCCAGCTTGCACAGGCAGACAAAGCCCTTCCTCACCACTGGCAGCCCCCCCACAACAGGACATCCAGCCCCACAGTGCAGCTCAGGCGCAGCCCCATGACCGCCTTCTTCCCCTCCTGAAGAGGCGATGCCTCCAGCCCCGGCACTCAGAGTCAAGCAGCTGTCTTCAAAATGGAGATAGGAGAGCAAACCGGGTGCTGGCAGCCCTGCCTCACCAGTTTTCCTCACCTCTTTTCCTCCTTAGCTCCCTGCTTGGAGAGCCAAGAGCTACGTACCTAACAGCCCTCCTACAACACAGGAGAAGTTATTTGGCCTCTTTGCAAAGTCTCCATCACTAGAAATCTGGGTTGCACATTGTTTCTACGTGGCTTATTGTCAAAGCTAGTTTATGACTTCTGTAATGATAGATAGGCTCAACTAAAGCAATTAAAAAATGCATCCAAGGGGGTACACCGAAGGCACCTTTGAACTATATAGGTTTCCAACAAGCCCCTTTGAACAGGATGTTTTTCCCGAGTGAGACAATGTGCCATGTAAAACAAAATAAGCTGACTGCAGTTTACACAGGAGTCTCTGCAACTGAACAACGAAGGAAATCTCATTCAAAGTCCAAAGTCAATACTTTGGAGTCCAGCACCTCTACTCAAACAGGCTTGTGTACATGTCTTTCAAAACTTTGCCAAACTAGCTTTAATGCAGTTAACAAGGGCACAAGGAACAGTCATCTCATTATACCCATACAGGATCTTGGATGAATGCACACTTGGACAGTTAGCTTGAAAATCAGTTTTCACTGAAAAAGACATTTTCATCTGGAAGTTTTGGTCTAGCAGTCTATATTTCTTTATAGGTTCTGGAAATATGTATTTCACTATCTACTCAAACTTGTCTTTTTTCTGTTCACACAGGGCAGTTCTGAGAGGGCTACCAAAAAAACTTTTGGTCTTTCCTGTGAAATAGGGAGATGGCATTGACCTGGCAAAGGGCACTTACCTCGCAGAAAGCCTACAGTCTTGACTACGTGTCCTCCGTAACAGCATGTACCTCTGTAACAATTGTTGTCTTTAATAGACACAACATATGGGTATTTTAGAGACTGGAGTTTCACCAGGTGTGTTCATGTCCTCATTTACCATGGATATACACTCATGCTCCTTCCCTCAATATAAAATGTCTGTCTGGTGTCTTATTACTTACAGTCCTGCTGCAAGCACCTTGCATTTATGATCTTTCAGTTCAAGCACTCATTTTCACAGTAGTTACAAAGCAAAGTATTTGGAAACAGCTTCTATTGTTTATACATATTATAGAATACTGAACTTTGAAGAGTTCAAAAATCTTTTTGAGCTCAAGAGAAGTGCCTCTTTAAAATTTCTACTTCATCTTCTACTGCCTCACAAAAAAAAAAAAAAACCAACCATAATTCTCCTTAGTCTCTTTTCAGCTATTCCTTATAGTTGCCAGGAGGTGGAAACATAGCTACACCAACCTACAAGAGAAGCATCGTGTTGATGTGTAATTGTACAGCATGCTGCCTAAAAATATCTGCAGTCTGAATTGGCCCAAAACATAGGATCATACAATGCCCTTCCTCGGTTCCCCCCAGCTAGCGAGACATCCATACCGCTTGTTACTGCTTCTCAGCATCAAGGATGCCCTTTAAGCAGCTGGTTCTGTCAGATGTGACGTATACATTTATTTCAACAAGCATTCAAAATCAGGCTGCCTTTGACGGAAAGGCTCACAAAGCAGCAGCAATTGCAGCCCTTCAGAGCTGATAAACAATCAGAGACCTGGCCAAGTGATGAGGAGATAAATGATCGCTTCACTTATTTATTTAGAAGATACATGTCTGCTTTGACATTCAAAAACATTACACACATGCCCAAGTATGAAAAACATGGCAGAGGTCAGAAGCACTCATCAGACAAGCTTTAGTAACCACAGAAACAGCTACAGATGTAACCATCTTTGCTTCCTCATCTGGTAATAAGTTTTAAGTCCCAAGAGAGAACCCCATACACGAAAGGCAAATTTACATAAATACTTGGAAAAGGGGAGAGGGACACAACACTGTTAAAAGACTGTTCACAAAACAGCCTTTCAAAACATCCCACATTAGGGTAAAACATCGAGCCTGGGTTTTGTTTCTGTTTGCAGAACAGTGGGTTTCACACTGACTTCGTTTCTGCTTCCTGTGCATCCCACCACTTGAGCTCATACTGCTGAGCGTTGAATAAGGGCCTCAAGCTTTCTCAGAGCAAATTGAAGAGCACAGAGGATAGACTAGAACTATGTCAGAAGACGTTTCAGAGGAGAGTAGAACCCAGGAAATCCTTCTTTACATAGAGAACCATAGCAGAAAGGGAAAACCTCCCTGCATGGGATGCAGGTCCCAGAAAGTACGGCTGGAAAGAAGCCATCTCTTCATTTCAAAGAAAACAACACTAAGAAATCTGCTGCCTCAATAAAGGCAAAACCTGGAAGAACTGACATCAGATGTGAGAGACTTCCAATTCTAGGTCTAGAAAAGGCATGAAGAAATACTTCTTCTCTACCTAGGAGGTAGATGGGGTTAACAGGTAAAGTGAATAATGCCAATGAACCAGTACCAAGAAGTCCAGAAATAGGTCCCCATGAAACACAGTGGGAATCCCAGACGTTCATGATGCACAATAAAACAAAGTTGTTCTTACAGCATCTCAGGAATATTAACTTGTTTTAAGGAAAGCAGCTCAGATTTCACAGTGTCTTCATGGTATGAGTCCTTGGGTGGAAAAAAAGATGAATACACACACAGACACAAACAAAACAAAAAAAAATCAAAAAGAAAAAAATCTGCTGGTGTTTAGGAGCAAAATGTACCAATCCAAATTAATAAAACACAAGCTTATTGAAAAAGTGACTGATGCAAGACCACAACATTGACGGGTCACCTGGCCAAGAAGAGAGACTTTCACAAATCTAAATCAACTGCCTGAGCTCAGGCTCAGCATTTAATTTGCAAGATACCTTATGTCTGATTAGCACACAACTATATATTTCCAAAAGGCCACACAGGAGGCATCTGAAATCCATAAAACAATGGTCCTGTGCTCATTCAGTGCACTCTGTTTTGGCACGACCAGGAATTGAACACTGAGCCAGGTGACTTCCGTGGATGTTGGCCAGAATCCAGCTCAGTTGCACCTCCTGCAAAATCGCTCAAACCCAAAACCAATGCAAGTTAGTTGGGATCATTTCACCTTCCTGCCTGGGGACTTATAGCCTGCTAACCTCTATGGAATTATTACAATGGGAAAGGGGGAGTCATTAAATATATGGGTCATGCCAGAAATCCACCTGTGAAACTTGTGGTTTTATACAATCAATCATAAGCTCTATCTTCAGAAAAGAGAGCAAGAGAGAGAGAGAGCGAGCTTCTTACCTTTGACATACACGATTATCCAGGATATCATGACCACAGCCCACGTCTTCTCCAGCCCAGAATCCACCCTCAGAGCTTTGTTCTGTTCCAGGTCACCCTTTGTCCCCTCTGTGGTATTGACAATGCTCACACCTGATATAACGATGACCAAGATACAAATAAAAGTCTGCAAAACTGCATCTTTCCTTACCTAAAACTTAGTGGCAAAAAGGTGACTGAAGGTGTAATTTTAATTTTATTTTTAGTCAAAATATGTTGAAGAAAACTTTAAGAAGGCAAAAGATGAATATAATCCCTATATCTTAACAAAGCTGGGAGAACAGCTTGGAAGGAATATGAGCTGGTTTCTCAGCCTGCCCCTGATCAGAACCAACCCACAAAGCTATAGTAGCTCACCGCCACCACAGCCACCAGATGAGAACCTTGGCTAGTTAGGCCAAATAGACATTCCTTTCTGCTGGAGGCTTGGAGCTGAAGTCACTTGGCACAAATAGAGGACACGATACCATACGATCAGTTAAGACCTCTAGAGAAATAATTACACAGGGGCACTGCCACTGTATGTTTCAGCCCTCCCAGTCTTTCTGCAAAATATTTTTTCTCTTCTAAGTAGTGAAGCAAGAGAAAAACAATCCACTTCAATAAGATCAAAATAGTTCACAGCGGTGGCTGCCATATCTCAACTCCCACTCCCTCCAAGCACTCGTCCTCCCCAGGGTCTATGTATATTACAATGAATTCAAGAGGCGATAAGGCTACACTTGTTGCACACACAAAGGTCTCCATTTAAGAAAATACATAGATGTCCATTTTAGAGAAAATAACTTTACCGTGGCTCTGAATGCAGCTATGGCTATAAACCCAGAACAGATGCTAGGTGAGCTGGGGCAGACCTGCATCTAACTTGAGACAAACATGTATTTTCCCCCACTGTTTTTTCCACCCAGTTCCTTTCAGCTGTAGTAACAGGGCTCAGAGCAGAAATCCCATGGGAAACTATCCCCCCTAGCTCAGAGAGACCCGCAGCCAATCTAAAACAAATCCTCAAAATTTTCACGGGTCAGTCTTGCATTTAGCATGCACTGACAAAGAGACAGAGCAGTATGAAACTTATTCCACGTGCCATAGTGTGGCAGCAATCATTTTTAGTTTCACACCCTAGGAGGAGATGATACATCTTCACAAGCAAAGTTTCTATCATGCAGAAATTTCACTTCAGAGACAACCATGTGATCTCCCGACTCCATCTGCAAGAAGGGTCCTGGACACACAGAGCTTACCTGTTACATTCACTCTAATAAAGTGGCCAACAGCAGTAAGGACAGCATTCTTTATTTTGGCCCTACATTGATAACGGCCACTGTCTGATTGGTTGACTTTCCGAATTTTCAGAAGCAGAGAGGACGTGACCTTTTCCTTGGGGTCTGAGCTTCGTGAGAGGTGCAAGCTTTCCATCTCCTTTCCAAACCCAGTCTCAGTTTGCTTGTTTGCTTTTTTATACCAGTGAGCCTCAATGTGTGACGACTGATGCTGTTCATGCCTGATGAGGCAACTCAAATTCAGAGTCTCTCCTTCTTCCAGGTATTTTGTGGTAGATGGATAAATGATTTCCAGCATGCAGTGTTCTGTGGTGGACGAGAGCAGACATTAACTGAACTGACCTTTGTGCCAGTCCAACTCCCCCTCCCCTCACAAGACTCCTCCATTTGTTTGTGCACTGTGAAATCAGGGGCTATCCGATGCTCCAGATGTGCGCAGAGCACCCAGGATAACAGGTACTACAATAAAAACAATACTATCTCCCTCATGTGAAAGGAAGAAAAATCTCCGTTTCCTATCATAGATCTTGCAAAGGCATTGTGCAAACAGAATGTTCTCTGCAAGCTTTGCTGTTTTCATCAAAATGGAAGATGAGAAGAGCGTGCTTTCTTCAAAAAAGAAAGCAAAAACAGCAGGGGAGAGGGATATTTGTGTGTGGGGGGGTGTTTAGTTTTTTCTCTTCAACTTTGTCCTTGAAGGTTTTTGCTTTCATCAAACATTGAACTATTCCATGGGAAGATAGTATAAAAATACTGATTGGCTCAAAATACTGCTCCTTTGGGATCACATTTCACCTCCCTGGGCAAAATTCAGCATGAAGAAAACAAAAGGCTAAAAAACATCATGCAGAGCATGCCCCACTGGAAGTTTATTGCAATATTCTTTTTTTCCCATACCTCAGGCAGCATCTCTCAGCCACACCAAGTAACTCCTAAACAGGATTAAAAAACAAAAATGCTAACAGCATGCTTTTCCTTACCAGGGACATTCTCACCTGATACCAACATTGCCAGAGCTGCCATTTGGAGCACCAGAACAGGGCTTCTGCCTCCAGTCCTAGCGAGGACCTCTGCAATGGGAGTCATCCTCTGCACTAAGAAAGGAAAGAGAAGAAGAAAAAAATCATAGGCAGTGATGCATGAGTTCTTCCCATGGTACAGAGAGCTAGTATCACTTAGCTTGGTACTGCAAGCCTGTCCTAGCACTTACAGAGCAGTCAAAAGTGCACAGACCTTCTCCTGAAGCAATGAGCTTGTAAATGACAAAGTAACGCTCTGCATTTAAATAAGACAGAGACATGAAAGTACATATCTCCTTTAAAAAAAAAAAAAAAAAAAACAAAAACAAAAAAAACCCCACCAAATGACAAACAACACTACGACAGATGTCACAAACCAGAACACCCACACACGTACTATCTGTAAACTCCAATTGCAGGCAACAGGCTTGTTGAGGCTCAGAGGGCACTAGCTAAAACAGCTGAAAGTTAGGACTTAGACCACAATCACACAATTATTGATGCAGTCTACAGCAAATTGAACAACTGACAACAATTTCCTACGCTAGCAGAATTTCTTTGTAATTGTTTCTCCTCCTCAAGAGGGCACCTGCATCAAATTATTTGGCTAGCACAGGCAAGAGCCCAGCTCCCAGTAAACTGTCTCAGGACATTAAAATAAATGTATAGAACAATAGGCTACTGGCATCTCTTTTTCAATGGTGAAAAAAGAAAGAAAAATCAATTCTTGTTATTAATGTTACCGTATTTGTGCTCTGAGTAGGAGAATTTTGATGTGGGCATCAGGAAAAAAAGAGAGAAATTCTGAAGAAAAATAAAAATAAAAATAAAGCTTACCACAACATCCTCCTGTCTCACACTAGTGTTAAGAGGCAGGAGAGCTTCTTTCTTTACCTCAGAATATAGATTTTCCTTTTCCCTAGAAAAACAAAGCTGTCTTTTAGAAATGTCTCTAAGTGCAGACCAGCAAGTGAAGCTTGGCACACTGCTGGGAAGGAGAAAACAGAGAGTGGTTTGCGTGGCCTCCATTTTCCAAATGGGTAGGTGCCTTGAAAGATTCTGAGGTTAAATAAGTAACCAAAAATCAAAAGCTTTGGTTTTGTTTGCTTGGGGTTTGTTTTTTTCCCCTCTCACCTACCACCTTAGACCAAGACATGGAAGAAAGCCATGGCAGGACTTATAGTTGTTCAGCATTGTCCAGTTCTTGTAATCTGTGTACTTATGTGAGTTAAATCAGTTCTTTTGGGTATGCTCTGATCTTCTTGTTGGTAGGGGAGGACAACAAAACAATGGGAGTGGAAACAACACTGCAGTTTTCTATACTGCAAAGAAATTCCTGTGTGGGCTGTACTTGCAAGAAGTTGAATGTCTGGTTGGTTTGTGCTGTTTTAACTACAATATATATTCTTCACTTATCGTTATCTTTCAGGTCTTCACTGGCTTTCTAAAAGGGACCCCAGACACTTTCTGGCATCAGGCTTTCAGTTATGGGTCAGCTACCCCAGACCATGAGATTTTATTGGCTTTTTCAGCTAAGGCCAGATTAGCTAACATTTCCTCTCTTAGATGACCCAGTAATTTTTGGACACCTAAAAGACTCAGAAGAGGCTTCATTTTCAGAGTGCAGACGAGAAGCATGAGTTCAGTTGCTATTTTAACAGCTTTTAAGATGCACAGAGCACAGTGGTTGATATAAGGGGAGCTGCCAGTTCACCAGCCTCCGCAACTCATTAAAGCAACCAAAATCCTTGCTATTAGCAGAAAGCAGTTCAGTGTCCCAGACACATTTACTGAAAACGTATGCTCTGTGTGCAAAGTCTCTAGTTTCCAGAGTTGCTTCCAAACTTCCTTAAGAAGACACCACATCCAGGAGAGGTGCTGACTTGAGAGGTCAGACACAAACATCAGCCATTCACAAAGCCTGCACAATTCAGAGAGCAAAGCAAGATACTTTTTTTTTCTCTTCGCCTTCCACTTTCTCTCATATCTCAGGCCAATCCCGAAGCAATCACTTCTCCTGCAGAGCAAGCAATGTGCTCTTTGAAGTCCATTCAGCATCAGGTCTGTCAGTGGAACGTAATCCCCATTAGTCAGCCTTCACGGTGGGGCCTGTGGATACATATTCACGAGCGAACAAGACTGAACATCTCTGAGGTTTCTCCTCAGAAATAGGGCAGTGAACAGCCATTTTATTTGAGAAAGGCTTTGGGAGGCTTTAAGCTAGCACCATGAGCTGTGCCTACATTCTCAACTGACATTTGAGATGAGTAACAGGAAAATACTGAGGGTGCAATGGAACACCCCTGAGCACTCCCACCGTGTTACTACAAACAGGGTTTTAAAAAGGAAAAAATCCCCCGTTTCAACCATACGAAAAAAAAAAAAAAGCAAGTAGCAAAGTTCTACTTGCCGAGTAAATCTGAATAGGTGCCCATTTGTTTTAAGGCAAGTGAGATCTCCTTAGATGTCTCAATGTTAGTAAATCCATCAGATTCAATACAACAGTTAACAAATTTCCACGACAAGATTGCAAGGCAAGGACATATCAGGGCTGGGAAAAACATGGATCACAAGATAAGACAATATATTCTACAGTGTCCTCATGTATCCCATGCATTTCCAGCTTTAGGAACCTACCCCTTCATGAAAGAAGAAAGAAAATAAATGTGCATTCAGCTCTTGTGTGTGTTTATATTGAATCAAAAGATAAAACCAGTGATTGATTTTAGCTATTGAAATCCTGGTATTTTCATCCTACTTTGTTTAAATGGAGAAAAAAAAAAAAAGGCAGCATGAGAGAAATACATACCCTAAAAAATGTGTCCTGAGGCTGCTTTGGACTGTTACCTTCATATATACATACCCATGATAATGAAAGAAAAATTTCAAATAAGGCAAATTCCAGCATTTCTCTTAGTAGTATGCAAATCATATTCAGATAGCAAGAGAGAAAGTAATGTTGAGTTTCACCTAAAGCATCTGTTACAAATGAAAGTACAGACATGAGGAAAAACATACACAGGAGATAACCAAGTCAGATTAAGCAGATCACAGCAACTGATATTTAACTAGATAACACCACATTCAGTATTTGCAACACAGGTTCCAAAAATGCATTTCAGAGTATGTACCAGGTTTTCCTAGAACCAAATCCTGAAAGCTCCAGCTTTCAGCTCTGTAAATGAGATGGTGGGAATCTCAGAATGGTAGAGGTTGGAAGGGACCTTTGGAGATCATCTAGTCCACCCCCCCTGCCAAAGCAGGTTCACATAGAGCAGGTTGCACAGGAATGCATCCAGGCGGGTTTTGAATATCTCCAGAGAAGGAGACTCCACAACCGCTCTGGGGAGCCTGTTCCAGTACTCTGTCACCCTCAAAGTAAAGAAGTTTTTCCTCATGTTCAGATGGAATTTCCTGTGTTCCAGTTCCAGTTGTCCTGCCACTGTGCACCACTGAAAAGAGCCTGCCCCCATCCTCTAGACACCTGCCCTTTAGATATTTATAAGCATTAATGAGATCCCCTCTCAGTCTTCTCTTCCCCAGGCTAAAGAGACCCGGGTCTCTCACCATTTCCTTTTAAGAGAGGTGCTCCATTCCCTTGATCATTTTTATAGCCCTCTGCTGAACTCTCTCCAGTGGTTCCCTATCTTTCTTGAACTGGGAAGCCCAGAAGTGGACACAGTACTCCAGATGTGGCCTCACCAGGGCAGAGTGGAGGGGAGGCTGACCTCCCTTGACTTGCTGGACACATTTTTTTAATGCACTCCAGGATACTATTGGCCCTCTTGGCCACTAGGGTACTTAGGACTTAGACCACAAAAAACACTTAGGACCACCAGGAAAGCCTCATGCTCATCAAATCTGTGAGGAAGGAGATATATATATCCTCTACATGGTCTGGAACTGCTCTTTCACAACTTTGGACACAAGTGCACCAGGAACTCACATGACAAAGCTGTGCACCAGATGCCCCAGATTTCTAATAGTCCTGCTTGTAATCTGTACTAGATAACTTGTCTTTGTCATGATCATATGGCAGGATTGTTTTTTGGATGCATTGGTCTACAACTCAATGATGACCAAAAGGCACCCTTTTACCCTCCTGCTTTACCTCAGTTTAAGACCTTGTTTGCTGGGTTTGCTTTTGTAGAATACCACTTCATCATGATATATCTTATACGTTGGCTTCTATAAAGGACAAATGGGCTGTCATTTTTACTTTCTTATATCTAGAATAAACAAGAAACAACCAACCATAGAAACCCCAAATCATCAAAACCTAAGAGTTCTGTATCGAATTAAAACATAAGGCTTTTTTCATTATTTTTGTTAATCATGCTGTGAAGCAATTTAGAACTAATTTTGAAGAGAACACAAAGACCTTACACATTTTGTACCTCAAGATATACAAATTCTGTAACTGTAAAGAGAATAGGTCCAGGTACCAATAAGTGAAAAGATGTACCTTCTTTTTTCGCATTTGAAAAGTCAAATTAATAAATTGAATAACCTCAATCAAGTAACACAAAAGCAAGCAAATCTTGAGAAATCAACGCTCCGCTGTTATCTAAGCTGATTAAATATGTAACTTCACAGTATTACAGTGAATCAACAGACTAACATAGTTGAGTGATCATACCCTCAAACTAATATAACAGATTATTACCACTCACAAAGTTAACCTTAGGAGAATTTAAGACAATCACAACATCCTTCAGTTTCAATTCTCTTACTTAATATAAACACCTACCTGATTTAAGTGTCCATTGGATACTTTTTCCTTACACCTTACCGTCACTAAACACAATTATGGAGGGTTCCTATTCCATCATCCTTTTCTTCAAAAGGATACAGTAGGCTTTAAAGAAGGTATGACAGTTAAATCACATAGCAGCAGATTAAAATACAACCATTAACACATGAGAATCTGGCTCAGTGAGAAGTTGCCATTTAAGTTTAGGTAATCATTGAAGGGCTCTGTTGGGCATCTCTCATGTGCACAGACAAAGGAAAAAATCCAAGAGACTGAACAGTACAACTCCCCCTCCCTCCCCCCTTCCAAAGGTGAAACAAAAAGCAAAAGAGAGTAGAATAAACTACTTCTGCTTAACTGCTTGGGATCTTGTCATTGGCGATATGGACTCAAATTCTGCAGAGCTTACTGCCACATACACAGGTTTCATTCAGGCCTATGCTGGCTTCTCCAGTGACATAAATCTTTAAATTCTTCCTCCTCTGGATGACCTGCCCAAGGAAACAACTTCATATAACTTCAGCTATGTCTGTGGTTAACAGATTTTTCTTTTTCCTTCTCTGGTCTATGCTTCTTGAGAAGGCATGTCCCACTTGCTCAAGCGCTGAAGCCAGTTCAGCATTTCAGGATCACTTAGTTTTTTAGGCCCAGATATAGTCATGTCACTCAGGATGATCTTCAAGACAGGCAACAAGCTAAGATGTAGGTAGGTATTTCCTAAAAAGTTTGAGTGTTATCTTCCAGCTGAAATCGTGGAGACAAGCTCTGCCGCCACCAAAACCAGTTTTCCTCTTACAACCAAGCCAACCTGATTTCTGTGTACGCATTTTATGGATATTTATTCTGTCCTTAGTACTTAGCCATGGATTCCTGGTAGGAACTGTGTTTGGATCCATGTCTGGCTTGTTTGGAGGGGATTTTAAATGACTAAATATAAGCTCATAAGCAACTCTTCTGGCTTTTACACCATACAAAAATAATTTATTTTATACTAATTTTTTTTCCCCTCATATTAGAGTGATCTTGGGTTCAAATAGTGTCTACATTTATATTCCTCCCAAAGCTTATAATAACAGTTTTCAATAGTTACACAGGAAAAGGGCTGCATTCTGCATTTCTGCAGTGCCAAGCATAGCAGAAGCCATTTCCTTTTTGTGATAACAGATAACAAGCCTTTCAAAGCCACAAAGTGACAAGAACTAATAAAGAGCAGGTATTATCCACCCCCACGTTTCTATTAACAGTTCTATAAGCATCATATAAGCCTCATCAGAGTGGAACACAACAGTTTCCCCAACACAAAAGCAAGTATACAGTGACCGAGAAGATGGAAACTACTAGAGGAAGTTTGCATTTCTCTTTGCCTTCAGGGCTACATTCAGACTTTCCATTATGATCACTGATCTCAGAAAGACAGGTTAATGAACGCTATTCCAATTTAAATCCTTCTTGTAGCAAGAGTGGATGCACCCAGTAAGAAATTTGAAGGAAAAGTTAGGTCCTTGGCATACAGAAGAGCCAAAATAATTCTCCTGGACTTTGTGAGGCAACATCGCTTATATTTGCTGAGGCTAATGCACCTTACCCCTCCAGGCAGCAGTTCAGCCTGAGCTGAGGGTAATGAAAGGTCAGAATAGTATCTTTACTGACAAAGTGAAATTAAATACTCAATAATATAGAGGTTCATACAGAAATTAGGGACGCTTCCTGGATGGATAACAGACTAGGTTGCAGGAAGAGGAATGGAAGATGGGAAGAGAAAGAGATTCACACTTGCTGCTGTCAAAGCCTTAAGCCTGGATACTCCTGTCTCACAGAGCTGGATTTTTGGAGGAAGAGTATATGCTTTCTATAGAGATTGTATAAGCATCTCTTCCTCATACTTCTTGAAGAAAATAGTGAAGTACTTCTTATTTATACATTTCAAAAGCTCAAAGACAAAGGAACAGATTCTACTGTCAAACTCAGAAATCCATCTACAAGAGGGCAAGAAATGCACATGCAACTGAGATCTAAGTAACTTATTCCATTCTTTCATAGATCAGAAGAAAAAAAAAAACAGTTTTAGAAGGGTACATACCCTAGGAAAAAGAAAGCTCCATGTGCTGAATGGAAAAAGCCAGACTAGTAGATTTATAATATTATTTTTTATGTCTCAGCATCTTGCATGTCCAAAGACTACTGAATGATACAGCAATTAAAAGGCAGAACAGAAGAAATACGTGTCCAGAAAATGCCCAACAGAAGGAGCTGGAAAGAAAAGTCTTTCCACATGTTATGAGTGCCAGAGGGAAGACAGGAATTCCAAAGGCTTTGCCATTTGAGAAGCATTAACCAAACCAACTTCAGTTGCTGTTATCCAAACAGTCATGCAGACAGCCTGATTGCTGTGCATGCATGCGGATGTATATACATGCGTACAGCCATTTACTAAGAACAAACACATCACTCCACTGAACAGTCTACATAGCTCACATAATTCCTCATTTTTAAGACCTTCAATTTTTTGCTTCAATAGAAATTTCCAGGTTTTAACATTGATTTCAGCCTGACATGACAGAAAAAGAAGCTGCACAGACACACCTCACTGTTAACTCCATAAAAAATTCTGCATCTAAAAGCCCAAATTTACGTCAATACAGAATATTTGTTGAACAGCTAAAGAAGAAAGCATTGTTTATCGTTTATATTCTCCAGTAAAAAGGTCACTAGGGAAGACAATTCAATATTTAAAGCACAAAGAGCAAAGCCTGGGGGAAGACGTCTGCCACTGTAATTCCTCACTGACAGGTCCAGGGAATAACAGCATACCTTTCTCTGCTGCAAACACAGGGACAGCAAATGATTTTCTTTTTCCTCTCCCATTTTTTTAGGAAGACATAAGTCCAAAACACTAGAAGGAGGGGTACTCTCCCCTTCCCCTGCAACCCAGCCAGATTGCAATGTCATTGCTATTTGCTTCCCCATTTTTTTCCCCTGACTCTCTTCACCGTATCAGGAGCATGTGGTCAACAGAAGAGAAAGAATTAATTACCACTTGGCTGTGTGCAGGATGACTGATGAATATTCATTTGATAGCTCAAACGGACTTTGTCTCATGATTAAGGAGGACTTCAGTGAACCAAATATTCCTATTACCAAATCACATGGTGCTTTATATAATACATGCCAAACTAGAGTGGAAAAACCATCACTGGCAAAATAAGGGGCAAAGGGAAAGGGCTGTACTGATTTTTAACAGCTTAAATACAAGAACAAATAAAATACGCATTCGCATTGCTCTACTGAAGGAGACCTTAAAACAGTCCAAGGCTCTGATTGACAATCCCTGTCAGATTTAGCCATGGAAGGAAAGACTTAGCTGAAGAGGCAGCTGCCCTCTCGGATGGGAAGAGCAGCTTCTTCAGGGAGCATATCTCTACCTGAGAGAGGTTGCAAATCAGTCTTCAGCCATCGCAGTTCACAGCCTTGCGCATTAATATAAGTTGACAGCGATATTGCCTCTTGTTAATACATTGGGTTGCGGTGGCTTAGACCAGGCGTACCACCTTTCCAGAACTCAGCTGCAGAGGCATCATTTTCTGCAGGGAGTAGGGCACAGCTTTACAATTGTCCCAGCTGGAGTCAGCAGAGGACATGAATAAGCCTATGCGCCCAACACGCTGCATTTGAAAATGAATTTTCATGAATTACTTTGTTATGAGTCCAAGAAAAGGATGGCACTGCACGGACACTAGTGAGCTTGCGGTCAGCAAGTACACAGTAAGCAACATAAGTAAACAAGCACTATTAGAAATCCTCATTACATGGATTTTTAAGGGATGTACATGCTCCCAGGCAAGAAAGTTCAGCTGTGACTGGTATAGTCACCATCATAAAGATTTAAGAGAGGGAATATTTTTACAGTAAAATATCCATGTAAACCTTTTGTCAATAGAACAATGCTGGCAGTGATACATATCATTTGAGCACTTTATTTTCAGAACCAAATATATAAACTATATACAATCAAATATAGGGTTGGACTCCTTGTAGAACTGTGTTAATAACAAAAGGCACCTTTTAGTCAACTAACCTTTGTAACTTTATGCTTGTATTATAAACATTAAAGATCTACTTCACCAATCTTTCACTAACAGCTCTATTTTCTACTCCTCTCATCCAGTGGAACAGTCATGAAAGCAGTTTTTTCACCATCTCTTAACACAAACTTGGTGAGTCACAATTTAAAAACAAAACAAAACAAAACTGCTTATAAAAAAAGCTAGCTACATCTTTCTTTCTCTCTCTTTTTTTTTTTTTTTTTTAATTCAGGAATAAATCCGTATAAACTCTTCAGATGTGAATAAGTTAGTTAAATAAAGGCCATCATCCTGGCAAACGGGCACATGTTCTCCTCATGTCTGTGTCCAAAACAGGGCCAGGACATGACCTGGGCCACATACTTCCTGGCAAAGAGTGAGACTTTGGTAAGTGTCATTTACTGAAACTACACCCTGGCACAATACCAACGCAAGTTTGGCACTCTCCACTCTGCAGCACTCTGCCAGCACTGTGAGACTCTGCAACAAGCCACATGTACCCCCAGTTTCAGGCTACTAGAACACGTGCAGCACAAATCTCATTTCAGATGCTAAGTAGGAAAAATACCATTACCTATATTGTCACCATTTGCCAGCAGAGGACACATTCGCCCTTCCTTGAAGTTAGGCAACTCTTCAGGTTATGAAGAACGCATGGACAAGGATGCTGAGGCATTTCCTGTCACTGCTATTCTCTCAAGTCAACTTCTTGGAAAGCCTTCCAGAAGATCAAAATAAGGTGCCTCAGACATTCAACACCAAAACATCTCTACAGTCAGTGCTATTATTCCAGGTGGCCTCCTGGCAGCACTAGAAAGTGAGAATTTTTTGCTTTGGGGGAAGGAGGCTAGGACTTAACAAAACCTGTGAATTTACTAATGCCGCAAGTACCGCAGTTAAGAACACAGCTGCTTCTCTCAATTTACCAACATGCTGAGGAAACCATGTGATCACTTACAACTACTAGATAAAGGTTCTTTCTGATGATTTTTGGTAACGCAGGTAAGTATCACAGAATTTCTTCTAGCCAAACATCAGAAAAACTTTGGCAAAAAGAATGATTGAAAATATTTAGTAAATGTTAACCCACAGAAGAATGCAATGAGGATAGGAACAAAGGTCCTTATATTACTACATAGGATATAGATGAAAAGGGACATACATTGGAGAAAGCAGACGCCACTTAAGTCTAGCCCCTGTGCTAAGTCATTGTGGCTAACTCCTACAGTACAAGAATACTATGAATTCAGAGGTTTTCTCAGGTTTTATCACTTTTTCCAAAGTGTTAAAAGGTAAAATACTTTTTTTTTTCTTTTAGTTAGGTTCCTTATTTTTGTAGCTGTATGAATATGCTTGAGAACAGTCTTCCAAAAGGCCTGAGAACCAGAAAAGGAGATATTGCAAGCTGCCTTTTCTCTGATCCTTTCTTAAATAATTTTCCTTCTACTGGTGGAAAGGTAGGAGAGTTTTTGAATTCTTGGCCTCAAGGGCTTGTCAGCATTGGATGCATTAGTACACCTTCCATACAATTTACACCTCAGCCCCACAGATGCAAAGATCAGCTCTAAGAAATGCAGGGTCATGTTTTTGAGCACACATGGAAATACATCCTCCTTGCACCTTGTCATCAGCATCCCATTCAACCTCCCATCATGGCCCTAGGGCTAATCTTCCCCTTGCCATTTGTATTTACTAACATTTCATAATTCACCACATCACAAGCTTAAGTAGTCTGTTGACTGCTAGACCTTTCTCCCTCAAATTTCCTTTCAAAGCCTTTAGAAACTGCTGCACAGCTTCCACCTCATTCCCATTTGGAACATGACCATACTTTCCCTCCTAAAAACACAGAGTGTTTCTACATTTCACTGACGTTTCACAATTGTGTAGCACCTTATTCTTGAAAAAGCTTGTTTGGCCCCCAAATGACCTCACGTGACTATCACAGTGGCACTACAATAAAAAGATATATCTTGCTTCAAATGCTGTGTTGTTCCCTTGTATGCTGACCTGAGATCCTTGCGTACATTCCCATCTGCACTGAGCGTAGCTGCAAAACTATGACCCGCTGTGATTTCCCTTCTCTGTGTCCCTCCTCTTCCAGTCTTTGCCTTACTTGTCTGAAAGACCGCAAGCAGAGGACAGGGCAGGGTCTGACTTCTCTGGTGCTTACGACATCAGGGCTCACTCACTTAGGTTTTTTGATTGTATGTTATACAAAGAGAAACAACTCCTAGTCACAACAGGCTTGCAAATCCACTTAGAGTAAGTGGATTACAGTAAGGCTTTTATAATACCAATGACTGTTCTGATGCAGCACATTTAGGTTGTGCTTATTTCTATTACCTTTCCTTTGAATTAAACAGAACAGTTGGAGCAGACAGGCAAGGAAATCACAGGTATTATTTCTAATAATCCAATTCCACAGCAAATTAATGAGGGAAATAAGTAATTTTAAAGCTTTCTAAAATTGAATGAGATTTTTTAACAAGGACTTCACATGGTCAATTCATTAAGTATCTTGGTATACCAAGACTCAAATTTGAAGACTTCCCCCTACATTAGAAAGACCATCAGGTCAGTACATGTCTATAAGCATATCCTGCAGATGCTTATGGCCAGTGGGTAAGATATGCCCTTGCGGTTGGTTGACCCCAACCAATAGCTGAACACCCACCCTGACTCCTGCTCATTCCTCTCCTGCAGGATTGTGAAAAACTAGAAGGAAGGGAAGACAACTCATGGAATGAGATAATGACAGTTTGACAGGTAAAGCAAAGCTGTGCATGCAAGCAAAGCAAAAAGAGGAATGCATTCACTACTTTCATTGGCAGGCAGATCTTTAGCTACTTCACGGAAAGCAGCACCTCAACATGCACAACAGTTGCTTAGGAAGACTGCCATAACCACAAACATTTGTCCTTCCTCCTCCTTTTTAATGCTGAGCATGATATCAAATGGTATGGAATACCCCTTTGGTCAGTTCAGGTCCGCTGTCTCGGCTGTGTCCCCTCCCAGCCTCTTGCTCACCCCCAGCCTACTCACTTGGGAGGGTATGGTGGAGAGAAAGACTTGATGCTTTGCAAACACTGTTAAACAACAGCTAAAAAAGTGGTGTGTTATCAACACTGTCTTAGCCACAAATGTGAAGAACAGCACCATGCAGGCTGCCATGAAGAAAGGTAACTCCATCCCAGCCAGACCCAGTACAATCCCAACCCCTTATTCCATACCATTCACATCATGCTCAGGTCACACATTATTGGATACACCCAAGTATGCTCTGTCCCATTCATACATTGCTTAATTTCTATACCCTACTTAAACCTTTTCATTCTATTTCTCATCCCTGAAATTCCTTCTTACCAATGCTTACAACTTATACTACATACTTAAACCATCTTTACATCCAATAATCAGGCTTATATGTTCTCATTAACCACTTATTAACAGTCAATGACTTTGGTCCTATCTGTCAAGGAGATCACTTAGGACAGGAGAAGCAGCATGTTGGATTGTTGAGCACCAGGATCGCTTGGGCTGGGTCAGCACTGCACTCACATGGTTACTTGTGAGGCTCATTCTCTGTTGGTTCAAGTGATCACCACTGTATTACTTCCTACATCATACAAGTCAAATCACAGATCATTTTCCCCCAAGAATAAATCTCCTTGAGGTACACACCAGATTTCCACTTCCTTCTGCACTACCCACCAAGCGCACCTGAGTCCTTGGCAAAGCCAGTCCCACATACGGGCTCTCCTTTTCCTAAGGAGGAGCGACCCACACTGCCTTTCCCAGCCACTTATCTGCATGTACTACGGGGACCTCATCTCCTCCCACAGTATGTATGGACTTTGTTTGGGCAGAACCAGGGCAGTTAGTAGATCATTTGGTGTTAACCAGCCAAGTGGCTTCTGCTAGATTTATGTCCCACTGCTTCCATTCCCCAGCACCCTATGCTCTCCACATAGTCTTTTAATAGTCCAGCGTATCATTCAATCTTTCCAGAGGCTTGTGGGTGATAGGGAAAGGGATGCGCCAAATCAATGCCCTGTTTCTTGGCCCAGGAGTATATGAGGTTATTTCAGAAATGAGTTGCACTGTTTGACTCAGTTCTTTCTGGGGTACCATGACACAGAACTTGCTTTTCAAGGCTCAGGATGGCATTTCAAGCAATGGCATTGTTTACAGGGTATGTCTCCAGTCACCCAGTAGGCCCTTCCACAATGGTAAACACATAGGGCTTGCCGTGGCAGGTTCAGAGCAGTGGTCCAGTACAGCCAATTTGCCAGGCCTCACCATATTGATATCCAAGCCACCTCCCTCTCTCTATTCCAGGGAGACTTCACTCACGTGGGTCGCTTGATTGCAGTGCATGTTTCACATGTGTGATGGTCCCAACAGTCAAGGCCACCCCTCAATCACGAGTCCATCTTTTAGTTGTTATCTTTCTCAGTTAGTCCTTATCTTGAATTCCTCAAGCTTTTTCATCCTATTTTTCCCCCCCTATCCTGTAAAGGAGGGGAGTAAGAACAGCTCAGAGGGCATCTGGCTGCTGGCCCAGGTTAACCTATCACAATCCTTTTTTTGGCATCCAAAATGGGGTGCACAGATTTGAACCAGTAACCTCTTGATCTACAGTCAAATGCTGCTGGCCCAGGTCAACCCACCACGATCCAAACCTGCTACGTTTAAGACATTCCTTATAGTTGGACAAGGCTCTTGCCCAGATCAAAGATCAGCCTTGCCTTGGATGACCTCCTTGACTGAGTTTTTGAGTATAATTATCAGTAGAACAAAATTCAAAGCTGCTGAGAAATGCATGTGATTAGCACTTCTGCAGGCAAGGACAAGGCAGCTTATCAAGGTGTTGAATATATTCAGTGAAACTTGGTTAAATAAATAATCTTTTAAATCAACCTTTGCTCAATCAAAGTCCAGCCTTACTTATAGGTACGGCCACAGGAGGGACAGCAAAAGAGAATTCCTGTGAAGGCTGCTCCACACAGACATACAGGTAAGACATTCCTTTTTTGCTATTCCCTCTTTCCTTAGAAAACTCATTTTTACAATCCCAATAATTTTGCATGTAAAGCTTTCAGGGATTAAAAGGAGTAGTATGCAGTGCACTGTAACCTTCCTTTCATTTCTAAATATGAATAAATAATCTTTCTTATAAAAGCCTACTGCTTCTTCAGCTTTGTGTACCACTGTTTTTGCATGTTAACTTCAGGAATTAGCACAGATTCCCAGTGTTTGTTGAGAAAAAACTGCTTTGAGTTGTAGTTGTGATCAGTACAGTCTGATGTATTCCAAAAAAATGTCCAAATAATAAGGCAGTCTATCCCTATACGGAGCCAGTCCCAGCACAACTACACGGAGGCTCAAAAAAGCACAAGGCACCTGACCAAGGGGATCAAGTGAATTATGGTCTGCAGGTTTTGCCATCCCTGCATGCTGGAATTCCCCATATTCTCCAGCATCAGTGACATCTGTGCCAATCCCCACATCACAGCATGTTCTACATGCTGCCCAACTAACCTCAACAGTGCACTTTCAGCTTCAAGAGCAAACAGTCTGTAGCATGGGTAGCCACAGAGGTGGTTCTGTAGTAGGCTGCTATCATAGAAGGATCTGACTGCCAGCTACTTCTAAAAAAAAGAAGAGAAAAAAAGGCCAGTTCCCACATACATTAGTCGTACAGGTGATATAAAGAGAAGAAAAAACACAGAGCTGCAAAGAAATCTTGACATGCAAACAGGTGAATTTTCTTAACATTTATTAGGCTGTGATTAATGGCTAATCTCTAACAACACAACTTTGGCCTTTTGACAGACTTCTGTCAGTAGAGAGAGGCAGGAAAAAAAAAAAATCTTTCCAGTAAAATACAAATCAAGTTTGCTAATTACCTGGACTTTCCAACTGGAGGAAGTTGTCTTCATTCATCTTGTTGCTCTAATATCGTGGATCTTCGGCGGCAGCAGTTCTGAAGACAGCCGTCTTTGGACTTGTTCCCTGGTCACAACTGTTGCTTACTTTCAGTACGTAGCATTCCTGCTAATGATATGCAGCACCCAAACCAGAGTTTCATTTCATCATAAAAGCATAGGAGGTTTAGGTTGAAAGGGAATTCTAGAGGTCACGTGGTCCAATGTCCCATACAAAACAGGCTCCCATCCAGGTAAGTATCTCCATGGACAGAGATTCACAGCCTCTCTGGGCACCTGTTGTAGTATCTGACAGCTCCCAAGATGAAAAACTGTCCTTATGGCTGTCTAATTGGAATTTCCCTTGCTGCAGCCTGTGTCTGTTGCCTCTCATCATACCACTGTTAACTTCCAAGAAGAGTCAGGCTCTGTATTCTCTACACAATCCAGTTAAGTGGTTGATGACACCAATAAGATCTTCCCTTTACTTTCTCTTCCCAAGACTGAAGAAAACCAGCTCTCTCAGCCTCCTTCAACATTACGTGTTCCAAAACCTAAACCACCCGGGTGGACTAGCTCCAGTAGGTCAGTTACTTGGGGAGCTCAAAACTGGAGACAGTACTCACATGTGGTCTCACAAGTGCCAAGGACAGGGGAACAATCCCTTCCATTGACCTGCTGGCTACATTCTGGTACCATTCAGTATGTGGCTGACCCTCCTCACCGCAAAGCTACACCGCTGACTCACGTTCAACTTGGGCACTTGAGTGCTGCCCAGCAGTGCTGCCTTCTGGCCAGCCAGCAGTGAGCCTGTGTTATTGTGCATGGTCTAGTTACAGATATTTTTTTTTCACTTTACTTTGTTGAACTTCATGAGGTTCCTGTCAGCCCATTTCTCCAGCCTGCTGAGGTCCCTCTAAATAGCAACCCTAACCTCCAGCCTATTGACTGCTCCCCCTCAATTTGGTATCTTCTATCAGCCTGTTGAGGATGTATTCTGTCTCACTGTCCGTTTCATAAATGAAGATGTTAGATGGTATCAGCCCCAGTACCAGCTCTAAAGAATGCCACTAATAACCAGCCAACAGCTGGATTATATACCACTGATCAAACCCCTCTGAACCTAGTGGCTCAGCCAATTTTCTGCATCATTGAGCAGTCTGCTTATTCAGTACACGTGTCACTAAATTGGCTACACTGACTGTACCAGAGACAGTATCAAAGTCAGCGAAAAAGTTAAGGTGAACAGCATCCACTGCTCTCTGCCCGTCACAGAGCCCGTCCACTCATCATGTAAAGTTATCAGGTCCATCAGGTATCATGAAAATCAGTAAATCCATACTGTCTGATCCCAAACACCTTCCTGCCCTTGGCATATGTGCCTTGACACAGGTTGTAGGAGGATTTTCTCCAAAACCTCCAGAGGACAAAGGTAACTGCCTAATAGCAATCTGACAGCAATCCCCTGCATCAAGTATACTCTTTAACCAGTTGGCCTCAAATTCTCTGGGGAAGTAACACAGCACCCTGGAGACACCGACTCAAAATTGCGCTCTGGTTGTCACAAATTCATTGAGAAATCATTTGAACCAAACTACTGCAGCTACTTCTGCAGCCTGTCATTTCTAAACCAAATTTAATTTCTTTCCTTTCTTGCACAACGTCAAATTTTTATGCTGATTACATCTCGTGTCATTGCTAAAGTCATCAGGGTTGGAGACAAAGTTTTAGTCAAGCAGCAAGTTGAGGCTTTATGGTCATTTCAGGATTCACATCAGAATTGCAAGACAAGCGTACTCTCTCAAGTCCTCTGTTTTGTTCCACACAGACCAAGCAGTATTAAATTATCTTTCCTGCAAGTGATTACCTGATGGCACATTTACATTATCAGTAGGTGTATGCCTGAATATCCCATACTTTTGTTAAACCTCATAATACCCACATTCATATTTTACCTAAGTTTCATAATGATATACAGAAGTGAAATAGGTCTATTAGATCCTCTTCATAACAGAATCAGTCTTTAATTAGGATTCAGAGGCAGAGGAAAACATGAACGGCTCCAAGAATTTTGACTCTACCACTAACTTCTAAAGGACACAGAAATAAAGCAAGTGCACCATTTTCTATGAAAACTGAAATGTAGAGATATCAAACCCAGCTAGAAGAAAAAAAAAAAAAAAGAAAAAAAAAAAGCTTTGTAAGTGGAAACAAAGGTCTTCCTAGTTCCTTTATAGTCCTTGCTTTCCACCCTCCAATGCAAACCCTGCACTCATTAACAATAACACTCCAGTTACAATGTCTTTTCCTTAAACTTCATTTTATTTAGCTAGAATAATTAAGAACAGGGAAGCCTGGTTAGGACAATGAGGTTCTTCCTTGATCCCACCTGCTCATCCATCTGCACAGGTCGCCCAGAGAAGTTGTAGACTTTCCATCTTTGGAGATACTCAAAAGGCTGAGAGAGTTGGGAGTGTTCAACCTGGAGAAGTGAGGACTCAGGGGAAACTTAGTAATGTATAAAAATATCTGAAGGGAGGTGCCCAGAAGATGGAGCCAGGCTATTTTCAGCAGTGCACGGTGACAGGACAAGAGGCAATGGGCACAAGCTCAAACACAGGAAGCTCCATCTGAACATAAGGATACTTCCTTATTACGAGAGTGACTGAGCACTGGCACAGGTTGCCCAGAGGGGTAATGAAGCCTCTCTCTTTGGAGATATTCAAAAGCGATCTGAACTTGGTCCTGAGGAACTGGTCCTAGGTGGCCCTGCTTAAGCAGAGAGGTTGGATAATATGAACTCCACAGGTCCCTTCCAATCTTAACAATTCTGCGATTCTGTGAAACCCCATTTTGTCCCATAGCTTTCCTATAGTGTTCCAGTATTTTTGTGCTGCCATTATTTTTCCTCTGTAAGACTTAATTCTGGTATTAAATCCTCACCTCAATTTTCACTGTGTTATCACAGGCAGACAACTCCTCTCTTCCAGTTCTGCATCTTACTTAATTTAATTTGAGATAGGGAGACAAGAACAGTAAGGAGGGAGAGGGAAAAGGGATTGGTTTCTTCTAGCTTCAACTTCCCAGGTAGATTTCCTGGGAAACAAAATCCCAAGAATTCTGAAGCAAACTGTCTCAATATATATTTAGAGGGAACATATCTAAGTAAGCTTACTGGTTTTACTCACACATATCTTTTCCTTCCTGTCTGGCAGAGATGACTTCTGCTCTCCAGCCCCGAGAATGTAAAGTGACTAAAAAGCCCCAAAAGAGCTACGGATTCTACCTGCGTATTGAGAAAGACACAGCAGGGCACCTCATCCGGAATGTGGAAAAGAACAGTCCAGCTGAAAAGGCTGGCTTGAAGGATGGAGACAGAGTCCTCAGGGTTAATGGTGTGTTTGTAGACAAGGAGGAACATGCACAGGTACATATCTGTTTAGTCTGGGATCCATACTACTCCCCCATTAACCAGAGCCACTGCCACTATGTGAAGCTTTCTTTTCCAGTTTTTATGGCATCTTTGGCTAGGAAATCCAAGAGTTGAGTCAACTGTTCTGAGTATCTCCCTGAATCATTCATACCCACCATTGGCATTAAATGTCTTTGAGGTGGCTCCGTAGTGCATAAGCAGAGGGATCAGACAATAAAAGCAGTAAACAGCGCAACCCTTCCTGAGGACAGCTTTTAGGTCAATCAATCTAGCACCTACTTGCCATTTCACCTTGTCCGCTACAGGTGGTGGAGATTGTCAAAAACAGTGGGAATTCTGTTGTACTTCTTGTTCTGGATGACACATCCTATCAAAAGGCAGAGAAGGAGGGAGTGAACTTGGAAGACCTGGGTCAAAAGGTGTCAACAGGACAGCAGCCGGAGCAAGAGTCACCACCACCCATGGCCAATGGAGCAATCACTGCCGTTCCACAACCCCGGCTCTGCTACTTAGTGAAGGAGGACAGAGGCTATGGCTTCTCTCTGAAAACCACAGAAGGTGAGAGCCTGGGGAGAAGAGATGGTATATAGACACATATGGCAGCAGGGAGAGAGGCAAGCACAGTCAATGTGGGGGCCAATGGGGACACACAAACTGGTCTTGCTAACAGAAAGAAAGCGAGAAGCAGCAAGATGAGTTCAGATCCATCTCCAGTCCATTCCTGTACAGCATATGCAGTGCACAGTTTTCTGAAGACCACGTTTCTTATGGGGTGGAGAAAACATGGTGGCGGGGGGCGGGGCGAAGAGGTAAAAAGAATAAATGATTTTTTGCTTGTTATTTAAGCCCACTTATCAAAACTAAATTTGCAGTCCCTGCTCAAATACCAGACATACACTCAAGATGCTACATTAAGTCCTGTTCCATTCCTCACCTCAGGAATCAGCACACAAGGTTCTAGACAGCTGTAATAAACACTTTTCCTGATTTGTAAGTTATTTCGTTTAGAAAGCAAGGGATTCGGAACCTCTTCCACATATGCATTTCTTCCAAGGCCAGTCAACAAAATAGGGAAGCCTTCTGGAAAAAAATCACCTGTAAAGAGGGTATTTTGGAATGCAGTGTAACTGAAAGACCAAACATGGAAGCCTTCCTAACACGGGAGATTATGAAATGTACAAAACAACAATAGAAGCAGCTCCTTACTTCAGACTGGGAGGGGGGCGGGAATCAAATCCCTTTCAGCTATCTTAATCAGCCCCTTTGGCACTCTTGGTAGACAAATAAAAGATTGTTTGAGCTGTAGAAAGTGAACAAATGCCTCCCTTCCCCACAGAAGTCATTTTTCCAGGACAGAATAAGAGACAGAGGTGTGTCTATGTGGAAGGTTTGTGGTGCCACTGTAATCTGCACATAAGAAGAGACCAAAAGTCTCTAAGGACATCGGTCCTGAGTTTCCTTAACCATTAAATTCTGGCACATTTCAGTGACTTACCCTGTTTAATGAGTTTTTGTTTATTTTAGGACATAAGGGCTTGTTCATAGTAGAGGTTTCATCGGAAGGAGCAGCTGCAAAGGCTGGTGTCCAAAATAACGATCGCCTGATTGAAATCAATGGAAAAAATGTGGAAAGTGACACACATGAGGAAGTGGTGGAAAAGGTATTTGTTTGCATACCGATTCATCTTCTGTTCTGGTGCACTTTTACAGCAACCTATCAGGGTTACTGAGGAGGCAAGTCTGGCCGATTTGAATGCTTCACAGTAAATCTCAGAAGCTACTGTTCGTATAAAATCACCACAGCAGAGCACCCCTCTGCTTTGGCTCTGTTGTCAAGCAGCCTCTCAAACTGACTCTGAAGAAGTAGTGTCATCAAGACTGACCAAAGAATTTTAAATAACAGAAGTATACTGCTGCCAGGAGCCCTATTAAATAAATCATGCTCTGTTCCTAGAAGTCCTGGAAATACTCCTAATGGTAAGAGGGCAGGAAGAGGGGGAACTCTCTGATGATACAGTTAACGTGGAACAGGGAAAATTCATGGGTTTAGACAGTAGTTCATTTTTCCTGTTAAGAAGTCCAAAACTAATGAAAATTACTGTGGAAGTAATTTCAGTTCTTGGCCTCGGCTGCAAAGAACATTGTTAATGAGGCTTCCAGCTTTCCACCACTGGCACTGCTAAAACGCAGCTGGAGCTGAAGAGATTTCAGAGAGGCATGAGACAGGCAGTACATGCTCTGGCACTCCAGGATCACAATTCAGTGCACGCTACTAACTATGGAACCCTGCAACTTTTGTTGAGCTGCTGTAATATCAGCAGCAGAGTGACATTGGTTAGGATGCGTAAAGAGGGCACCTGTTAGACTAGAAATGAATAAGAGAAGGATGGACTTGGAGAGATTGAACAGAAACAAAAAAAAACCAAAAAAAACCACAAAACCCAAACCCAAAACCTCAGAATTAGTAATACAGGGAGATGGAAGATGATCAAGAGTGACAGAAACTTGACTCTTCTCACTGTAATCTGAAATAGTGGTACAGATGGCATGATATGTCTATATTGTACAGTTCTACATCTAGATAAGCCAAGCACTATCTGCTGAAGCTCACTAGATTCTACTGGCACTGTATGCCACCCTCACGGCACCCTACAGCTAATTCCCTAGAGGCTGGGAACACAGTATGAAATACAGAAAACTTCCTCGTATATATGCTGGATCTTACATGCTCGAGGTCTTCTCACGGTACAAATTTCTGACTGGAGAAAGAAAAAGAAAAAAAAATAAAAATCAACTTGTAGTAGCATGGCCTACACCTTATGGCTCATTCACCAACAGCATCCACACACCACTATGTACCAGTACACCAGTTATCAAAGTATCTACAATTCCCACATGTTGTTGAAGGGGTGACATCTGAGATTTTACATGTACTGTCACAGGTAAAGAAGTCTGAAAATCATGTTATGTTTCTACTTTCAAATGAAGAAACGGACCACTATTACAGAAGTCAGAAGATGGTACTGAGCAAAGAGAGCGCCAACCTAAGACTGCTTCCCCTCAAACCGCGACTTACTGAGATCCAGAAAGGAGAAAACGGTTATGGCTTTTATCTACGGATGGAACAAAATACTGGTGGTAAGAATCAAGTTAACGCACAGCCCGTGACATTTGCTATAGTTTCTTCCTATACAAGGTTTGCAGACCTCATTCTCTTTGGCTTCTTACTGGTCATCCAGGAGAACCCCTCTATAGACATGTTGCAAACAGGGCTACATCAGAGAAATAGTCTCAACCTGAAGTGCAATTCTGACAATTAGCCTTTGCCATGCATTTTAATGTCTTTAAACTTACCAAGCATATGCCTTCACATCAATCTTTTTTCCCTTCTAATTTTAGAACATGTAATCAAGGATGTTGATTCTGGGAGCCCAGCAGCCAAGGCGGGCCTCAAAGACAATGACATCTTAGTAGCTGTCAATGGCGAGCAAGTGGATGGTCTGGATCATAACAGTGTGGTAGGAAAAATTAAGCAGTCTGAGGCAAAAACCACACTCTTGGTAGTGGATAAGGAGACTGATGCCATGTATAAACTGGTAAGAAAATGCAAATTACTGCTAAGAATTCGTAACTTATCATTATGAAGGGACATGCGCAGCAATGAAACAGCCAGTCTGCTCCGACAGACACCTCTTCAACTTGCAGGAAACATCTAAGTACACCCATATTTCAGCAACTCTCTTTGCATTTGTGTAGCAAGTCACTAAACACCCAAATTTTTGGCCTCTTCCAGATTTTTATGGGCACTATTGGAACAATTCTAAATTTAAACACACCATAAGGAAGGTTAGAAGTTTAAGACAGCAAATTCAGAGCTATGCGGCTGTGTAACCATTTATGAACAGAGTAACAAAATTCCGTTTTCACAGATCAACACTGTAGTTTTCCACTCAGCCAGAAATTAACAGCAAAAAGTTCTTCATTGCAGCTCAAGTCTGAGTCATTAAAAAGGTTTCAAACAGAACGTGGTAAGCATGAAAACCTAATACAGATTTCATGACAGAAGTTTCTATGTTAACAAAGTTTTATTTGTCACTTCTTTCAGGCTCAAATTTCCCCCTTCTCATACTACTACAAAGCACAAGCTCCAACTCCAGCTAAAATGGACGAAAGAGTGGAGCTGCACACTGAGCAGAAAGTGAACCACAAGCCAAGAATCTGCAAGATGGTGAAGGGGCCTAGTGGATTTGGCTTCAGTTTAAACATGATCAAGAACAAGCCTGGACTGTTCATCAATGAGGTACTAATGTCAAATAAGGAACAAGGAAAAGCTCAGGTAGTCTGTCGGACAGCCTCCTCCCTTCCGTCCTGCAAATACATTCAAGAAAAGCCACAAAAGACAAGTCTCTTCTCCAGCGCTCTCAGATAAGAGCTGTAACTGTTAAAGTCAGACTAACACCCTAGGACCAAGATAAAAAATAAGCACCAGAAAACATTCCTCGTTCTGTTAGATGTCTAGAGGGATAGGGAATCCAGCTGTTGCATCATTTTTGCTTTTATTCATGAGGCGGGCATGCTAAAAGTAGTATTTTAAATACATTTAGAATGTTCAACAGTCAAAAAAAGTAAGAGACACTTTCGCCCTGCTCTACCCCCCCTGCCCTTTCTCTGAATTCCACAGCTGGCAACAGTCAAACCTCTACTGGCTCAAATCATGTCTGTGCCTTTAGCTTTCTTGAGAGGAGGGCTTCCACTCATTACAAAGGAATCTGTGAAATGTAGTAAACTTGAAACCTACTGGACAGGGATATGCAAATAAGAAAATTGGTTTTGCCCGTCTTCATGATTCTACCATCCCACATTTCTATAATGAAGGTCTATCACTACCAAGATGCATCTTAAATCTCAGACTGATGGGTTCCATGTTTATTATGTCTAGGCCTATTGCCTCTCCCAATGCATTTCTGCCCCACAAATCTCTCCCCTTCCCCATGTTTTTTTTAACGTCTTGTAAGGAAAGCAGTAACACAATGGTCTAGCTAACCGTCAGTTGCTAATGCATCTTTCCAAGTTTTATGTAATATCACAGTTTTGTGTACCTTTGCAGGTACAAAGCCACGGGCCAGCTGACACAGCCGGTGTAGAAAATAATGACTTTTTAGTGGAAGTGAATGGGGTGAATGTGATCAATGAATCCTATGACAAAGTGGTGGCAAGAATCCAAGACAGCGGTGCCAGACTAACACTACTGGTGTGCAGCAAAGATGCTTACAAATACTTCCAGGGCCAGAATATTCCCATCACAGCCTCTATGGCAGATCCAGTCCATGACACTTCTGAACCTCCTGCTTATAAAGGAAACCATCTGTCAGAGCCAGAGAGAAACTCACCTGAACCAAGAGAAAGGGTGAGTAATACCACATTAAGTAGATGTTGAGGGATCATCTAAGGGACAGGAAAAGAACTTTTTTCAGCTAGTACGTACTCTTGAGCTAGGATTTTTAACTTGAGCCTGGATTTTTACAAGTCAGTCTATGTTATTAAAAGGGAAGCTGTGGTCCGATTATCAGATACAACTCTTCCTTTCCCCACACATAATACAGGTGAGTATCTTTAATGCCAGATTAAATCACAGAAAGGATGCACATACAAGAGATTTTATGGAACAAGATAATCCAAATACAGTAGTCCTTAATGAAGATGGGAAACGGGCAATACAATCCTGAAAGTACAGGGGAAAAAGTGCTTAAATACACCAAAAAGCATAAACCACTTTTGGGGAAATCAGGTGAAATATTTCGAAACAGATCGTTTTGTAGAAGGAAACGCAACTGACAAGTTCTTATGACATTTTCTAGGAAATGTACTGATTTGAAAATATTCTGCTCACTTCATGTTATTAGAAAGAATCTGAAGCATGACCAAAGTCAGAAAAGCAGGAAGGTACTTCTTCTTGAAACAGTCCTTGTGAACCCTCTGCGTGGTTAGCCTTAAATATTTAAATGCTTCTTTTCTGATCATGCAAGAGAGGCAGACACAGAAAAATAAGACCAATACAGTTTCCTATTAATTTTTCATTAGCATGGTCTGCAAATATCCAGCTGCAAGGTTTTTCAAAAGTTTCTTAGTCACTAAGCTGCATTTTGCAGATCTGAAGTTAGCACCACTTTTGTGTGCAAATTCAGCAGGTACGGGAATTAAACAATAGGAAACCTCTATTGAACAAATTTCTCTCTAAATGTACTTAACCAAAAAGCGTTTGCACTACAAAAATCACATTTGTTGGCTCATTCTGCCATTCAAACAAGTACATAATTAGTGCAGATGAAAATAGGAGTCCTTCATAACACTGCAGACCATCAAGCACGTTTACAAACTAAAAATAATCAGAATCTATTTGTTACTCCTCTGCAGGCAAGCTCATCCTCCTCTTCACAATCAGCTGCCTCTACAAAAGCAGACAGTGACAACAATGATGACACAAAGTTGTGAGGAGTCAATCTACGCCAACAAAGAAACTTTCCAAATCCTGTTTCTTCAATCATTCTTTGCTACTACACCTCCCAGAACTTGACTGTTCCTAGGACTGCCATACCTGTAAGGGACTGCAATCTCTTGCTGAAATGCAGCTGCCTGAAATAAACACTTTGGTGTAACCTGCATTCATTTAACACACTGCAACTGTACTTCATTGGCTTTCTGCCTTGTAAATCAGGCAGCTAGTTGCTTACTTCTGTAAAGGCTTAAATAACTAGAGGTATATAATTAAGTATACTGCAGCAGAAGGCAGAAACATTTTATGGATTTGTAAGCATCTTAGCCTTTTAAGCATAAGCTCTTAATAAAGAGCAACTGATTTCTCCCCATCGCCCAGGAGAGACAGTTCTCCCCCTAACCCAAGTCCATCAACTCAATCTCTGTGGCGACCCTTCTATGCTATACTTACAGCAGTACAACTGCTGTGAAACAGCGTAGGCCAATGTACTCTGTGCATTACGCTCCCTTCTCCCGCTAACAGTGCAGAAATTTCTGTCAAACATTAAGCTAACTTCGTAATTCATAACTCAAGATGTTTAAGGACTATTCTCTCTCCTCTGCATACAGTTGTGGATCATGTAGTTAGAACAGCACACATAATTCAGTCTTGCAGGTTTGTCTAACTCCAAGTCAACACCACATTGTCTTGAATGTGACATAAACGGCTGTGTAATACTGCTGCTGTACACTTTGCCTCCTTGCTGTACACTGAAGACAACATAGAAATAAATTGTTTAGAGTGGCTATTTCCCCCCTCCTCGGATCTTCCTCTCACCACCTAGGACTTATGTTCCAGATCAATTTTAAAACAAACAAAGCCTAGGAGAGTGGCTATGGGAAGCTACAAGTTTAAGTCACAGGAATAAAATTTACTTTTATGCCTTGAATTACATCAAGAAGGGGAAACGGGCTACTGTAGAAGAATACACGGGTTGTGAGGAACAGCAAATTTACAGCACATAAGGTAAACAAATTTGTAACGTATACGGTGAACAAGGCATAGCTGTGGTCTTTGACTTCACACTGAACTCAAGGAAAGAGGAATCCAAAACCTCAGTTCCATTTATGCAGAGAAAGAAAACAAAGTTGAGACTCGGCAACAGAAAGCTAATCTCCAGCTCCTAAGGACAGTAGGTACTAGTGATACACACTAGCACACACTCCATACAGAAATGGAGTGAAATGCTCTCCACTTCACTTCTGCCAGGCAGCAAATTGTAGCCACTTTCTAGCTCACTTCCACCCAAATCTTTTGGGCTGACAAAAAACAACTGTGATGCTTGCATGAGATGTTACAAAAACTTATTTAATTCCACGGGCTCAAATATTCAACTCCAGAACTGCCATCCTCTGAATCCCAATTACGAGTTGATTTTCAAAGGAAAAATCGCGTTTCCTTGGTGCCTTCTCTGAAGATGTTCTTCTAACAATACAAGGTCTTACCTCAGACAGCCTACTATGCAAGTTCCAATGCCCCTAGATATTGGCGTACCAAGGAGTGCCCTTATTCCTTGGCAATGAACTATCTCACATTCAATACATGCATCCCTTTTCCTTCAAGCTGTGGCACCCTAACAAAATGAGCCACAGAGCTTGATGATGACACGCGTGGAAGTTCAAAGAGCCAGTTATACTGCTGGAACACACAGAATAGTCCCGGCTCTCTTCAAGTTTTGCAGTCCACAGGAGTCGCAGCAGTGCAGTTGAAAGGACAGAGCGCAGTGCGTGACTGCAGTCCTTACTTAGAGGGCCATATGCTTTTCTGGGGCTTGTTTGTGTGCTAAATAGAGAAAGAGGATACTGGACAGCGCACTAAGTAGGAATATCACATCAAACCAACGATGATAAAAGTTGAACTGGAGCTCTCCCAGGACTTCGGTAATAATAGTGCGATACTCTAGAGGCATACTCATCCGTATCAGAAGCACTGATGACACAAAGTACATACCCTGTAAATTAAAAAACAGAGAAAGTAATTATTGTATCACAGTTGGCTATGTGGCTAACATGGGTCAGCATACAAAGATTCTAGTATGTGTATATGTATATACACACAAGTAAGTATGTATGCATAAATGTACATAGACGGGCCCGTGGTTCCACACTCACCATTATCTGTGCTAAAAGCAGAACAATAACATTGGAGGACTTGCTGCTGGAAATGGCATAGAAGAACTAGGAAAAAAAAAAGCAGTGGAAACAAGCAGTCAGATAAATCTGATGTGCCTTAGGACTGCATGGAAGGGGCACACCTTTCAATACTTTTTAATTTAAAAATGCATACTTTCCAGTGGGTGTCTGTTCCCTACTTTCAGAAACTTGCAGTCTTACCCTTAAACATAAATCTCCCTAAGCCCGTGGCACCATGTCGTAAAAGGCATATAATGATATATATTAAAGCTTAAGCTCAGGTAGCAAAAGCCAGGTAAAGACAATGAGTCACATGTCTCTTGAGTTAATGCCTTTCCAATCCTACCAGCAGCTCAAATTAAGCAATCATCTAAATTCTTTTAATCGCCTTCTCATCAACCTTACTAATAAGCCCTGGCTACAGCATCATTTTGAACCCTTGCTTACATTTAACATCTCATTTAACACCCACATCTCTTCTCAACAGTAGTAACAATAGAGACTGACTGGAGAAATACACTGCAGAAGGTATTTTTCCTCCCTTCCTCCCTCTGCAAGCATTTATATTCAGATATTTAAAACACAAATATGCACTGAAAGTTTATACAGTATTTGTCCCATCTGAAGTTAAAGATCTGATAACAGCTTTCCTGGTCCAAAACCACATAAGACTCCTGGCTCTTACCTTTGTAAGTGTGATTAACAATCCTCTGATAGAGGTAACAATGATTATTCCGACAAGAATAAAGGAAATGTGCTGAGACCAGAATTTTACCTGTGTCAACAAGAAGAATACAGTCAAATCTCTAACGCTAACCCCATTTACACCACATTGTATAGCTGCCAATTCTTCAGGGTTTTTGTATTTCCTAATTGTACAGATATCGATTGTAGACAGGTTTATATAACAGTCATTTTCACAACTTATTAGCAATTGTTTACTCCAAACACATGAGAAAAACAGACTTAGCTTACATTAATCATAAAAAACCTGTATTCACAGGGATATATTTAAAAAGCGTAAATGACAGAACACCTATGTGCACAAGCAAATATTATGACTCTGTAGTTAAATGTATTCATCTAAGCAAGTTGACTAACGTGTTTCTATTTTCCCAAAACAAACAAGCAAATCACTGTCTCTCTGGCAAGACCACAGTACCATCCCAGCATAAAATCAGTGTGAAAGCAAAGTTCATGGTGCATTTTCCTGTCCTCCTCAGTAAGTCAGAAATCAAAGACACTTTCTCAGGGCTCTATCACTCTCTCCCTATGAGCAGTATGATTTTATTTAGCTAAGCCAACCGTATCCTGGGCTGCATCAAAAGAAGTGTGGCCAGCAGGTCAAGGGAGGTGATTCTGCCCCTCTACTCCACTCTCATGAGACCCCACTTGGAGTACTGCGTCCAGCTCTGGAGTCCCCAACATAAGAAGGACATGGACCTGCTGGAGCGTGTCCAGAGGAGGGCCACGAAGATGATCCGAGGGCTGGAGCACCTCTCCTATGAGGAGAGGCTGAGAGAGTTGGGGCTGTTCAGCCTGGAGAAGAGAAGGCTCCGGGGAGATCTTATTGCGGCCTTCCAGTACCTAAAGGGGGCCTACAGGAGAGCTGGGGAAGGACTTTTTACTGGGGCACGTAGTGACAGGACGAGGGAGAATGGCTATAAACTGGAAGAGGGCAGGTTTAGATTAAACATTAGGAAGAAGTTTTTCTCTTTGAGAGTTGTAAGGCACTGGAACAGGTTGCCCAGAGAGGTTGTTGAGGCCCCATCCCTGAAGATGTTCAAGGCCAGGCTGGACGTGGCCTTGGGCAACCTGGTCTGGTGGGAGGTGTCCCTGCCCATGGCAGGGGGGTTGGAACTCGATGATCTTTAAGGTCCTTTCCAACCTAAACCATTCTATGATTCTATGATTCTAAGACAGGAATTGCTGAAAAGGCTGTAAGAATTAATAAAGCCTCACATCAAACTGGATTCCCAGATAATTTACAGTGATCTCAATTCCTCTTGTGACTGGATCAGTCTTCCCCACACGGTCAAATACAATATTGATGGTTGCCTGCAAAAGAGAGATGGATTTTCATTCAAACAAGAAAACAAAAGCATACCTCACTGTTCCATTAGACACATGCATGACTCTTACTTTGTATCACCAAGGAAAGGTGCAGGGGGCGGTTGGACTGTCTAAGAAGGTGCAAAATGCACACCTGTAAGAATTGTTTGTCTAATGCTTTACACAAAAAGACAGATCCAGAGCTTTATTTCAACCAAGAGCCAGTTTCTTTCCGAATTTCCAGAAGCAGGATTTTAAGGAACTGGAGCATTACTTGATGAACTGCATGTATAGCGTAATCTATGCAGGGTGTGACATTTGCATATGTCCACATAAAACATATTAAAACATTTACGTACCATGAAGATTTTCCAGACACAATAGATGGAGAAAAAATAACCCAAAAAATTAAAGTATTTTCCCTGGAAAGTTTTGGAGTACTCTATTCTCTCCTGGAAATACAAAAGGAGGGGAGGGTAACAGAACACACACAAAAAAAATAGATAATTTCCACAACCACCCAGAACACAAAATTTTAATAAAGCACCAAAAGTAGCAAACAGCTTTATACTTCTACACTTCTTAATTCAAATGTTTCTGAACTCAAAAAGTTTAATTCAAAAGTTTCTGAATGGCTTTAGGGACGTAGGCCATGCACCAGTATGTATCTCAACCAGAAGGAAACTGCCATCTAGACCCCAAATTAAAGAAACAGATCCTCACTCCACCGCATCACAACATTTCTACATTTACCTGCTGAACAGCTTTGCATTTCTTGCAACACACATTCAAAACACACGTTCTTTCAAACTACTCTGGCGTCCCAACACCCATCTGGGCAGTTACTTTGCTATGTACCTTTGTTGCATGCAAGTCAGCAGTTTCCAGAAAAAGCTGCCGACTCAGCTCTTCTAGGGCATCCACTTCTTGCTGGATAAGGGACAGATCTGGCAAACCAGCATAGTCAAGGCTAGAATACGTCACAAATTCTTAATCAAAACCAAAACATTCCTCACCTTCAGCCCAAGGGTCACATCTAACGGTCTGACCACATCTTTGTTCCAGACCTGTTTTTTGATTCAGTCTTAATGCTCCTTGTTAATACTGCACCCAAAGAAATCTCAAGGATACACATATCGCACACTACTCCATTTTAAGAAGGTAGGCAGTGCGCAGTATTTAGGCAGTCATGCAACAAGCTTTTTATTCCTCTTCCTGCGGAACATTCACAGAATAGAACCAGAGCTCTCAAAGGCTGCTGCTCCACTTTGATCAGTGTTCCTTGTCACTGAAGAGCATCTCACAATACGTCCCTCTCACATCTTAATTAAAAAAAAAACGCTGAGTAACTGCTCCAAGAGATTAGTGATTATTATGAAGAGTCTTGTCAAATAGCCAGATTCTGATTTGGCTATTCCCACAGCCAGTGGGAGAGGAAGAACAGCCCTCAGGCTTAAATATGCAAACTGCACACTGTAGGTGGCCTGGCAGATATCGTTGGTAGGCAACTGTATGTTACAGAAATACAGACCATTGTGATTCCATATTCCTTTTACCCATTTCATATGGGCAGAACAACTTCTATTCACCTGTTGCTGTCCACCGTTTTTGTCACACTGCTATAAGCATCAGTGGCCAGCCTATATCATGAGAACAATTTATTTGGTCAACAAGTTGCTTCCTGCCCTTCTTTTTCTCATGGCTTTCCAACATGGCCAGAAAGCCAACTATAGGCTAGGTAAACTGCTCCAGCAACCCATTGTTTTGCATAAGTACGCCATAGGTTCTCCATCCTGGAAAAGCATATTTCATGTTACGAGAAAAATACGCATGCAGTTCAGTCATATGAGCAGAGGATACATCAGAATAGAAAGTCGCCTCCCACGTCAGTGATGTGATAGGGTAGACATCTGCAAGTGACACCATAAGTGTGCACAACTGTCCTGTGATCTGCTGTACACCTCAACCATGGTGATGCAACAGCACGTTTACAGGGCAGGGCAGCAGCATACAACTCCTGACTGTGTCACAGTAAAGCTATGTGTCCAAACCCTGGGCAAAAGGTCAGACAGTACAGTGCTAGAAAGCAAACTTCCCAGGAGACATTAAGTCTTTTGCTCAGACTGCTGAAACATGTTGAAACACAAATGCTTTGTAACTGGCCCAAGTAACACTCTTCCTTTCAAAACAGAAGAAAGTGGAAGCCTCCTCCCAAGGCAGGTGCCAGCATGCAGATGAAGGATACTTTCACTGCCTGCAACAGATGTTGTAACACTTTTTATCATTCCCCAGAAGCCAGTGGGTTTGTTATGCACTTCTCCTCTCTGGAACATTGTCCTGTGAGCCACTGCTATCCTGAAAGAACAGAAAACATAAGTCCTTAGGAATAAAGTATTTTTAGAAAAAATAATAATTAAAAAAAAAACAAACAAAAAAACCCCACCAGTTCCTTAGAAGACAATGTTAAAGTAAATTCACTGCAAACAGATGCCCCTCTTTTTTTTTTTTTCCCCCTAAGCATCAATCTTGCTTCATAACATTATCTTGATTAGCTCTGGAGTACAGCCCAGATCTAATCAAGCGAGATTCAGTGAGACACTTCACAAGACTTCCATTCAGGATTCTGCTTCAATCCTTAAAGGGCTTTAAACTCAATTAAAAATAAAAATTCAAATGTTTTTCTCAATCATATGATTAGTTGCTTTCCTTTCCTCAAACACATGACTGTGCTATCTCAAGTTCAGGAATTGGAAGACCTCTCGTGCTTCTCTCTCCCCTTGAACACCTCTTCTTTATCACTGCACATCCGCCACCTCCACAGAACTGTGAGCGCTGGATGGCATGCAGCAGCACTCTGATACGCTGTCACTCACTACTGGGCTGCATGACAAGCTGTTATGAAGCAGAAACACATAAATCCATTACTGGACTGAACCACTGGATGCTTCAGGCGATCTGAACATGACTCCTAAAGCTAATTCCAACACTACAGCAGCAGCTGCACATTGTCCCTCACACTCCCATCTGCACTGCAGCATAATCCCCATGAGCAGTGCTGGCTTCTGGCCTCGTTCCCTCACATTTCTCCCCATTGAAATTTGTGAGCCAGTTATCCACTCCTAAGCTGAAAACTATTCATAGGATTGTCAAGGCGATCCATGATGCGACAGTGTTTAGGCCCTTTCTTGTAGCTGCAGCCAGTATTGCTACATTTGGCACAGAGCCCTCTTCAAGGTTGTTGATAAGCAGTGGAATAAAAAAAAAAAAAAGAAATCACTCCTCCTTCACATCCAGCAAAAGAAACACCCTTGGGGCACCCCTCATAACACACATAAGAGCACATATGGTCACAGACTACAAATAACAGAGATCTTAGAACAATTCAATTCATCCTGATGGCTGCCAAATACAAGAATTGCATTTTTAATCCTTGCTTTCTTCCCAGTACCCGATTCACACATCCCATCCCAAACAATCTACAGCATTGCAGTAAAAATGCAGCTATGTCAAGGCAAAGCGCAAGGCTATAAGCTTACAAAGGCAAATCTTTTCTTTTGAAAGGTGACAAGGATCTCTGTACCCACATAGTAGTAAGGACTTTTGGAGACCTCATAGAAAGGATCTACAGGCAAAAACCACACACTTTGCCTGTGTAGATATGTGATCTGTCTACATCAGATAAGCTGATGTGACTCTAACATGAAGCAAAATGAAGCAATGGTGTCACAGAATCTAGCATTTCAAACCTGAGGCTTAGTTATGTCACACCTGCAAGGATGAGCACAAAGAATCTGCCAACCTTCGAGGCAAGTTTCCTTAAGGTTTTACTTGATTACACTCAGGAAGGAGAGAACAATAATTCCTGTGCATCAGGGAAAACAGATTTCAACAACTATCTCCTCCTGACAAGGAAGCCAGTATGAATAAGGGTTGGTATGAGAAGAAATGTCAAGATCAGCAGAGAAACCAAAAAAGCTTTATGTTCTATTGCCTTACAATCCTTGCGTGTATCGATAAGTTCTGAGTTAGCAGCAGTACTGAAAAGATGACCAGCAAGTAACTGACAATTAATGGAATTGTAGCATTTACCCTACACTGTAAAATACTGCTATTCCTGCTTGTTCTGCCAAATGATTTGGATTGTGTTTGGACTGATACAAATCTAACTTTTTAAGCTCTGCTTCATATGAGCAAATAGTCCAATTATGCAACCCACTGTTCCCTGTCAAAGCAAAAAGAGAACAAAATCTACAGAACTTGAGCTTCTGCTATTTCTTGCACATTTCTGAGACTACACAGTTGGGGGGGGGGTGTTGTTTGTTTGTTTTAAACACAGATACATGAACTTCAATATAATTCCCAAACCATTAACACCCTTTACATGGCTCTTCATAATGGTTAGAAATTTTTACCCCAACATCACTCTCCCTGGACCAGAGGTCCAAAAAAGAGCACAAAGTCAGAAGCAGCATTATACAATCTCTTTTAACTCCAAAGCCAGTATTTTTGTATGCTCCTAATCAATTAAACCCAAGTAATTAAATTCTCTCACTACTTAGTCTCACACATGACCACAAATACTGAGTTAACATTTGTTCACCACTTAAGCTTTTCAATAGGGGAAAAAAAATGTTATGCTTTAACTACACTTTCATAGGCCAATACTGACCAGCAAATACATGCTGGCGACTAATTTAGCAAGGTTACACTATATAAAAGGTCCTTCATCACACATTAAAAGGTTCCATTAAAACATTAGTGCATCAAAAGTAAAGTTTGGGGGACTGCTGTGAGAATTCAGTGTCAGACAGTCAAACCTTTGAAGTGACTATGGTGATTTTATTTATCCTACAAAACTAGTAAGGCATGTAATATGTAATTTTTAACAGGACACAAAAAAAACTTTTATGCGTAAATAAATTAAATTGTTTCCAAAAGTAGGTTTTTCACTTGGGGTACATAGAATAAGCTAAACCAACAAAAGCAGAGTTCTGACAGCACGCTTGGGCACTATACCACATTCCCATTAGCAATGTTTTGCAATTCTGTAAAACTGAACTAAGGTAAACCTTGCCATTTGCACAAATATAGCTGTGCCCACACCAGCTCACTAGCCTGCTTCAGTTTTGACCGGGAAATACCAGATCCACAGAGCAGGAGAGCGCTCAATACATATGAACCAACTGGTGTACTGAAACTGCCAGTGAGCACCAGCTGCGGGGGCTTACTGATCAGGAGAGAAAGGTGCCCATCTTACAGACTAGTCACACTGCCAGAGAGTCACAATTTGTCTTGGAAGCCTAATTCGTGCCACTGCAGTAAGAAAGGGTGCTATTTAGTGCACGTGTCTGGGGAAAAAAAAAAAAAAAAGTTGTGTATCAGGCCAGAATGAAACCCCACGCAGACCAAGCCAATTCAGTGAGCTGTTCGCTGGAACACGCAGCCCTGACAGGACTAATATTTTTGGTAATTTTAAGAACCATCTTATACCATACTGACTGAAAACACTTGAAATAAATAATTTCATGCTACTGCTGCCCTCTCACCTTTTTTTCTTGCTAACAATCATGTCCATAGTCTGAAGGAGTCGTCGCTCCAAAGCCAGAATATCTGCATCTGTCACATTCCTGCAAAATGAAGACACCCAATTAGGCCAGCTATCCCATTTCAGAGGAAATATGCACATGCCCATGAAATAAAGAGAAGCCTGTATAAGGAGAATATGCTTCAGCAAAAGAAACGGTTCTAGCGTGTAAACGTGGCAGTAGTTAGTTTCAGAAAAAAAGTTATGAAAGAACTTGAATCGATGCCACAGGTAAAGCAGAAAAAAAATCTCAAAAAGGTGGACAAAACATTTCACAAGGCTGCAGTTACCTGAGAAAGTAGGACATGTAAGTGTATGGACAGTTGACGGCCCCAAATCCTGACAGCAAAGCCATGAGTGTCACCCCAATCACACCCACGCGGCTGATGAGCTGTTCTATAGAGAGGATTCCTGAGAGAGGAAAAACACAGCATTAATAACCTCGCTCTCTTCACTCCGCTCCGCACTTGCTGCTTTCACAACACAACACACATACAGAGCTGCTTAATGAATCTGCCCGCATTCCCACTGCGATGACCAGAGGTAATATGAAGTACAGTCAGGGACTAGGAAAAGAACGGGGCAGAAAGTCTCCCTCAGAAAGCACATTACCATGCTTCGAAACAGGGATGGGAAACTCTAGCTATGAAGAAGCTTAAGACAGACCTAGAGAGGACTAACAGTCATCATTTTGGTTCTAAATTAATAAAATATTATTGATCACACTTTGCTGAGGTGGGACCACAGATCATCCACCAGATGATAAAGATAGGCATCTTCTGCAATAGCCAGGAATAGAGTTACCAAAACAGTTAGTCCTGGCAAACCGGCCCAAAAACGTCTGAACCATAGAGAGGAAGCCCTATCCTGTCAGTTGTCATTAGAATTGACCCCTCCAGATCACACGCAATTTGTGCTTGTCGGACAGTAGGGCGATGACAGCATGGGAAGCTTATGCTGCTCCTGGCTGTTCAGTATTCATCTTGGGGGGACATACACATTGTTGAGGTGACCACCAACAAAGCGCTCCATCCGAGCACCGAGTGAACTCTAAAACATACATTCACATAACACAGCATGAACATCAAGGCTGTGCTGTAACCAACACCAAGCACTGAAGTTGCATTTATTCTTCTCAGCCATTAAACACAGACCTCAACCTGTCTTCTCAGGATACAATGCCATGTGCTACTAAACATCACTCACTTTTTAGGGAGCCAGTTATAGAGCAGCTGCCACACACAGCACATTTGGAGCTTACATGATTGCAAAGCTGAGATGGCCAAGCGCCAAGCCACATTTCATGCTTCAGAGAAGGGGAATAAATGATGAAAACACGGTAAAAAGACTTCACAAAGGGAGACTGAGACACCCAGTCATGTGCAGCTGCATAGAGATTTACACGAGCTACAGAATGTGCTACAATACACTGGCCTTTCACCCCACACGCTGTCAGACAGCAGCAGTTAAAACAGAGGTGCCTTCAAAATGACATGACATTCCACTGGTTAAAGCAATGCTTCCCCATAACGCTCAGAGCAACCCTACTCTTGTGATCAGGTCAGATAAAATGAATGCTTTATCAAGTCAGATAAAGATACGAGTTTTATTAGAATACTAGTATGTAACTGAGTAAAGCATAACCTTCCTTCTACTATGAGCTCCCACACTCAGGTCTATTAAACAAGCTGCAGAACAACAAGGGCTCCTGACTCTGAGCCCTGATTGATGGTGCATTTCCCAGCTGCAGCACACTGCCATCACCATCCCCAGGCAAGGCACCCTCCGGCACAGGATGCCACCGCAGGTACTTGAAATGGCCCCACTAGTCAGCACAATTCCCCAGCTGCAGCACACCAGTATACACGAGGGTGAGCAAGGTGGGGGCACACTGAGGAAGACGGCACTGGTAACACACTGCAGCGTGAGGGGCTCTTTAAGCACAGTCTCCTGTCATATCTCCCTCCACAATAGGATCCTACCTGTCTGAATTGGGCCACCACCACACGACAAAGCCCTGCAGAAGCCTTGTCAGTACATGCAGGGCAGCAGCACCCTGGAAGTACAGCAGGGGGAAAAAAAAAGCCTAGAATCCTTTGCTCTAACCTTCTGTCTAGACCTGGTAGGATAAGGCACTGTACAACTGTTAAGTGGAGGTCCCATCCTGTAAAGTGAAGTTAAAAATAGAAAACACCCCACTACCAGTTCAGGAAATCTGCAGTTGTTATGCAGCTTCACAGAAGCTTTTCAGTGATCTGAAGAGGATTACCTAAACGCAATGGCTAAGTTCCCATTGGGTTATTATGATCTGCCAACTCAAGTGCCTTCTGCAACTCAAAGCGGATACACATTTTTCTTGGCAATGAAACACTGGGCAGAGGGATCTGCACTATATAATAGCTGAGGAATTTCAGTGGCAAATGACAGAATTACAACACACAGATACACACTTTCTCTTAGGAAAGTTTTAGGATCACAGACGAAAGGGTGAGCAGACTCTACAGCATTTGATATCCTTCAATTTTTCTCTTACAGATTAGTACAGAGTAAAGTAGCCTCCTAGAGAACAGAAAGATTAAGCTGATAGTTATCTATGAGGACTGACACATTAACCAATTTGAGTGAAACTGACTGAATTTCACCTGTCGACAACAATATACAAACAATTTTCCAGTGCAGGGGAAAGGCAACACAAGTTACACAGCAAACCCAGGTGACAAACAGTCTGGTTCTACAGTGTTACAATCCTTCGGCACACTCAGGTGCCTGCAGGGTTCAGTACAGTTAGGCACGTGCTAACAATCTCTGTTGGACACAAACTAGCCCAAGTGCACACAGGATCTTCACACTATAAATACTCTTGCTTCCATGACTGCAACGCAGATGCCCAAGCTAATTCCGCACATAGATGCCCAAGCTAATTCCGCACGTGAATAGCTCTGGCGCTCAGCAGAACTTACCAACTCACGTTCTAGTACCATGCAACTGTACTGCCTCTGGGCTCAGGCAGTGTACGAAGCTGTACCGAAGCCAGCACGCACTGCCAGATGTGTTGCTGGCTACAGTCTATACAGCTCTGGTGTTCGGGCACCCTGCCATGTTTTGTCAACTGGACAGCCACCTATGTTAAACTGATCTGATTTTGGTCACAAGAAACAATAATCTGACTGAAAAAGTCAGATGAAGGATTGGTTGCCAATGCTCTTCTTACATAAATTAGTTTTAGTCTCCACAAGAAAAGAAACCACTTAATAAAAATTGCGATTAACTTTCTGTGAAGATGAAGGTAAGTCCTCAAAAGTGCACTGTGTTCTTACACACACTAGGTTCAGTTAGGACTCATTCACTTCCCTAAAGTTTTCCTGTAGTATTGGAAGAAAACTTATGCAAATAGTTCAAGGTATATCCATCCATATCTGTCAGTCTAACAACCTTCAGATTGAAGATTTGAAAGCAGAACAGACCCTCAGTTGCAAGAACTACTTTCTACAGTCCCAGCTGTAGAGCTGAGATAACATAATAATAGCTCCAAGATAAAAGTGAGATAACAAAGCCTATTTTCAGGAGGGAAGGAATGAGCAAGAATATGAAACTCACCATGTTTTGGGCTGAGGATAGGAAATGGATCTCCCAGCTTCCAGAAGAAATACATGAATGTCAACCACAGAACACATGCAAAAAGCAGTTTCTGTCTGTGCACTAATGGAGAGAAAAAAAAAACCACAACAGTATTTTAAAGAAGTTCTTCCTTCAGGGCTTCTTCAAGCTTGCAAAATTGCTACATTGGTCCAAAGGCTACTTTGAGCACAGGTGGCCAAAAGGGGTGTCAACTGACAGAGCTACAGCTAGCAGTATGCACCCCTTCACTTCCTACAGAACCAGCTATTTGAGACACCATTGTTGGCAAGCGCTAATGCAGCGACACACCACTTTGGCTTTTCCCCACAGACGTGTGAGGAGGGCTGCACTATGAAATGGGGATCACTTAGCTGCGTCTTTCTTGTGTGACCCTGAACATGAAATCTGAAAACTTCACCTTCATACCAAAACTACACATTTAACACTCCCAACCTACATGCCTAAGCTTAATACAAAAGAGCAATGAGTATCAATAGCTCATGGTTAAGTGCCCATCAGCAAAATTCAAGAGGCCTCATACAGACTGTAGTAAGCAAATAAAAAAAAAGCAAAAGCAATTTACTGAACTTCTCTGTCTCATTTCTTTTACCCCCTAGCAGAACAACACAGCCTTGCCAAGGGTTTCAGGGTTTGGCTGCAAGCTTAAAATTGTAAAGAAACAAATTCCAGTAACATTACTCTAAAGTGCTCAACTTTGTCGAAACCCATGAAGAAAAGCTACATTTGTTGGGGTCAGGTAAAGTATCTCCTGACTGGTCAATAAACAGCTCACGCTAAAGCATTAAGTTCCAAAGAGAAGTTATCCAGCCAGAACAAAGCCAGTGAAAGGAGGGAGCTATGGGCATAGTGACCAACACATCTCTCTCTCTCTCTCTCCCCACCACCACCCCCCGCCCCGAAAAGTTATTTCTCATTTGCATGCATAGTCTCAAGTTAGCAGCCCCACTGCCATAAACCAATTACTCACATAATCTGATATTGCTCACAACAAAGTAACCAATGTAGAAGGGTACCATGAAGACTAGGATGAGCAAAATAACACACAGGTTCAGCTTCCAGTGAAAATATCGAGAGCTAAAGTATGTCAAAAAAAAAAAAGTCAAAATACTGATTAGCATACTACCATAATACAACAAATTTCTCAAAGACAATCGCATGTCAGTGCAATGCTTTCAACTACATCAAACATTGGATAATATTGGCCTAGTATATAGAATATTCTGGATTTTGTTTGTTCTTTGGGTTGGGGCAGAGGTTGTTTGTTTTGTTGCTTTGTTTTTTAATATAGAGCTCAAGAATGTGTATTTCAAAATTAACAACTATCCGGAAAAACACACAGGGTTATTTTATCAAATGCTGTATTTTCTACAGTGAGCAATACCAGTTGCAGCATGATTCATTTCATTTACTGCTCATCTAGTTGAACAGTAAACCAAAACTAAGTATAAGCAGTAATTAATTTTGTAATGAGTGGCTGAGTCAAAAAAGGGCTAATTCAAATAGAAAAGATTAAAAATATTTAATGTTGATAATTCAACATGTTTCACTGCAAAGCAAGTTTTCTCATGTGCAAGACATTGCAAAGCAGGAATTTAAAAATACACATATATACCAAAATGACCAATACTCCTCTGACTAAAGGAGATTAATCAAATGCAGATGAGATTCATCTTGGCCGAACTGACTTTTCACTTCGCTTGAATAGAAAAATACACGTCCTGTTCCCAATATTAACTCATATCCTCTTTATGCCTGGTGGAAGGAAAAATTATGAAGATCCTTGTCACTTTTCCCTAGTTAATTCAGAGGCATTTTCATCTATATTGACGTCCAGCCCTTTATCGAAGCTTACAAAAGCATTCTCCTCAGTGATCTCCCGGGCTGCAAGCTCTACTGATTAATGACACACAGTCAGAACTAACATTACCTCTTACCATTTTTTTATTTCTTGCCCTTCAACTCCTTTGACTGCTCTCTTATACTAGTATGACAAGAGAGAATAAATAGGAAACCCAGCTAGCCTCTACATGTTACTGCTTTATCTTCTCTTCCCTACCGACTTCTGAAGTAGACAGTTTTTAACATCCCCTTTATGTAGAAGTCCTCACCCTATGTCAAGGGAGGATGTGCCTTTGATTCACAAATACCATATTATTACAGAAGGAATTTTCACTCCATAATGAGCTTCACATCTTATTCGCTGCTCTGACCACCACAGAAAAACTAGTGCTTATAGTTCCTATAGTCCTCAATATCTGAAAAGTCCTCTTCAGCATGATCTGAAGCTTCGCAACACTCCCATAAAAGAAACCATTTCTTTTAACTCCACAAATGGAGAAAGTCAAAGTCTAAAGCCTTGCCCTAAGGACCCAGACCACACTAATAGCAACTGCATGAAAAATCAGGAGCTTATGACTCCTAGACTCATGTTCTGTCAAATAAATAAATCCTTCTGCTCAGACATCTTTGTTGAGAAGTTGACAATTTTCTCATACAATTTCCCCCACCCAATCCATTCATTTAGAAGTTGGACTGAAGCTGCTGAGCTTGAGTGAGCTCCTAGACTCACCTGCTGTTCAGCACCCCCAAAATCTCAAAGATGATGAGTTCAAACATGGTACAAGAGAAAGCAAAAGTCACAGAGAAGATCACCTGGACCACATACTGTCGCACCTGCAACAGAGAAAACAAGCCAGAGACATCAGGCATTTCCATTCCTAGAATGACATCCTGATATCCCTCAGGTAACAAAAAACAAATCACAAGGTACAGTGGCACACAACTAGGTCTCTTGCTTCAAGGCACCTTGCCCTTTACCTAAATGGGAAGAAACCAACTGTTTATTCCCTGTCTGTTAGAAAGCAGAGGGCAAACTCATAAGTTGCTCAGTATGACACTGATTGCAGCTACCGGCACATTTAACAGAGATGCCTTGCACAGAAAGGATGTCAAGCATGCAAAGCCCTATGTCAGCTTGACTAGTGATAGACCCTTGCTAACAGAGCTTTTGGATCTTAACCTCAGATTTAAAAGTAAGATCCATATCTGGGAAACTTTTTTGATCTGAATTTGGCTTGCACTTATGACAGCTCTGACCTAGACTATATTCTCTCATACCCCTCTAGGGATAGGAGAATGCAACAGTTTTATCCCATCCAATCCTCACAAACAATTCAGCCATAATGTACACGCATCACTGAGTTTAAAGTTAACCACTGAATTTGATTTTGTCACAAAAGTTTTACAATTACATAAGGAAGGCTCACTCAAGCAAAAGGCAAAATAGTTTCCCATTACCCCTGCACCTCCTCCACCGTTTTTCATTCAACAGTGGCCAAAATGGAAACTTTCACTGGCCCCAGAAGAACCCATTTCCTCAGATATCCACCAGTCTTCCAACCAGAAAGACAAGAGGAAATTAAAGCTAAAGTAACTGTAGAGACAATTAAAAATAAGATAGGAGATCTTAAAGAGAGGAAGGCCAAATACAGTTTCAAAAATGTTTCTATACTTGGGAGTAATTTTTTAAGGTATAGAATTATGAAATGCTCCTTCTCACCTCATAATCCTTGAAGAGCTTACGCATGAAGAATAGCCAGCCAAACCCAAAGAACAGCACCTGCAGAAGAGATGAAGCACTTCACATTTGTAACCAGCAACTTGCAAAATACAAAGCTACTTCACTATCGACCATAGATGAAAGAAATGGAAGGAAAAGAGCTGGCCCAAAGTACCCAAGATCCACAAAAGATTAACACTTGTCACAGTACCATGGAGAGAACAGTATTTTTAATATTCAAGTGTAGCAGACACAGAAGGCTATGACCTTATGAAATATTCAGTCAAGACAGCCCATTTCTGTACTCCCAAGTTCTCAGAATTCCTCACTTCCTGGCCTGCCAGAATCCTCGGCACTGTTGTTTCTTGTTTCACTCTTCTAATCTACAGAATTAAAGTTTATAGTTTTTACAGGAAACACAGTAATGGAGGCAAAGTAAACACTTGAATGTCCACAACATACACATTTTCCAGGGATGAACAAATTTTATAAAAATATCTGCTGTTTCTTTAAGACTAGAAGTACATTTGATTTTTACAGAGAGGTCTTAACACTACATCTGATTACACACCGACACGATGCGGAACAAAGGTGTTAAAAGCATCTCTAAGGTAGAGAAAAGGCAGTGTTGGATGCCTCAAACCCCTATCCGGAGATGCAAAAAGCCACACAGAAAAGGTAGGTCAAGCAGGACTAGCCAATAATGCTTTGCATTTCAATGGCTCTCAGAGCACTTTACAAAATTTAATTAAGTTTCAACACACACCTGAGGAGATGGACTTAATATCACAGCTATTTTGCAGATGAGTTAAATGAAATAAATACAAATTAAGCAATGTAGTCAAAACTGAAATTACCAGTCTTCAGCCAGAAAAAGAAGATTGGGTTGTCAGGCCTTTCATGGGTAGCCCAGTCTATTCCACAGAAGACTGAAAACAAGTGTAATGATTTAAACGAATCCAAGCAAAAAGAGAATTCAGAAGACAACTATATACAGCTTCAAACTGGAAGATTTAAAATAGATATTAGGAAAAAAGAATTCACTATGAGGGTGGTGAGGCACTGGAACAAACTACCGAGGGAAGTTGTGGAGGCCCCATGCCTGGAATTGTTTAAAGCAAGGTTGGATGGGGCTTTGACCAACTTGGTCTAGCAGAAGGTGTCCCTGCTCATGGCAGGGGGGTTGGAACTAGATGATCTTGAAGGTCACTTCCAACCCAAACAATTCTATGATTTTTTACAAGGGCAGTTTTGACCAAAGCAAAGAGAAAAATCAATGTATGTCAGAAAGCATGGGACAAAGACAGTATTTCTTCTCAAGAGCACATGGAAAAGGCCAGAGCATTCTGGCCCCCTGTGGAGACAGGAAACTTCCAAAGACAAAAATGCAGAAATCATTGTGGACGTTTCCACTGTGCATCAGGAGCAACTGGATCCCAGCAGCGGCAAAGGTAACAGAAGAACATGATTTACAGACAAAGAACACCTGGAAAGTTGGGCAAGGAAGATGAAATACATTTGCATTGAAAGAAGAACTGAAATAGGAATGAGGTCTAGTGATTAGTAACAGCTGGCAAAACTTGTCTGAGGAGGACTTCAGACTTTAAAGTAATTGATAGCAAAAAGGAAAAGGTAAGATATTTCACAAGCCTCCTACCTACAGGTCATAAGTCAAAGAAGTATGATAAGCAAGTGATACTTATATAAAGTAATTCCACATTTAACAGTGTGAAAGAGGAAAAAGGTAGAGACAAATGCTTCAAAAAAAAAAAAAGTAAATAAAGTAAAACAAAGAAATGAGGAGATAACCAAGTACAATAATAACATAGGAAGTTTATATATAAAGATTAGATTTCCCTTGTGTTCGAGACTGTACAAAAGCATAGAAAGATGTTATCTGAAGAGTTCACACTCTAATATACCGCAGGTGAACATGACATGTTAAGTCAGAAAATTCTTGAGCGTTTGACAATTACATGCAGCAATTTAAATATCTAACTTGATACTTTTGAAGATGATAGGAAGATGCAAAGCTGCCATCACAAATGAAAGAAGAGCAATTAGGTAAGTTGGAACTTAGAATGCAAAGCAAATGATAACAGCAAAAATCAAAGAATTATCAAGTAGGAGGACATTCTAGCTCTAAGAAATGGCCAAAAGCTGTCCTAAAAACTGTCAAGAAAATTAGAGTTGTGCATGAAAGCCTATATAAGACAACCAACTGCTGCTGAGAAGGGAAAGGTCCTCTTTTCTCAGCTCATCCCTCTTCATTATAGAACAAAAATTTCACAGCAGCTCTGAAGCTTATCGGATCCCTCTGTGATCCAGTTAAACTTATTTAAACCAAATACTGGAGAGAACACAAATAAGAGAGTATAACTGTGCAGCAAAGTGGAAGTGAAGAGGAAGCAGAACCTTCCCCTTTTGGCAGAAGCAAACAATTTGACCACCTCAGTTGCCAGAGAGGCAGACAAGAGGAAAGGATATTTAGATGGTTACTGAGGAGAGAGTGAGGTAGCAAGGAGGACTGGAAGGTCAAAGAGAACACAATGGCAAGATAAATTACTAGCAAAGGAAGCTAATGAAGAAGGAGGGGGTATTTCCTCCTACAAAACAATTAGACAGTTTGAAGTATGTTAAGACCACAACCCACTTTGTAATGATAAAGATAGGATGACATGACATGTTTTAAAGGGCTCCCAGGTGAATTCAGCTGGTGTAAAACCAAGACTAGTTGAAAGATGACGCTGATGGCAGCAGAAAGAAAAAGCTGAAGGAAGTGCTGAATCACAGATGGATCAATGGAGAAGGAGTCTTAGTGGTATCTTTTTTCTGCTTTGAGGAATTGAAAATCTTCCAAAGTTGTAAACAAGCAAACTCCTCAGCAGACACAAATGATTAGCTTTCTTGAAGAATACCAGAAACAAAGTACTACAAAGAGAATAGCACGATGAACTTTGCTGTCTGTCCCAACAAAGAAAACTTAAATTTATAGAAGTGATGCAGTACTACAAGAACAGCTGCATTCTCCACAGCCTCATTTACTGAACCTCTTTACGCATTACAATTTGACTTGACAATTGCAGGAGGGCAACGGTCACCGTGACAGGTAAGGAAGCAGTCCAAAGACGCATGCACCTTATCTTCCCCTGCAATAGCAGCCTGGGCGATAGAAAAGGGCGGGCGGCCATAACGAGACAGTCTGGCAGCCTCACCCACCCCTCAACGCGCAGCGACGAGGTGGGCTTTTTTTTCCCGCCTTTGCTGCCGAGCAGCGGACGGCCCAACGCATGCAGGCGGCGGAGCGGTTCCC
>NW_009649568.1:1779089-1846418 GCF_000708025.1 Charadrius vociferus
GGGGATCCATCTCCCGGGTGGGGACCTTGCCATCCATCCTTCCTCAGCGCTGACAACCGGGCTGGGGGCGCCTTTCGGGCAGTGCAACTAGAATGTGTCAAGGAATGGGGCCAGGAGGGAAGTAGAAGTTCAAACAGGGAATTTCCTGATGCCTATCGGTGTGAGTGGGAGCCAATCCTTCATGTCACAGTCACGTCCCCGCTTGAACTTTGTGGTGTCTGAATCTTTCTTTTTTTTTTTTTTTTTTTTTTTTTCCCCTCTTAAAAACACACGTAACCTTCGCCGCTCAATAATCTCTACATTTGGAATAATAAATCATACGGGAAGAGAAGGAGTCAAGTGGGGCTAGTTGGGAGTTTAACAAAGCACGGAGCCCCTGCTGATTGAAAATCAGGAACCTTTATTCATTACAACTCATTCCACTAGGAAAACGCATCTAAGTTTGGTTGTGCCGAGTCACTGAGTTAGTCCCACAGTCTCTGATTAGTTTGGCTTTCTGTCTTGCTGCCCGTCGTCTTGGTTTGAAATTTGTCTCCTTGTCTACAGCATTGCAAAGAGAAAAAAACATTCAGCTTTCACGGGGAAATGAACTGAGGGAGCAGATTATCGTATCTGATCTGAGCCTTTTTATTTATTTTTTTTTAACAGCTTCTGGTATTGCTGCCAATTAATGCAGAGCTGAGATTTGAGCTGCCCTGTTCTTCCTTTCTGTATCTGCTGCTTAGAAACTGATCTTTCCTAAAGTGATGAGATTCCTGAGTTTGGAGGGATTTATAGTTGTTTTGTTCTGTATTGGTGGGCTGTGGGGCAAGGTTAGTTGTTGGTTGTTTTTTAAAGAAGTGAGTTAACAGGAAATCCTTTAAAAAATAAATTATACAAAGCCAAATTCTGCTCTTGTTTACACCTTGGTAACTCTGCTTATTTCAACACAAGGTTAAAAAACAAGGCAGAGTTTGGTCATAGGTCTTTAAACTTTCTTCTTTACATGTGTTTATAAATAGGCTTGAAACATGCCTCTGCTTACAGTAAATTACTGATCCCTGAGCCTTGGGAGAAACACACAGGGAAAAAGATAACTCCTACTGGCAAAACTCAGATCCACCCCCCAGCCCCAGGACTTCTCCTTCAGGGAAGACAAAAAGTGTAAAAAGAAAATAGGAAATTTATTCCGCGTTGTTCCTCCTTAGATAGCTGCTGATGTGCATGTTTGGGGAGAAGGGTCCACGGCACTGCACCCGTACAAAGGCAACTTCTCAGTTGTGAGGGGCTGGTAGTTTCATTAGACAGAATATAGATGGAGGTGGCCAGAGAGGAGAGGCAGCTCACGAGGAAGAAGCGCTGGTCAGTACATCGACAGGTTTCCGCTCAGTTCCGTACTTTATTCTTCCACATATTAAAGTGTGAATGTCGCTATTTTATGTTCAATTTATAGAGGGAACTAAAGTCAAGTCTTTCAAGTAAAGCAGAAAGGTGGAGCATATTGAATTAAAGTCGTTTGTTAGCCAAGAGTATATTTAGAAATAGCACAGGTTTCCAGAAGGTGCTACAGGGCATATTCATGACAAATAGGCTTAGCTGGCAGCCGGCCATCCATTTTCTTTTCTCTTCTCTCCAGAGGTTTTCATAAACAGGAGCTCTGAAGTTGGGAGTAATCCGACATCATTCCGATTTCTGAATTTCTTTTGAATTTATTTGTGGTTGAGTTCGCATGATGATGTTCACTGGCACTAGATGAATTCTTTTATGGGTTGTCTATGACTTTTCTTTGAACTAACATATATGTATTGAGAAACACCTCAACATTTTTCTCCCAGTAATTCTTCATATTCTTAGGTAGAAAGATTGGAGGGGGGAAAGCTCTGTCAATGCTCGTTTTGGTTCTCAATTCTGCCAGGTAAGTAGAGGAACCAGTGCAAAAAAGTTCAATACATTATTTTAAAGTTGCCGACCTTCTTAAAATCCAGAAATACCAGATTTGGTAACAGGCTGGGTTTAATTTGTGTGTCAGGTTGGCTTGCCTTGTGCTTACAATGAGGTACTCGACTGATGAGCTTGCAGGCTTCTTCGCTTCAGCCTTTGCCTGCAGCCTGCCCGTCAGCTGGCGTGCTGCACCCCTACCTGCGATTCCCTGCTGCCCTCCTGCACGGCCTCTGCCCCCCACAACTGCCTGTAATCCAGGGGTTTTTGGTATGCTTGTTTGTGACTGCCTTTCCTTATTCTGATCATCCTCCAGCTCTCCCCTGAGCTTCAGGAAACACCAGAGGAACCAACTCTTCTCTGTAATGTTTCCCCACAAATTCTTTGCTGTGTTGACTTAAATTTTTTTCAGGAGGCTACTGCATGACTTTTCCAAGCAATATAACCTTTTCTTCCAATAAATGGCTTGTTTTGCTTTTACTGTGCCAGGCCGGATCTAGCAAGGCGAAGGCCAACAGTCTTTGTGGGTTTGGGTTTTTTTTCAAAATGTTCTGTCAGTAGTAATCACCATTTCTATTCAGTTCTGCTTCATCCCAGATCAGCAAGCTTTAAAATCCACAGGTTTTTGTTGACTGAACGTTAAAATGCAGTCCTCTGCACTTTCAGATGGATTTAAAGGCACACTTGACACTGAAATTAAAGGGAGCTGGAAAGACCTAAGCCCCTTATATTTCCATGATTTTCTCTGTTGACAAGCACACTCTTTTTTTTTTTTATTATTTTATTTGTAATGCTCTTTCCAAACCAGTTACACAACACATGGTTCTGGCCTCAAGCAGCTTTTCTAGCTACCAAACATCAGTTGACTGTGTTTGTGCATCAGCCTCTGCTGCAGTGCCCAGTTAGCTGGTGTTGCCTGCTGGGACAGTCAAAGCAAGCTCTACCAGAACACCCCAGAGAGGCAGAAAGTGCCCCACACCCATTGTTCCACCACACAGTGGCTGCACTGAGCTTTCAGCCTCCCATGGGATGGATAGTTTAGGCTGGAAGGGATTAGCTGGTCTGAACTTCAGCTCAGTGCAGGGCCAACATCAAAGTCAGACCAGGGTGCTCAATGCTTTTCCCAGTCAGGCTTCATTCTCCGAGGATGGAGATCTCACCATGTCTCTGGGCACCTGCTTTGGTGCTGAACCACTCTCCATTTGAACCATTTTTTTCCTCATCAAGATTTTTTAGTCAAAATTTTCCTTGCTGCTCCTTGTGATCGTCACCTCTGGTCTTCTGCTGTGCACCTCTGTTGAGAATCTGGCTCCATCTTCCCTGTCACTCCCCGTTAGGGACCCCCAGACAGCAGTTAGACCTCCCCACCCTCTTAGCCCCCTCCTGTCTAGGCTGAACAAACCTTCAGCGTCTCTTTGTACATCAGGCTGCTGAGAGAAAAACTCAGATTGTTAACAGAGATGTGAGTCTCGCCTGTTCTACTGAAATAGGTGCATGCCAAGCTAGTTGCAAGGAAAGGATTGTGTGCCAGGCTACGTCTTGGCAAGTCAACACACATTTATTTGCCATGGTTGCTAGTCAACTGTATAAGCACATTTGGTGTTGGCAAAAAGCCCTTCCTGAGCCATGTTAAAAGGTGTACCATACACAGAGCTTTAGAAATGGTAGCATCGTTCTATTGGGGGAAAAAAACTTAGACGAGTCCCCTGATTTTGGTCCGCTTATCCAACCCTGGCCCTCAGGAAATCTGGCACCATATAGCGTTTTATCACAACTGCCTCGGGCTTATAGGAAGGCTTTAGTCTAGTTCTCATGGATGTTCCTGCCTTTACTAAACAAAACTATGCCTAGGCTAGGATTACTTTCAGTTGTCAGCCTGAAAAGCCATTTTCTATACAAAACAGCAAACTGCCACTTTTTTCAGCGTTGTATGACACAGCCGCTCTTTAAATGTAAAACTGCACAGTCAGTGATGTACTGAGTGGCAGGAGAGACTGGACTTTCCTCCCTCAGTAAGTGGATTTCATGCCCACACAGCCCTAGAGAGCAGAGATCCCCCCAGCTCTGTACCTCATTGTGTTTCAGGGCTACGAGATCATTGGTAGCTATCTCACCTAAAGAATCAGTATGGCATGATAATTTGTGGGTTTGCATTCATGAAGGGTGGCTTTTTTTCCGTGTGCCATAAGCAATTGTAAACTCTTCCATGGAGACTCTGGAAGATTTACTTGGAGTTTGCACTGAGTGGTTTAAAACAAAAGCCCAGCACTATTTTGCATTATACAACCCTCTCCCACATGCCTTGCAAAGACATTAAAATTGTTAGACCTCCACCAACCTGCATCCCCCTCCAGGAACTGTCTTATTTAATCATAAATGCTGCCCCAGAATGGATGCTGAGTATGGAGAAGAGGGGTCCATGTAAGCACACTGTCACCGCTGCTTCATTTGGCCAGGCCAAGGCTAAGGTGGGAGAAAGGGGTGAGGGGTCAATGGAATCTTTTTACACTCATGGCAAATCCACATCTGTGTTGATGTTGTCAGTGCAATGCAGTGTTCACCTTTTCAAACTACTGCCCTTCTGGTCAAGGAGTCATAAATTAACCGAGATAGCAGTTCTGCCAGGAAATAACAAGGATACCATGCATTTCAGCAGTGCTTTTCATCAGATCATTCCTACTTACTTTACAAACAGAATTAAGGAAGCCTCACAACATCCCTGTGAGGTAGGTAGAAATTCTTACACCCTTTTTACAGGTGGAGAAAACAGGCACTGAGAGGTAAAGTGATTATCACAGCAAGTCAGAAGCAGAGCTGGAAATAAATCTAAGATTATTATCCTAGGTCCACTGCTCTAGACACTAGAGAACACCAACTCCCACATGCTATTGTAAGCTAAGACACTACCTTTCTTTTCTACTTTCACCTCCTTTGGTGATTTTGACACTTGCATCTTATGCTCCTTGCGGAGAGCCATGTGATCAGTTAGTAATTTATTTGCACAGAGGGCCAAGGGGATACACACACCTTTAAATGGTCCAGGCATGCCTCTAATTGTCCAGTGACTTCCCCCCCTCCCAAGAAGATAATTCCCCCTGTTCTTTACATATATGTCTATGCTTTGCTCGATTATTTTTCAAGTAGAGTCATACATTGAATCCACAGCTCTGAGGCTGTTATGCAACTTCACTAGGAATTTCTTGAATAAATGATTAAATTTGTCTCATTGAGAGGGAATAAAACAAATTTATATGCTATCACATCCAGAAATAGCCATAATCCTTTGCTCATCTGTAGGGCCTTCCATCCAAGGACCTCCCATTCTGTTACTAACACAATATATCGAGCCCCACATTGTCTTTGTGAGGTAGAAAATGATTCCCAATCGTACGAGAAGGAAGAATGACTTGCTGACAGTCCCACAGTGATTTCGTTGCAGAGATGAGGCTGAATGCCAGAAGACCGGACTGTTAGTTCCCTGCTCAGTTTGCTGAGAAGCGCTGTCTTGATGCCGCGGCTTGTACATGGTGGCTACAGGCTCACTAACAGCCTGACAGAGTACTTGAAAACTGGCTTGAAAATAAATCAACAAGCAGTTGACTGGATGCAGGAGGAAAACGCCGGCTCGTTTCATTGTGCTGTCGTGACCCGGAGGAAGGAAGAACTACAAAGTGTCCATTGAGTACCTTGCAATACAGTGCATTTTACTGAGGCACTCCAGTGAAAAAGAATGACATACTCAACATCTGATGATTAAAGACTGGGGGTCTCCACTGGACTGCCTGACAGCCCTATTGTGAACCATATACCTCTGATGAATAAGCACTTGTCGTTAAGCAGTCCAGTGAGCTACTGAAGGTATGCACATCAGAGGTCAGGAACAGGGATGGTTATTAAAATACCTGGTACGTAATAGGACTTGTCGAGTAATTAGATGTAAACAAGGGTGGGGGTGATTCATCTGGTCCAGTACATTGGTATCAGGAAGGGTCAGATGCTGAAGAAGGCAGAAGATACCTCATACTGAACGTTACAGGGTTTGTTTTTTACCTATGGGAAAGCATGTTTCCAGCCCCCTTCAACAAGTGGGCCGGTTTAGGCTCCAAACCATTAAAACTCTCTTATATCTTTCTGTGAAGAAAATAAAAAGTAATAGATCCCATCTGGTTTAAGTGTGGTGATTTTGCCGTTCACCTAAATCTTTGCCCTTTCTTGAATTCGAGTGTCTTGAATTGGGCACAGCGGACTCTTTCTGCTGAAAACTTTCTTTCCTCAGTTGCCTTTCATTTGTGTTAACTGTTCTCCTGTTTCTGTATTAAGAGAGGGGGCACATGGTAGACTCCAGATTCTCCCTCTGCACGTTCCTTTGCATGTGCTGCTTTGTCATATTCCTTCCCAAAACTGAGGAGGTACCTTCCAGTTTTCCTTCACAAGGAAGGACAACCTAACAGCCTTTCTCCAGGGAGCAAAGAGTTTGACCTCAGGCTGGACACCTTGGGAAAATACACAGGCCCAAGAGGAGCAAACAGATTAATAGTATATATATTTTAAAAAAAAAAAAATTACGTGGCACCGCTATGGTGCTGAAGAATCCCAATGCACCCTACAAACTTTCTACATATGTACAGCTTATTTCACTCAGCAGTGAAATCTCGCCACCTTTGCACTCGTACAGGGCAGCTGCATAACAATGCAGGGGAGCTCCCCCAAACAGGTTAGGTCAGCGAGTGATAGACCTGACGGTACTGGTGGCTGCCGGAGCTGGGACACTGGGCAGCAGGACCGGAGGTGTGAGCCCAAGCCTGCCCAGAGCTCTCTCAGACACCCGTTTGGCTTCAGTGGGCTGGGAGTCAGCCCTGCTGCAACAGGAGACCGCAGGGGGTCTTTTCTAGCTAATGGCTGGATGAGAGTTTTATGCATTATGCCAAAGACCTTTTTTTTTTTTTTTCCCTGACCTGGATTAGAGCCTGCCCTGGGAACAATGGGATGGGCTGCAGCCCAGCAGGAAGAATTTGCTGAGCTGGCAGGGTTTGAGGTTTGCAGAGCAGAGCAGAGCAGAGTGCATACCTGCACTTTTCTGGCATGAGGCTCAGTTTTGGGGGGACGTAGCTGATAACCTGAAGCCTTTGAGCACATTGCTGCACTGTCCCAGCCAAAAGGTGCTGCTGTAGTCCTAAAATTAGAAATCCACAGACATTTAAACATTTGCAAGCACATGCTTTTCTGCCTTTTGTAACAGAAAAAAGATTTTGCTGAGGCTCTGAGAGTTCTGTACAGACCTGTTGGCACAAAAGGTCTATATCATCTTTTGAAAGGCTTTGTTTTACTTGAGACTTTGGCATTTAGTAGGAAAGCAGACTACTGGATGGTTCCTGTCTGTCAAATTAAAAACAAAGGATGTCAAAAGACTATTATTCACATCAGACTTTTCAAACTTGAACAACCAGTTTTGTATTTAGAAGTTTAAATAGTCACATAGTTACCCAGACCCCTGGTTTAGATTCACAGATGCCTTCAGGACTCTGTACCTGAGATTTGCTGAGTGCCTGTAAGTCTGGGAGCTCCAGGAACTGAGCACATGTCAGGATCGTCCCATGAAGGTGTGTATTTGGTTTCATGCTCTGGGGGCTGTAGCTGTTTCCTCCTTTCACAGAAGTCTTCCCACGCTTGCTTTGCTAAATCGAGTTTCAGATCTTTAAGTCACAAGACTACAAGTAAAAAATATCACTTGAATTTATTCTTTCTAGTGCTCTGCAATAGGCTTGGGGCTGGATGACCCTCTTGGGAACAAATAATCCATCTGTGAGCATCTGCTAAGTCCTAGTAAAGAGCTACTGTTAACCTTGCCCACTGTCAATGTCACTTGAAAAACAAATATTTTTGACAAAGGGAAAATATTTTTACCTAAGTCAGATTTGCATTCACAGAGAAACGGGGGACATTTTGGCCTTTATTTTCTGAAAAGAGAGGGGAAATAGTGCTTACTATTTTAGTGTGGTGATGCTAAGCACAGAATTCACTTTGTGAATTAAATAACTGCAATTCCATGCCAGCAGCAAAGGGGACATCTGCTCAGCATGCCATAGGTGGAAACAGAAAAAGAAATACTAGGTACAGTTGTTGATCAGTCTTCCCCCTCGCTGGCTGAAGGGAGAGATCCTCCCCACGTTACTAGAGAAATGTGGAACACAAAGCTTCCAGTAAATACGTTCACAGCGGTGACATTTGGGTTTTACTGCCACATTAGGTTTTAAAATACATCAGTTATGTGTATAGTGTAGCTATTACTGTAAGGAGTGAGCTGGCATGTGGGAACAGGGAAAATGTTCCTTTTCAAATGGACATACAGGGCAAATAAGGCACAGTTACCATGATAGTACCTTTCCAGTTGAGAATCTCAAGAGGAAATAATATTCAAATGGCCATTTTATCACTTTGCTTAAAAATATCTTTTGATTCTTTTTCCATCTCTCCTTTTCTCTTCAACTTTTTCCTTTTCATGTGCTCCCCATATCCTGCACCTTCATACAGTCAAATCATCTGACCTGGCCCGGCTGCTGGCTTTACTTAGCCTGCTGAGGGGTCTCATATCAGCGGCGATTTCAGCAGGTTCTGAAAGCCCTTCCACTTCATCGCTCACCACCTCCTCTGCTTTCTTCACCCCTGGCTCTTCCGGAGGTCCCGGCTGCTCCTCTTCTTGTTCCTCCTCCTCCTCTGCTCTTACCTTCTCCTCTTCCGGTTCCTTCGCTTGTGCATATGATGGTAACCTCTCATCGAATGCCCTGGAGAGATCTTCCAATGGTCCCATCCCAATCTTCTCCTCAAACTCATTGAAGGCTGATGGAAGGGGACTGGGCTCCACCCCTACTTCCGTGAGAGGGAAATAATGGGGCACCGGCTTCTCTTCTTCCAGCAGCTTGTAGCCTTTGGCCTTCGGGATGGAGGTGACTGTGATGGCATGGAGGGGCTTCTCCGGGACCTCCCCAAGCTGTTCCTCCGCTGGTCTTTTCAGAGCCTTCCGGATCCTTTTCAGGATCAAGTGACTGATCTCCACCAGGTTGAGGAAGAGGGACACAGAAGCCACCACCAGCATGAACATAATAAAGATGGTCTTCTCCGTGGGCCTGGAGACAAAACAGTCCACAAGATTGGGACAGGGCCACCGCCCACAACGGTAAAGGGGAAGAATTCGGAAGCCGTACAGGAAATACTGACCTACTATGAATCCCACCTCAAATAGGGTCTTGAAAATGATGTGGAAGATGTAGGTTCTCAGGAGGGTACCCTCCAGGCGAAACTTCTTGGTCCCATCAGGGTTGTTGCCTTTGTTTTGATTTGGAGCCAGGGGCAGTTTTTCTTCATCCACCTCAGCTTGCTGACGCTTCTCAGCTTCCTCTCTCTCTCTCCTCTTCTCCTCCATGCGGACATGGTGCACCGCATGCCCAAAGTACATTAGCGAAGGAGTTGATACAAAAATGATCTGCAGGACCCAGAGCCGGATGTGGGAGATGGGGAAGGCCTCATCATAGCAGACATTCTCGCAACCAGGTTGCTGGGTGTTGCACACAAAGTCTGACTGTTCATCTCCCCACACTAGCTCGGCAGCTGTTCCGAGGATCAAGATGCGGAAAATGAAGAGCACTGTGAGCCAGACTCTCCCGATGACAGTGGACTGCTCATTCACCTGCTCTAAAATGTTCCCCAAGAAACTCCAGTCACCCATTTCTTACTGTCTAAGGAAAGAAAAAAGAAAGAGAATGACCACAAATTATGCTAAATTTAAAAGATTTCAGGTTTTCCCACTGATGCCTATTGTTGCTTTCAACTAGTATTTCCCTAATATGCTTTGAGAACAGAAAGAAGGTTGCTTGCTTGCTTGCTTGCTTATTTGCCTGATCACAATGATTTATTAGCAGAAGAAGGGCTGGGAAGCCAGAGCAAACTGCTTGCTAAATTCTTTCTTCCCTGGCTCTAAATGGGCAATTACTTTTCAGCTGGGGAGTATATTTAACTCCTTTTCCAGGTAAGAGTCTTCTGTGGTGCCTTGTAGGCTCCGTGGCCTGAGCCTGCTTAGATTTTGTACACGTACAAACACTCACCAGCAGTACAGTAGAACAGATTTATCAGCATGCAGCTGCAGCGGTTAGGAAAGAGAGTGAAGATTTCAAGCACCCGAGCTCTTCTGCAGCAGAACCACACACGGCTCAAACACATCTCGAACCACTGCCCATCTTGCACATACACAAACCTGAATTCTCTATAGGCTGCAAATATTAATTCTACATTAGAAATCACTCTGTTAGGTAAGAATAGCAATAACAACACCATTACGTTAGTAATACCCTATATGCTTAATAACTACCACATATACTAGGTTTGCTATATAGTATGCATTATATACAATATAATTATCTGCATTATTGGGGTTATTCTTTGTATCCTCTTCTGAAGTCGGTTGCCACACTGACATTGGAACCAAGCTGGAGAGAAACACAAAGGTCAGTAACTGGGACCTAAAATACTATTTTCTCTCTCTCAAATGTCAGTGCTGCTATCTCAGGTTAACACAGAGCTGGAAGCCACCTACAGATACCCTGTTGCCAATTTCAAATAATGTAAGTCAAACGTTACATGTGTCGTTATTTTTGCATTATAAGAAAATATTCCTAGGCCAGGACTTCATTCTGTGTATCCTAAGCCTCCCACTATATTATTTTAGGCAAGAGAAAATCTATGAATGAGGGAAATAAAGAGGAAACTTGTTTGGGATGGACTGATTTAACATATCACAGCAGTCCGAAGTCTGTGAGGAATGCAGAATATTACAGTGATCCAGAAAGACAACTTACGGACCATGACAAGTGAAACAGGGAATATTATTCATAAAATAGCAGTTCACAGGGATCTAGAAGTTCATCTCTTAGATACTACCTCCATCTATAGTTTCCTAAATGCAGACACACATACACAAGTGCTGGGAAAAAGAAGGTACAGTCAACAGCATGGAAATCTGAGTATCTAAACTTCCCTCCTCCTTCAGATACCACTGGGATATATTTGTAATGCCATATGTTACAACACACCAACGCATACCAGTCTGTTTCAACTCAACTACTGCGTGTACGTGTTCACACATAGACAAACACACAAAATATTGAGATTTCTATAGCTCTGGGGAATTTCACAAATTTTAAATAAAAAAAAACCCCACCTTCTGATGTCATTTTTCTAAAACAAGATGGACTCATTTTCCTTGCCTTCAAACCTTGTGAAATTTTAACCCCAGACACCCATGTTAGAAAACAAAGAACGGAACAGTCCTTCAGCTTGCAGAAACACCTTGCATGTGTAAGCGGCAAACATATAATTTAATCACCAAAGAAAATTGCTACTTTCTCAGTCATTAAAGTTGTGTAAAAGAGTGTGTTAATGTCAGCACTTACATTAACAAGTCTAGCAGAAGATTATGCTGTTTACATACATTATCTAAACTGATTTAAACATTCTCTTTCTGCAAATTCACAGAGCAAAGTACACCCAACAGTTACCAGTCATGTGCAACTCTGTAAAAAACACAACTACACACAATATAAACTTCATTGTCCCCCAGGCACCGCAGATAACTCCATCCCTTTCTTTCTTTGTGAGTCATGCTGATATCCACAGCTACCACTTGAATGTTTCCACTGCAGCACGCAAGAGCGACATTCTAGATGTGATAAACCTTATCATACGGAAAACTCACTGTACGAGAGAAGGAAAAATGTTTCCTGTCTAACTCCATCAAATGTCTCGCTTGCAGCTTCCTACATTTGGCTAAACTCTTCCTGAGATCATTTCCGAACTAGTCACGTTTTTCAAAAATTTGCCATGACCATCCTCTCTATTTTCTGCAAGTGAAGTGGTTTGAGGTTGCTCAATCAGTTCAACTGCAAGGAACAATTTTGGGTGGACTGAAGATGAGTGGTACAACCAGCTCCAATGTCTAGGATTCCACCTGTAAGCAGTCAGCCCCTCAAGTCTCAAAAAAGGTGCCAGCGCTGAATTTCAGCAGTCACCTTTTCCCTGTCCTGAGGAAAGAGCAGGAGACTGCCTACGCCCACTCAGAGCCAACAGACTCGTGTTCTTAACTCACATGGGCTTGTTGCAAACCCCCACCCTGCGCTTCCAGACGTTGCAACCTGAGCACGCTACCAGCGAAAAAGACTGTATAGGTTAAGGACGTTGAGCAAGCAACTTGCCGCTGTGAAAGGCTCCACCGAAGAAATGTGTCCCCCTCCTCTCTTGGCACTCTGCAGGGAAGAGTGAACTTTTGTCTCTCTTCTTCCCTACCCTAAAAGTCCCAATCTTGTCGCACGACTGAGCAGATATGACTGAATTGGCTCTGATGGTGGGTTTTAGTTGCCCTGCAATATTTAAGCTCCGAGCCAGACGGCTTTATGAAGTGAGTGACAGTTAGTGACGTGGGGAACAATAGAGAGAAAAAAATAGAGAAAGAGAGGCAGAGACACAGAGAGGAGAATCCACTGAACATGAAAAAGCAGAGGGGGGAGAGGAACAGGCAACAGGCGGCGAAAACCTAATACATGCATAAATGGGAGTTTGCACAGTTAAGCAGGGACCGAAGCATCTCTGTAATTCTGCCATGGTTCAGCACAGCTCTGTATGCGTCCCCACTTGCCAGTCTTTAGGTGTTGTGGTGTGACAGGTGAAAATGGAGCGCCAACATCTCTGATGGTGGCGGAACTAGTTGAATTAATTTGTTACCCTACCCCCAGCTCTGACAGCAAAGTCGCATCACTGATTTCCAGCACAGGCAGTCACTGAGGTACTGAGTCTGTATTTGGCGTTGCCAGATACTTTGCACTGCTCTTTAACATATTTTATCGGCAAAAAGAAGCAGTATGGGAAAACAAGATCGCCAGTCAACATTAATCAGAGCTGAGAAATACCAATTTTACAACCTCGCCTTTCAGCGTCTTAGTTCTGCTTAGTTTTGCTTAGTTTTTCCTCCAAGTGCACCTTGCACATGCATCAAAAATGTCTAAAACAAACTGTTTTGTTAAGGACCATAGCCGAATTCCAGCAGCCCAGCAAACAGGAACGTAACCCCAGGGGCACTCGCCTACCCCCAGCCATCTGCCAAAATTCTGGAGAGCCCACAGAAGAGAAAAATCGCAGGCTCAGTAATGCATCCACAAGTACAACTAACTGCCCTGTGAGTATTGATTATAGGCTAAAGGATATAACTTTATTCCGAGGTGTTATTTTTGCAGTCTCTCTGTATGAATTGCTCAGAACGTGCTCTTGGTGCTCAGCTCTGAAGAAAAAAGAGCATTACTGGAAGCAAGATCTGCTAAGCAATGATACAGATAGCAGGCTCATAAAGTGATGAAACAGCAAGTAGCTCTCCTTTCTCTTTATGCAGACTCAACACTGAATTTAATTCCCCAGAATGGCATCAGGAGACGCTCTGTCTCTAAAAAAGCTGTCATTTGAATGAGATACTATAATAGGAGGGCCACAAAATTTTGTATCTTCAACCCAACGTTTTCAGGCCTCTCTTCAGTGTTTCTGAGCATTTGGGCTTATGAAAGTTCAAAGCTTCGTTTCAGCAGTTGTCTTCCCAAACAGCTTTTAAGCTGAGTTGCGTAGCCCCAAAGTCCAAAGCACAACTGGAGGCAGAGATGATGTTTTTCAACCTGGATTTCAAAAGAGCTAAAGGATATGTGAGAGATGGAAAAGAATCACATTTTGCAAGAGGGACCAGTTTGGAGACACAAAGGAAAAATCAATCTCTATGCATGCAGTTGGAATGAAGGTCATATTCTGAACACCTTAATAAATCACTCTCTTAATAGAGAAGTAGTAGAGGTCTACACATGGCATTTTTCAGCCTGTGCTACATAAAGCATGGGAATAGTCTTTCTGGGGAGAGGGCAGGCAGAGGAGAAGACAGAAGTCCCAAGAACATAAAGTGAACAAGAAAAGGCACAGTTTGATCAACTAGAAGAATAAGGACAGTAAGGAAGGGCAAGGAATACCTTTGTTGCTTTGTTTTGCTATGTGCTACTGAGATAAATGAGGATTCATACACGAGTGACTGATCACCCTCATCCCCTCTCTGGGAAGCAGTAAGAGAGGGAGGACTAAATGACACCACCAGTAGCCAACACCTTTAAAGAGTGCCTGCAAGCTGGTGCATCACAGAGGCCAGATGGTTAAGATGTTGAACTGCCCGTCCCTTTTCAGACTGAAACCATCTTTTTGGAAAACTCAGCTCTGGCTGAATGTGCATATCCCTTTCTGAGCCTTATCTCTCTAATGTAACGAGCCAAAACCCAAATCTGGTATGTAACTACATGGCTGTAGTCCATCTTTAAATTACATCCAGCTACTGTCGGAGACATTTCCCATTAACCTTCTATCTGCCATTTGCAAACACTATCCAAATACCAAAAACTGTCTGGCAAGTTGCAGAACAGCTTGCAAGATGCAGAAATTATATAAATTATATTCAAGTCACTGATCACTGGGTATATGTTACCATCATCTGAATGATCAGGGTGACTTTTTTTGCTATCACTAGGGTGCTGAGCCTTTAACGTGGAGCACACTGAGTTTGCTGGACATTTCTGGTTTGGGGAAAACCAGTCTCTTCAACTGGATGCCTTTCAAAAAGGCACCACTGAGTCAGATTCTTCAGATCACTAGGGCCTCCTACCCCTGAAGAAAATGACCACAGAAAATGGTGTAAATTAAGATGGCCAATGAAGAATTCCTATTGTACTGAGGCTACACAGAGAAGTGGTTGGTCAACATGGGGATGAAGAGGAGAGGGCAGACCAGGAGAAGAGCAAGAAGGGGACTTGATTGCCTCAGGCGTCAGGGTAATGCTGGAAGTCAGGGCTGCCTTTGTAATGTGAGAGCAATGGCTATGAAAGAAAGGGGAAGAGACCATAAAACCAAAGGTCTAGAAGACTGGACGTCACATGTAGCATGTGACATTCGCTGAATCTGCAAAAGAACTGCAACACTGACAGTGTCAGCCTGATAATGGCCAACACTTCCAACCTGTGTATCTGGCCCAGCATTTATGGTCTCATTACGCCACTTGTAGAAGTGCTGAGTACTTCCATCTTCAAAAAAAGTGTTAATATAGTATCAGCTAATGAGAGTAACACTGTTACTCACAGTGACTTTTTCTTGCCTTCACAAAACCATGGACATGTCCTGCATTTTAAAAATGTTATTTTATTTGGAAATAAGTTTGCTTCAATGCTGACTTCTCCTCCTTTAGCTGCTTTGAGGCTGGTGACTGAGCTCCTGTCTCTGGCACTGCTGAGACTGTGAAGTCTCCACTGCAACGCAGCCTTTTGCTCAGAGACTACGAGGTCACTTGGGGAATGTGGGATTTTTCATTCCAAACGGATTTCCAACACAGACATGATGTCAGGACAAGGCAGGGCCATGCTATTGAACAGCTCTGTTCATGCATGATAGCAGATTGTGCAATTATGTAGCGCACAACCCTGGATAATGATACCTCTTCCCTCAAACAAAGTTATCTTCTCCTGATCTGCTTAGCTGGAAAGTGGCACATTTCCTGTTCTTCTGCTGAACACACAAACCTTTTGCTCATGGCTGAAGCTGAACACTAGATATATTCAGCCTCCCTACAAGAAACCGGGAGCTTTGCCCAACACTCTTGTTTGCTAGACGCTACCAAACTCGGCAGACACCTGCTTTCGAGTAACATATCTCCTGGTCCATCTGAGACCCAAAGCAGTCTATCAGTCTGATCACTAGGACCAGAATCTCCCAGATTTCATCTTCCCTCTGCCACCTACTGGTCTCAGAAATCATTTAAATATAGCCAGCGGTGGGCAAATCTTTAGGCAGAGCCTGCCATGTCCCTGCAAGACTGGTAAATGGCACTGTCCACATTTTAAGGGCAGAGCTCTGAGATTTTTCCAGGACACTCTTCAGAGCCCTCGAGGTGCCAGAGGATATAAATTGCTGGGGAATATATTTTGCTAGGGAACTGCAAGCAAACCATAAAGAAAAGAGGGGAAGAAAGATATAGAGCATCAAGAAGGAGGGAAATTGGGGAAGCTATGTAAGTAACAGGAAGGTTTGGGCAAGAGCACAGGAGAAGAGGTGAAGGCAGGGTTGGAATGTGCTGAGCCTCAAGTTGGGGATAAATACTTACGGGAAACGTGTTTTTAATTTAAGGGACGGAACAAACCTAGACAATGAATAAAGATAAGCAGGGCACAAATGGAATGTCTTTCAGTATCTATTTAACTTAAATGCAGTTCTTCTCTGAAAATTACTGTTATAGGAGGACCTGGGGAATTAGAGGCCAGTCAGCCTAACTGTGATACCTAGAGAGATACTGGAACCAATTATGAAACAATCAATTTATAAGTAGCTAAAGGACAATAAGGTGATAAGAAACAACCAGCAGGGAATTTTGAAGAACAAATCCTGTCAAACCAGGCTAATTTCCTTCTTTGACTTACAGGCCTGGTAGATGAGGAGGAACTGGTGGGTATATAATACCTTGACGTTAGTGAGCATTTAGAAAATCTCTAGATCGCAGGCTCCCAGAGCAGCAAGCAAAGTCACAGTGCAGAGGCTGAACAGGTTGAAGTATCACAATCAAGGGTAATTATCAGGGCTTCACTTTTCCAGCTGGGAGGATCATATCCCTGAAGTTCTGCCTCCAGGGCTGCTCAGTATTTCTTTGCATGTTTTGGACAACAGACTCGAGGACAAAACTGAAAGGATGACAGCTGGGCTGGGGGGGTGGCAGTCCCTCCTGAAAGCAGGGGGGCTGGGACGATCAGAATTTGAGAGGAATGTGAGACACTGGAGAGGTGGGCTGCCCTCTGCAGAGGTGACTGCAGCAAGATACAATTCAGGAAAGGTGACTGCACAGATACCAAACGCGCTGGTCCAAACCAGATCATAACCATTTCAGCAGCAGTGCAGCAAAGAAAAAGCTGGGGTGGGACTGAACATGAGTCTGTTTCCCACAGAAAAAGACAAATCTCATTCTGAGATGCTTTAAGGGGAGTCTTGTGTACAAGGCAAAGGAAGCAATTATTTTGTGCATTTACTCGGTACCGCTGAGCTCTCAGCCGGAACAAAAAAAAACAGCAGGAACAGTGTGTCCGGTTCCAGGCACTACATTTTACAGGAGATGTAGACAAATTGGAGAGAGTCCAAAAAAGAACAACAAAATGATAAGAGATGTGAAAAAAACATGACTTATAAGGAATGGATAAAATAACTGAGTTTGTTTTCTCTAGGAAAAGAACAACAGGAGGGGAGGCATGATAACAGTCTTCCAGCACATAAACATTTGTTATAATGGGTGGAGAGACTAAGCAGTTGTCTTCTACATTCACCAGAAGTAGAAGAAGAAATAATCAGCTTAATTTGCAATAAAAATGATATAGCTAAGCATTAGAAAACACTTTACAATGGTAAGAATAGCAAAGCACTGCAGCACACTGCTTGGGGAGGCTGTAGAATCACAGGAGGTTTTTATGAAGAGGTAAACAAACATCTGTTAAGGATGATCTTACCTCATAAGTAGGAAAACAATCAGGGGGGAAAGGGAGGCTTTCTGAGGTCTTTGGCTCTACAGTTTTATGTAGGGGCAAAGACCTAGAGAAATCTCAGAGAAATATTTTCAGTTAAAAAAAAAGAAGAAAAGTATCTTTCCATCAGCCCTGAAAACAGCCTGGTTATCCCGAGTTGTCTACACCACCTGGTGCAGCGCTGAGCTGGGGAGATACCAGCTCAGGTCTGGGAGCAGGTTGGCTGTGTCAGCAAAGCATGCCACTTGAGTTAATTATCTCTGGAGTGGGCCTAATTAGCTGGGGCAGCATGAAGCACAGTGGTGCTATGCTGCTTCCTGTGCTGGTGCTAGCTCACCCCAGGCTACCAGAGGTACCTCCACACTGCCTTGCAAGGGGGGCTGTCCTCAGGGAAGCTTCGTCAGCTTCACTGCTTTGTTCTTTGGCTTCAGGGACGGCTCTGAATGTGCTGCAGATTTAGAGGTGCCTGCTCACCATAACCACATTTCAACCAATTTGTTCTCTTACTGTAGTAACTGTAAGATTAAACGCCGTAGGTTATTTAGAGTGTTTCATCTGGACATCGACGCTAAACGTGAAAAACAGGGTGCGAGTGACCCATGGCTCTTCCAGTGAGAACGTCTTTTGCTCCCTCAATTCAGCGCTAACCTTTTCCAGAGACGCTGATTTTATCTGAGGGCAGGAGGAATAAGAGCCACCCACCTTGTCCCAGTACAGATGCTGCAGTAGCATCAGCAAAGCTGAACTCGGGAGCAGCCTCTGCCAAGCGGTCTCTCGGGCTCCAGCAGCCTAAACCACTAGCGGGCGGTATTTTCTCATCCATGCACTGTACACCACCAGGGGAGGCCGAGGGATGCTATGAATGAAAAAGGAGAAGGCAGAGTGTGCCTGTTATGCCGTAGCTAAACCTTGCCTTTCTCTTCCCTCACCCCTCGTTTCTTGAACTTTTTCTGCAAGATACAAAACTGAGGCAAAGCACACACAGGAAAGCTGCAGTGATGCAGTAATACCTATTCTGAATATGATTTTTAATAGCACTTTCACGATGGCTAAATAGATACAATTAAACTGACATGAATGTCACTTTTATGTCATTGATTTTACCTATAGAATCAGTGTAAACTTTGTTGACAAAGCACTCTTTTTGCTAGTATAATCTGTATTTTCACTTGAATCTGCATCCCTTATCCAGCAAATATTTCTCATGTATACCAGCTGAACTCCATGATTCTCCCTTTAATAACAGCATGGTTAATAATAAAAGCTACACTAAACTTACAAAGAACACATAAGGCAAAGGAGATGAACTCGCACATGTCAAGAGTAGGTGCTATAGTACTGCAGCAGCAGCACAAACAGGGCAAGGAAGAGAAAAATACTCTTTCAGACACATGATTTTATGGATCAGCATGATTTAGCTTAAAACTTGACCAGGCTATTCCTAGAAACACAGACTTTTACAACAGTGTCCTGGCTAGAAATTCCAGTGCAGATGCTATTTCTGAAGACGTACACTGGGAAAAGGCCCAGAGCTTGTAGGCAAGATGTAGCACATTGTAGCATTATGAAGCCATTGCATACCAAATGCCTCTTCTAGGTCCCCATGTACCCTCCTCTTACCTGTCCCTTTCTCTGCCTCCTGCCTAGAACCTACTGCCTGGTCAGACATGGAGGTGGAGCACATCAGCTGGAGGACATCACTGAGAAGCTCTAAGAATACAGGCAAGCTGCATACTTAGGTGGTCCATGGACTCAGATTTCTCTCTGTGTATATTCTAGATAATGGCTTTTCCGCCAGTACTGAGATAGTCCTCACAGAAATGGATTAACTGCTATAGGGAGCTGTGAGGTATCAGACCAGTCAGGGAACATGTTGCTTAAAGCCAATCTGGGCTATGTAAAGTGGATCCAGGGAAAGCAGTGACAAACACCTGATAATACTTCTGGTAATTATTAATTGCTCCAGGCCTGCCAGTAAAAGAGGGGCTAATAATATCTCCCAGCCTCTTGAGGGGATCTCCGTATGTTTGTTTTATCAAGACTTTTTGTACAATCTCTTAACATCCTCAGGCTCAAGGAGCTGGAAAGGACAAAGCTTCTGAAAGACCTGAACAAGTGGGTATGTCTGGAAACATCCCATGTTACCTCACTGTCCGTGAGGTTTGTTGCCTTCCAGTTTCTGGTGGGAGCTTATTCCCTACTCTCTTGTCCCATCTTCTGGGCTCTTCTGACACCACCAAAGCTTGCCTTGCTGAGTGGTAGGCTCAGGGCTCTCAGGAGCATTGTCACCACCCTCTCTCCACCTTTATCTCCCTGCCTTCATTTCCACACTGTGGAATGACGCAATGGAGGTGCACTGTGAATAAGAGGTGTGGAGGTGGCCCAGGAGAGCTCAAGAGGAGGACAGGGGAGCAGTGTGGGTGGGAAAACAGGCCATTATCTCTATTCTCCTAGTCCCGAGAGATGCGCGTACCTGCCCTGCACTTTGGCTGACCTCAGCTTCCCATTTCCCACAGCAGAGCATGTTCCCAGCCTCTCTGGGGAGGACATCCGTGGGGACGGTTCCTGTTTCCCTGCCCTTTCAGTCATTTGCCTTCCTGAGCCTGATATGATTGTTTCTTTGGGCACAGTGTAAAGATGCCAGCAAGAAACGGAAGCCTCTCATGCCTCAGCAATTTATTAAGAAGAAAAGGAGGTTATTGAACTTGGAAGCTGTTGAGCCAGTCGCTCTCTTTTCCTGATCAAGAAGATAACCCATCCATAGATAAATCATCCATCCAAAGGTCTTCTGCATTCTGTGAGACAACTTGGCTTCAAACTAATAAACAGCCAGGTGGAGGGAGGCAGGGATTATCTACATACAGACCTGACGGAAAACATAGGTGGTAGGACTGAAGGGCTTCCAATTTGGAGAGAGCTGGGTGAGGTTTTTTTCTTCATTATTTCCGGCAAACTTCAATCCCTTGAAGTCCTGTTACTGCTCAGTGAATATGAAATTCTTAACAGCAATATGGATTAAAGCATTAACAGGATCCTTGTAAGGGAAGCAGTAAGACTTTGGGGGTCTCCTGTTCTGGGTCAGACCTGGCAAAACTTTCAGCAGCTACTTCTATGGCAAGTTCTGCCTTGGCATAGCAACTGTCGATTACTCTTCCACATGCCCTGCACTACGAGGCCCCATCCCTGTCTGACTGATTAACACCTTCATAACAAATGCAGCTACTAGTACAGATAGTTCCTCAGCGAAATACAGGCATGTATTTTAATGGCCTGTGTCTCTCCAGTCCCCAAAGCTCTGAAGTGAGAACAAGAACTCTAATATTCCTGTTGGCCACCCTGTTTTGGCCCAGGGTGCAGCAGATCTGGTGGGTTTCTAATCCCTCCGCTGCGTATCAGCTCCACTGAGCAGTGCTGGGTGTATTCAGCTGCAGCCCTGGCTCTTCCTCTCAAAAGCGTACCCTCCTTTACCAAAGCACAATACAGAAGTCCATTCCATTCTAATACATCCTCTTTAGCTGTATACAATTGTGGCATCCCTTTCCATTTTATATTCATCAAGGCTTTGCCTGCCCAAGGGACGACAGCTAGAAGACATTGGAAAAGATGCTGGGATGGTTTGTACAACTGAATGTTAAAATCAATGGCGATTGCCCTAAGAAAGACTGAGTGGGCAGAAATGGGTAAAATGGAAAAGTATTACCTGCTTGCTTGTTTGTGATTTTGAATCATCATTTCCTAGTTAACAATATTCAATATTTGTGAGTCAGTGTTCTAGTAACTGGGCTGATGATTTGGGTCTGGAACAGATAACTGAGCAGCACTGGGAAATGGGAGCACTTGTCGTTCAAACACTAACCAAAGAAAAAAATAAACATAGGTTATTACTTAATTTAACACATGCTGATGTTACTGACTCAAAAATAGCCTTGGGGATTTTTAAATGTTCTAAACAGCTTCTTCATTTTAAAAATCTTAAATCCAAAATGAACAAAACCTGTATTTCACCTCATCTGGGTGGGTAAAGCGATGGTAGAAATGAGAGGCTGGCAGCAGGTCTACTGATCCCTGTTATAGGAAAGCAGAAGAAGGTCCAAAGTGGTAATGCAACGCTTTGAAAGACACAATGCTTCTAAAAGTCCTGTTTCCCAGCCCTGAGTAGAATTCTGGGCTAAATCAAGACAAAGAAAGAATTTTAATACGAAAATGCAAATAATAATTGAGAACTGCTTAAAAAATTTTTACTAGGCACCAAAAATACACAACTGCCCAGTAAAGAAAGAATAGTGTGATTGAAAAAACACAACCAGCTTTAAAATGTAAATGGGGGTGGCTTTAAGTAAAATGCATAACAAAGAGTAAATGAGGAGAAGCTGAATATAAATTAGGAGATAGGAATTACAAAAAAATGAGAATGGAAATGAAAGGGGGAAAAAATAGACTGACAAAGCTATTTTTTTTAAAAAAGTAAATTAAGAACAAAATTACTTCTAATCATGGTATTGATCTGTTATCAGATGGAAATGTTGGATTATTCAATAATAATGCAGACAAGAAAAATGAAATCAATAAATACTCCTATTGCTGAGAAAAAAGTAGATGATGAAGACATTGTTGATGACACATCTATTCTTGTAGTATCTCAGAGGAATTAAATACCACCTACTAAAATCATAAAATCAGGCATTTTAAAACAGCAGGACTGGATACCTTGCACTGAAACTTACTTTTTTTTTTTTTTTTTTTTCAGAGCTGCACAAGATGCCTCTGCACTATTTATGTTAATTTTCTGTACTTCTTTGTGCAATGGGTAAGTCCTGGAGGGGAATAAAACCCATAGTCTGGCAGTTTGTAAAGACCATGTAGAAGGGCATAATTACTTTATAATTATGTCATAACTGTAATTACTCACAGGTAACTACAGACCTGTGATAGGATCTCAGTCCTGAACTAAATAATGAAGAGGCTAACACAGAATACAGGAAATAAAAGGAGGGAAATATAACTAGAGGCAATCAACATGGGTTTATAGAAAATTCACCCCATTGAGCTGTGTTAATACTTTTCTCTGAGGAAATGGCACATACCCTTGGTAAATATAACAAAGCTGGTACAATATACTTAAGATCCTGGAAGGCAGCTTCCCTTCTATCACGTGGTAATTTGATTAAAGAACTTGCTTGACCTAACAATAAGATAGCAGTCATTAAACAGACTATAAATGACCTATCAGACTGGTCCCAAAATACAAGTGAGAGCTAGAAGTGATTGTCTTGTTTATAGCATGTTTGTACTGAGATCCTGGAGGGTGTTTGGCATCATGATATTTTTAGTCAATAACTTGGAAGAAACATCAAATGTTTTGTAGATGTCACTAAGTCCAGGAGAGGGATGAATCACAAAAAAGCTGTTGATCTAAAGCACTCCTGATGGCACAGTGAGTTGGGCAGAAACAGAAAGGACTTGCTTTAGCACAAGGAAGGTCATGTATTGCACATCCACAAGGAGATCAGCTGTAGCTCCACTATGGGGAATTTTGTCTGGGGAAACAGTGGCTCTGCGGAGAATTCTGAGCTCAGGGTAGCTGAGGAGCTGAATATGAGCTTGCAGGGCAACATTGTGCTTGATGGGGCTAACAGGGTCTAGGATGTACACGTATAGGCAAGGTGTGTGCATATATCACCTCAGTCCTGCCTGGCTTATTCTCCAATTTTTGTGGCAGTCCTCTACTATCAAAATCTCCCTATTATGTCTTCTACGTCACCCCTAACTAGGCAAATTAGAAAAAGAGTGCTTATTTTCTGGTTCAAAAGTCAGCTTGCTTTAATGACTGCCTGCCAGCTCGAATGAAGAAGGTACCTCCCAGGGCTGTCTTCTCACCTTGTACTGATCATATGAGATCTTAGATCTACACATGTGCTGCTAGTATGTAATTTAAATCTATGTAAATCTGCTCTAGTCCAGCTCCCAAAAATAATTTATGATCTGCGAGGTAGCCCAGAAAGCAGTGTCACGAGTAGTGATGTACAGCATCATTCTGGGGGTTCTTGCTCATGCATTTTGAAAGCTGGTCCCATCTGGGAGCAATGTTTCCTCTCTCAGTGCTGGAAAGATAGCGCCCATCTTTGCTATCCATATAAGGGAAGCAGTTTGAAGGACACAGGCAAGACCATGGGAGAAGCAAACAGGAAATGGGAAGACTAGAATTATGGCAAAACAGAATGAGAATAGCAAAGAACATTCAGCAGAAAAGAAAGCAATAAACACACCACCAGAGCACAACCCGTGCATGCCAAAGGACAGCTCACAGACAACTTGAACATAGATCCTGCCTCCTTCAAGCTTAGTACAGATGATGCCCCACACCACACCTAGGTGTATTCGTATCAAAGGGTATAACGCATCAGCACCTGAGCCACCTATAGCAGGCTCGTATATGTCCAGCATGAAGGTGCCAGCAACCTCCTGTTTATTACTGTACTCTTTCAAGTCTACTTATTGGAGTACAAATGCCAAACCTGGCAGGCTGTCAGTGAACCCACAAAGACTTATGAACAACCAGCCACCAATCACGTACCCCAAACAGTCCCCCAAAAATACAGAGACTTCTTTAAATTCTCCTGGATGCTATTTACTGTATACATTGTCATGCCTGTCAAAAGCCATGTGACTGTCCTGCAAGTAGATTTTAATTTAGCTGGAAACTGACACCTGCATTAACAGGTCACCCTGGCAGCAAAGCCTTTAGCCGCTGATGAATCTCAGAAGTCAAAGGTTGGAACCACTTTATTTCCTGCAAACTAGTGCAGTGCTGTTACACTTTTTGAATGTATTGCCTATCCTGCCAAAGCATGGAGAACTTGGAACTGTCCTAGAAAATATCAGTCCTGGGAAAAGCAAAGGCTGCCAAGGAATTAACGAAAGGGTATTGATTTCTGACCTTTGCAAGAAAGGATGCCTGGGCAAAAAGGCAAGCAGGGTGCAATAAAAGTCTTATTCATGGAACAACAGAACAAAATAAATAACGTAGGCTTTCTGCTAGTGCAGGGAGGAGAGGCAGCATTTTATCTAGCTTGTGTCCCTTTGAGAGAAGATAAAACTTCCATAGACTGCCATGGAAGGAGATTTGTGAAAATGCCAAGTGCTTCTCATGATCCGGGCTCAACTCTCCCTTTTAGGCAAGATATTTAACAGTGACAAAAGCAAAAATGGTTGTACACGGACCACACATGCCTGACCTGTGGAAACCACTGCCACAGACTGGGTCTGAACCCCAAAGGGATACATTTATTCAAGAATGCTCATGGTTTCAACAACTCTGTGTCTCTGTTCTCCAGAAAGGAGAACGGGCTTCTTGGGAAGGGTTTCTATCTGAGCCGCAAAGTCTTCATGCAGCAGGGACCAAACATTCCTTTTGAGTCATTAAACTCAGCTGTTTTGCACAGCAATAAACCCTAGATAAGGAAACAGCCAAGAGCAGCACAGATTGCCAGAGGGGTGGGGTAGAGCAGAGGTCCCTGCTCCAGTTCCTGAAAAAAACCTTCACTTGTACTCTCCATGACTAGTTAACTGCCTCAGTGGCACAGGTCATCCATGAGCAGAGGCAGTCGCGTTAACACTAGAAACAAACCCAGGGAATAGGGTCATGGCAAGTTTCTGGCAAGAGCCATCAAAGCCAAAAGCCATAAGGACTGGAAAGTCTCCTGGGGCCTGACTGTGTGAGCACAGCCATCCCCACCGTGAGCTGGCTTGCAGTGATAACATTGTGTGCTGAGGTTGGCAGGCAATCCAGGTGAAGTCACAAGAGGAAAAGCTTCCCACCCTGCACAGCCTCAGTGGTCACATCCACAGCTCCTCGCCCGCTTACTGCCCCTCGTCCCACTCCGCCCAGCCCGCCCTCCCACACCGCAGAGGACACACTGCCCTGCCTGGCTTTCTTCCACCGTGTTGGGGTAGGGCTGGCTCACAAGTGGCCATTGTGTTTCCTAGGAAGTACTGTTACAGCAAGTACCTGCTCATACCGGCTGTGCGTGAAGGCTCAGAGCCTCTACTGGCATGTAGTTAATATCACCCCAGCCTCCATCTGCGGCAGCGCTCATCTTTCCAGCGCTGTTCTCAGAAGTTTCTAATGGTATGTTGCACCACCGACTCCTCCACATGCACACTCTTGGCCTCTGCCAAAGTTTAAGTCCATGGGGATTAAGGTAAGAAATGAAGCAAAACACTGGCATCATGGGAATATAGTTTTTCCATAAAAAAAATAAAATGTCCATGGAGGGGAGAGGGAAAGAACTCATTCTTGTTTGGGTCAGAAGTATGGAATCATTGCTCAAGGTTTAAAGTTTGAAATATATGGAAAAGCCATAGATGATTGTATGCAAATGCATGTCTCATCTTGGCCAGAGGAGAATTAAAACTACACTGATAAATGAAGATTAATACCTCTTATCACTGAACACCTCAATGGACACTAATGAAGCCTCATTTACTTTGGGATATCACTACAGCATAATCCAATAAAAAGGTGAACGAAACATTGAGTTCAGGTGAGAGGCCTGCATCTAGCCCATGCCCTCTTCTCCCAGTGAAGATGGTGCCTGGTTGCTCCCGCTGGGGACTCTGATTTCTCCCACCCTGTACACCCAGAGAGACAGACCTACGGGTGCCACCACAGAGAGCGGAACAGTGCTTTGGGATGAGGGGCTGGTGGCAGGGTGGGGTCCAAGCTCCTTTTTGAAATGCTGGTGCTCACCTCCACCACCCTCAGTGGTCTCTCAGTGGTAGAGGTGGCTGCCGGTATGGACTGGGAACATTGTAGATGGTTACATGGGAAAGAGGAATGAAGGGGGAAAAATGCTGCTTACTGGAGCAGTAGCATTTGAAACTTAAAGAGGGAGAGTGATGTGGTTTGGCTGTTTGCACAGGGCAAAGTGAAAAGGAGTAATGACTTGGGTTGAGAGTGGATGCCTTCTGCTCTTGCCATGAAGTCCCAACTCTAAACCTCGTAGGTGCCAGCAGCAAGCCAACCTCCGACTGTAATGCCAGAAAGAACTGCTGTGATCATCTAGACCCACTCCTTCAAAAACTTGAGTCAGAAGACTTGGCAAAAGTCCTTCCCAGCTCTGCAAGGGTCTGCTTTCTGAAAAGAACCCAGCCACAATTTAAAAGCCTCCTGTGGAGTACCTTCCACAACCCTCAGTGGGGTTTTCTAGTGGTTAACGACAATGTTAAAAAAATAGTGTTCTTTTCCATGTGACTTCGGCCCCCCCCCCCCATTTCAAATTCCAGTTTTTGGGTCTTACTACCCTTCAGTCTGCTAAACCATAGAAAATTTGTTCCCTGCATAAGTATATATAGACACTGAAAAAAGTTAGCCTTCAGCTTTCCCTTTTCCCTTCAACTCTTCGACTTTTCACTGGAAGGCACATTTCCAGTTCCTTAATACCCTCAGACATTGTCCCTGAAGCCTCTCCCATCCAGGAACTACCAACAGAAGCACTAAATAGAGTACATGGGAAGTGACCGTGTTAGTGCTAAATGACACACGCACTCAGCCTCTCCTAGAGCTATTCATCTTGAAGTTATTTACCGAAAGCTGCATGATTTCTCGCAGCTACAGCATCATCCTGGAATTTTGTCATCAGCCAGTGAGCCGCTCTAGCCTGCACTCCTTCCCTGTCACTGCTTCCCGAGACAAACTTGCCCACTGATAAGCATAGCCTGTATTCCTTATTCTTTGACATGTGACTTACAGCAGCTAGTGTTATGCTTGGCCCCATCTTTCTGAGCAATCCAGGCTATTACAGTATTAATTATTTTTTTTGCTAGCTTACTGATTTTTGAGTCATTCCTACTGATCAATGAGTATTTTGCTGTCTTTCAGATCAGATCGTAAAGTTCAACAGTATTCAGCCACAAATGACCAACTTTACAATGCTTATTCCCCCTTACAATTACGCATCTCCATCCATTTGGAGGACTGACACATTTCCAGTAAAGTTCCAATGTCTGCATTGCAAAAAACGGCAACAACAAAAAATCTGACAGCACTATACCAGCACTATCTACTACTGGCTCAGTCTACCTTGTGTAGTTTGACTATAAGTGCTTTAAGGCAAAGTTACCATTTGATACATGTTTCTGTAGGGCCCACCACAAGTGGGCCCCTCATTAAGAAACAGTTTTCCTCTCTGGCTGAGGCAAAAGCAAGCGATTTACAATTCCCAAACTGCAGTTAGGATCTTGTCTTTCAGAAATGTAAAATTTCTCATGAAAATACAGGAACGCGAATAAGTTGTTCTCAAAGTGTTTGTGGTGCAAGTCCTTGCTCCGGCAAAGCTTGCCCATGTGCTGAACTTCATTCTATGTTAACTTCATCCTGTCTCAACGCACACTAAAATACAGGCTTTCTGGTTTTGCAGGACTGGGCAGCAGGAAGATGCAGAGCATGCAACAGGGAAGGTGAAACAGGAGGTTAGACAGTCAAAGCTTTTCTTTATACTGTTGTGAATACAAACCTTTTCTCACATCTTCTTTTCAGTTGTTAAACACACGAATATGGGGTTGCAATCCCATGCCGGGTTGCCTCCGGGGCAATACACAAATTACACAAATTGCAAATACGCAAATATATGGATTCTCTGACTTCCAAGGGATTTTTGAAGATTAACTACTTAACCCCTAATTATACCAACACTGGCTGGCTAATGAATGAGGTGAGGCAACACCCTTGGCTGGTAAGATTCACGATGAAAAAAGGTGGGTTATTCCATCCCAGGGAGGAGAAGGGCTCGCAGGTCTGGCATCTCACTGTGCAGATTTCCTATCTGGGACATAGTCCCAGTAGCCTCTATCTACAGGAATGTCTGATATTTCCCCTTTTTATTGTAGGATCACTGTACAAGAAGGTATGAAATCCAATGGCTTTGCTGAGTGTAAACAAAGGGTCCAAGTGACAGATCCTTCCTGCAGAGGTACTTTCCCTCCCTGTCATAGCTAACTAATGTGATAACAACCTACCTCCTCGAAGATTTCACTTTAGCTATAAGGGACACTTTGGTTTCCCACATCATCCAAGTGGTTTGCCCATCTGTGTCAGACCACGCACCAGAGGGGAAGCTAGCACACTTCCGGCTGCTCAGGTTTGGTGTTTCTGATGGGGAGCAGAGATGTGGTTATAGGGTGAAACAGTAGTCGTTGCTGTCAGGAAACACCAGCCCTTGCAACATGCTACTGGATGTTAAACTGTCAGCAACCTTCACTTTAGTCTCTGGACTACGACCAGGAAATACAGAGCAGCATCTTACAAGCATGTCCAAGCATCAACACCCTGCATACTCTGCACCCCAAGGTATAGCTGTGGCCTGTGGTGACAGACCCATGGAGATTTTTGAACACAGAGAGGCTACATGCCAAGAAAGGCTTCAGAGGCCCAAGCTGCAGTACCACTGCATTCCAGCAAGAGAGGTGGAGATAAACAGAGCATCTGTGACTATTGCATGTGGCACTTGCCCTGTGATTCACAAAGTAAAACAGCAGATACATTCCTTTGGTCATATCTTCCTTCATATTACTTCTAGGAACACAGACTTACTCAGAAATCTGATACAGAGGATCCAGACTATGCTAGAGCCACAGCCCCCCAATATGAATTCAGGATAGCTATCTAGGGGATAAATTCTGCTCTCATTGAATTTGGAGAGAACAGCAGGACTTGGGGACCCATCATTTCTGTACTTGCTCCCACAGAGGCCCTTAGCCTAGGTAGCTGGAAAAAAAATACAGTATTTATGGAGTGTATTAAATGGCTGGGACATTTCTCCATTGTACAAACCACTATCAATACTTCTCCTCCTCTCCCTAATTATGTTCTTCCTCTTTCCATATTTGTTTGTTTGGTTGGTTTTGACTCCTTCCTGTTTCTGTCTCCCTCTGCTTCAGCTTGACTGGGCTTTCATTTCTTCTTTACCTCATGAGTCTATCTTTGATATCATCTACTTGGATGATCCGCACCAGTAGCGCTGGGCACTCCTTTTCCCACTGACTGATGGGCTTCACCACCCCCGACAAAACCATATCCCAGTGGTACTAGGCCTGTATGGAAAAGAAGGCATCTCCTGGTTACTGTTAGATCCTTATTGCTTCATACAGCAAGAGCCTGTTTATAGCCTGGAGCCTGCGAAGACTTCTGGAATTTGAAATGCTTTCTCCTTCCATTTTGAGGGCAAGCAGCTGAAGAGAAGAGGAATCATGCCTCCCCTCACAAATATCTCGGCCTTCCAAATATCGACCTTACCTTTAGATCCCACAGCTCAGCAAATATGCTATCATATATCCCACTGTTTACCCAGCCTGTGCAATCTGATAGGCCACCTATATTGAAGGAGGTGATTAATGTCTAAGAACGGATGGGAGATGACTTTCCACACAGCCAGGATATATTTTTGGAAGGGCAAGGCAAAGTCAGAAGGGCTTACTAAACTCTTTGATCATTTAAGCTTCTGCTTACCAAATAACCATCAGTATCCTTTCCATAAACCCATTTATTCTTAGTAACATGAATCCCCATCCCCACTTCTGCAACATTAGCATCTACTCCTAAGCTACATCTTTCCCCCCAGCTACACCATTGTCCCTCAGCAGTTCTAGTAATCCATTCCCCAAGTGCTTTCCTTTTTCTGATTGATGACACATCATGCATCTTGCTTACTGCACCCTTCTGACACCTTCCACAGCACCCCAATCACATGACATGAACAAGCAGTAGGCCACAGTTTGAAAACTGCTGCTTCAAAGCCCCCCACAAAAAAATTCTAAGAGAATCTACTTAATTCATGCATTTTTTTTTTATAGCTTCTGTCCTTCCCCTGTCAGTTGTTACATTCACATCTGCTGCTAACTAGCCTTGTTTTTAGCAAAGCACAGCAGAAGCTAAAGAAATTTAAGCCTGGTAGAGTTATAATATCAGAAGTACTCCCCCACTTCCATTAGCTCCATGTCCTGCTTTTTATTTTCTCTATTCGCTTTTTCTTCTCCTCCTTTCTTTTTTTGCTGGCATGGTGAACTGTTACACAAGGTCTGCAGCAAACACAAGATGGTTAGTGCCAAGCACAGGAGTCCAGCTAGTAATTCACATCCATCCCCTCATTGCTGCACATGGACAAAGAGTGGAGGTGACCAGCGCTGGGCATCTCAGAAGAGCACCAGCAAATACCTGCACCCTTAAGGGATGCCACATAGGATGTCCATGGGAAGCAACTGACTGAGGGCATGACTTTCAGGTGGACATGGATGTCTCACACCTATCTGTAGCAGGGGTATCCATCTCAAAATGGGACTCACCACCTCCCTGTCTTTCCTGGTCTAAGTCCATAATGCAGTTTTCTGTCAAAAGGCACTCCAGGGGAAAAGAAAAAAAAAAAAGATAGTAAAGCCAGGCTAGTGGTGACATGGCCCAATAGGCCACTAATTAGGATGTTTTACTAGAATATGGGAAAAAAAAAAAAAAGAAGCCAAGTTCAACACTTTCTCCATTTGACTTGAAGTTTCTTGGGCAAATGGCTTTGCCCTTCAGGCTCTAGCACATTCTAGGATGGAATTCACCCAAATGTGACAAGGAAGCTCCATAAAATTTCAAAGAATAATGACCAGACAGCTAGATAAAGTGTAAATCTAAGTCTTGATCTTACATGGCAGATTACCAGAGGGATATAAATGAAGCACAGTCCCACTTTCTACCACCATGACAGCTTAGCCTAACATTGTGTACACTTCATTTCATATGCTCTGCTGATCCACTGAGCAAGCTTCAACAACATAGCAGCCTCCATCTCTACAAACAGTGGACTTCAGAGGTGAGGGGGCTACATGATCTTTTTCTCATCCTCCAAGAAAAAAAGGAAGTTAAATCTGGTCATTTACCTCCTGCTGAGGCACTGGCCACAGCACTTACCTTCTCAACCAGCCCTGCACTGTGCACCAATTGATCTGGTATGCTTTCTCCAAAAACCCATTTGAGAGCAGGCCCTGACAGAGATAGCCAGAAGGACAGCTTGCTTATGGATCTCAGCAGACCAAAGTGAGAACTAGATATCAAGTTCCTCAGGCTGTCACCAAACGCAGACTTTGGGGACATTACTGGCAGATATCACAGACTTCCAGGGTGAATTGACATCAGCAGTGCAGGCAATCCAAGTACTGGTCTCAAGAGCAAACAGTGGGTGCCAGGTGGCACACTTGTACACAAATACCTTAATGATGTTCATCTGCCTAACACCTAGGTGGGCAGTTAATCATCATTCATTTCAAGGGGGATTACATGTTTACTGTCTCCAAGGTGGTGCGCTCCTGGTCCTACCTAGTAGGAATTGGGTCAAGGAAAAAGTGTTTAAGTGTAAGAAAAGAAATTTTGAAGGCTTGGGAAAGAGCGTAAAGGTGAGCAAGCAGATGCAGAAAGAGTCAGTAAGTGGTTAAACACCACTCATGAAGACAGAAAGTGTGAGGGGATAGCAGACAGCCATGAAATTGGGACATACGGAGTTCGTATGGAGAGGCTGAAACCTGATGGATAAGTCATAGAAGGAATATGAAGCTGGAGAATGACAAGGGTAGGCAGCAGGACCTGGGAGCAGGAGGCTGGGGACTGCAAGCAGCACCACAGTAACTGAGGACAACTGAACGTTTCACTTGAGGATGTAGGCAAAAGTCAGGTTTTAGAGGAAGAAAAAAAAAAGGTGAAATTTGACAGGTCCATATGCAAGGCAGAGCCTGGATACAGTAAAATATGCGGTAATCTGGACATCACTGTCAGGGAGAAGAGCGGAAGTGCTGGGGGTGATGAAGAGAGGTGGTCTTGGGAAAAGGCCCAGGTTTCCCACGCACAGAGAAGATCAAAGCTGGTGGGGAAAAAAAAAATAAGAGACTCCTAAAGGTAGCAGGGGCAACACCAGATATTCCTGTGAGAACAACTTTGGGATTATGATATTGAAAATAAACTTCAAGGTACCCAAGCAAGTATTGGAAAGGAAGAACTTGGCAAAGACAACGGGAATACAGGGAATGCAGAAGGAGTTTATTTCATTCTGCAAGTTTGCAGCATATGGAAGTGATTACAGGGATGATTACAAGACTAGTGCTATATGAAAGATACAGGATAACAACATTCAATGAATAACACAGTGTAGAGTAGAGCTGTAGCCCACAAAGGAAAAAGAAAAACACGCCGAGAGCTGCATAAGCCAATCTTCTGAATAAGATGGAAAAGTAAAGCAGCAAGTCAAATTGAAACTTTTCATTGATTTCACTGGAAGTTTCTGTTGTTAACAGTAATTCCTTCCTCTAAAGAAGTCCCTTGTTTTACCTTTCATCATTTAAAATAGTTGGATCAGTGAAGATGAAATCAAATCTTCAGCCATGAAAAAAGTGAAGGACTTTGGGCCCAAGTTCTTTGACAAAATCTTCAGAAGTTTTTCTCCAGCAAGGTATTTTAGCATAATGACTTTTCTCTCCAATTCAGGAAGAAGGACAGTAAGTCTAGGATCCTTTTTTTTAAAAAAAAAAAAAAAAAAAAGCATTCTTAAACATTCAAATTTCTCACTCAGAAGGCAAATTCTTCTTTCCAGCCAGTTCCATGACAGGTTTTATTGTTCTCCTCTAGGGGCAAGATACTGTACACCAGTTGGGCACCAGTTACAGGTTCCAAAAATTACATACCTGCTCAGTAGTTGCTTATTGTTTTGTATTCAGGGGTCCTTAGTTCAAACACATGAAGAGGACTCTCTCAAGTGTATCACTGCAAGCTGCTTGCCTGTAAAAAAATAAAATAAAAAATCTCAAAAATAGCTTAAAAAATTGCCATGGGCCTACAGGTGGCAGTTACACATTGAAAAAGAATACCTTCTTTTAGTGACAGTTAAGATTTGTACAAGAACTACTTAGGTGCCTAATACCCCAAGAGAGAGAAATAAGTTATTTCTGGATAAAAAGACAACAAAAAGCCCCTGTGCCTTCCTTCCCATCATCATAACTCCAGTGTTTATAGCTCTAGGTACTAACATACTGCAATCACTTCACACAGCTTACATTTCCAACTCCACTAGGTACTGAGAAGTAACAGCTATCCCAACTTCTGTAAATCCCTATCCTACACAAAAATCATGCGCTGCCGGGCCAATCTTATTGGCTCCATAAATGTAGGGGGTTATTCCACCCTTGCCGTTTCCCAGGTTAGGGCCATTTCGTTATTACCTTGCTCTGGACCGGCGTCCCACACTGGTTGCTGGCTGCAGGCTGGTCAGCCTCCCATGCTCTGACACATCTCCCGCGGAGCTGCTCAGGAGATTACAGCGGCGATGGCATTTTATCAGCGCTGCTACGAGGTGAAGGCGGACACGATAAGGAAGCGCTAAAAGTCAACGAGGTGCCATTGACAAGGATTGAAGCCGGGCTCACGCTTCCCCACCGGCCATGTGTGCACTGATGCTGTGCAGCACAGTTGCCTTCTCACCAGCTGCTGCTTTGGCAGGAGGCACCTTGCACCGTCTCTTTTGGGTAGGCAGCCTCCTGTCTAGCCAGCCACCTCATCGCCGCTGGAACCTGTCACAGCATCAGGCCTGCAGGGAACAAATCCTCCCTTACAAACCCCCCTGCGGTTTCCCTGGTGAGCATTAAAGAGATTTTTCATTGCTCAAACACACTGATGGAGGGGTAGCCTGGTTGCATTAGTTCCTCCCCACCATTCCCTCCCAGGGAGGAAAGATCTGCTCCCTGAAGTGACTGCTTTCCCAGGCACAGGTTTGCACATGCTGCCTGGAGCAGAGCAGAGCAGAGCCCCCAGCAGCACACCTGGCACACACCCCACAGAGATTAGCCCCCTACACAAGCAAGCCCCAAGGCTTGGGAAACCTGCTGTGACTAACAGCTCGATTAGGACCCAAGACATTTTCCAGGGGCAGGTGAAGAAGCTCATAAGAAATTCATTTCTTTTGTGCACCTGTTGGCATAATGTCCGAGCTAGAACCACACAGGCAGCCAGTAAGCCATAGGCTTAACCACACCACAGGTCTGTTAGAGCCAAAACATCCCAGCTCTTATCCACACCACAGTGACCATTAACACCTCATAGCAACAGCAGAGAGAGACCGAGTGGCCACAGACTGATCACAGCATTTCAAAACAACCTGGAACTCAGGAATCTCCTCCACAACCTACAAAACAAGGATCCACACATATATCAAGGACACCAAGGATGCCCCCACTGCCTGAGCAACCACAGCTGACATCCAGTATTTCACACAACACTGTTCTGGAGAGCAACCAACTCACAGAAGCACCACTAACAGGTCTGACACACAGCAAACCCCCACAACTATCACAATTTGCTAAAGGACTCCATTATATTCCCATGAGGCAGGTGTGGTTGTCACAACCACCCCCTTCCCAGCTGGCACCAATGAAGTCCTCACCAGCAGCCTCAGCACAGAAGCCCAGGTCTGAAAGAAATTCTCAGTTCACCTCCAGCGATGTCCTGCCTGTGCAAGGTTGAGACGCACCGAGCTGTTAACTAGGCAGGCTATATCTTGCCGGTCCTCTGGCACCCTGTATTTATGTTCACAGAGAGAAAAGAAAGAGCTGCTTCTTGGTTTGTGACTGCTGGAAAACACCTTCTGAGATATCCATGTTTTCTGTTTCCTAGTCTTCATAAAGGCACTAGGGGCAAGAAGAGTCTCTCCCTCCCCCTTGAATTTCGAGACAAACGCGCATCCCACCATGCAAGCCATAGGCAGCACAGGCAGAGCCCCCTGCTCGCTCCTGGGAGAGTGGGCATGTAAGAGTTAGTGCTGAGAGCACAGTGTCGGGGACAGCCCTCGCCACGCCATATCATGCTTGCCTTGACAGGCGCCGCTTCCCATCCTGTGCAAAGCAGATCTGAGGCTCCCAGGAGATGTAAGGACCCAGGAATATCATTAAAGAGGGATGCTTCTTTCCCAGAAGAAACAGATTTCCAGTATAGGAACTCCACCTAAGGCCACTCAGCTGTGGATGTTGCCCTGTTCATATCTGCATGGGGGTAAGATGCTGTGACAGTATCTGTAGTGCATATCACTGTAGGGGATATCTGAAAGCAACCCTAACTGACTATATGTGCAGTAAAGACCCCATTCAGATGCCTAGTAAATGCTATTTTAGCTTCATCTGAAATGATTTCTCCATTGTCTGTAATTTCTCTTTGTCCCCCACCCTTCGGGACAAAGGCTTTGTCCAAAGACAGGGCTGTGCTTCTGCCAAGTACCATGCTGGGAACCTCAGGGGTTTGTCCTGCTTTGGATTCTTCCCCTTTACGTTATTTTTAAACACACCACTGCCCGCCACCAGGGAAAAAATGCAATCTCTGAACCAAAAGGTGCTGGAGAGCTACGGGCAGGGAGGACCCATGGAGGTGGGTAGGTATACTGGTATACGTGGGGAGGGACAGGCAGAAATCACAGTGAGGGCAGCACAGGCAGCTGCGGGGTTCCCCTGGTGCCTTCTCTGTGGTGGACACAAACGTTGGGGCCTCTGTCTTCCCTGTCTCCAGATGCAAGCCTGCCTACGAGAGCGAGCAGAGCATCCTTCCCCGTGCAACCCTGCTGCCAACCAGGCTTCCTCCATCGTCTGATGGTGCTCCATGGCCCATGAGAAGAGCCTTTGATGCTTGAGATGCAGAATTCTTCTAGAACTTCAGCAGTTTTGGAAAGGAAAAGAAAGAAAAATCTGATGGAAAAAAATATTGAGCACAGTTTCCTTTGCCCAAAGTCTCCCTCCTGCATGGTGAGCCCTGTGGCTGGGCTGGGTGTCCCCCTGCCAGGTTTTCAGGCCTCGGCAGTGGTTGCATGGTGTGTCCCACTCCAGGAAGGCAGGTCTGGCAGCCCCCAGCACCTGCTGCTCCGCAGCACAGCTGTCCTTGCCCTGTCTCCCAGCAGGCATGCTCTGCTCCCGATTCCTCTATGTCACCAGTCCTCAAGCGTTTCAGTCAGGGACCTAGCAAGCTCCTGAGAACGCACTGCCTCGCAGGCTTTGCCTGGAGAAGAAGCACCTCATGGATGGTCATTCAGTGGCTGCTCCCAGCCCCAGCCAAGACCAGCAGATTTGGCAGTCTAGCAGGCTTCTCCTCAGCATTTTCACAAGCAGTCGCCTTACCTTGTTTGAGCTTCAGGGAGTTCAGTTTGGGGTGAAGGGTAGGTCAGCTCTTATCTCATATCTACACGCACAAATGTAGCCCTTACCAGTTCCCTTTCCAGCCCCCAGAGTTCCTGCCCAGCAGCACAGCAAGGACCACGCTTTTCCCCACTGCTGGGGCCTTTTAGCAGGAGACAAGCTGTGCCAAAGAGCCACAAAGATTTCCTTGGGACCCCCCCAGCTTTAAGGACAATCCTGGGGGTATCTGTCACCTTCCTCCTCTGCAGCCTTTGATGCAGGGCTCATGGCTAGGGGAAAGGGCAGAGCCACAGCCCCCTGGTCCAGGCTGGTGGGAGCAGACCCCGGGTGATGCTTAGGGATGACAGGAGCTGAATGAAACCCCCATACAGGACCCTGCAGGCACTGTGGGATTCAGAGATTACAGAAAGACACCCTGGCCCCCTTCTCCTTCTGGAAAACGTTTTTAGGGTAGCTGAGGTGGATTGAAGAGCTTGAGCTATGGGATCTCACAGTTTGTTTAAGCAAATACTGTTTTTTGTCAATTTTCCAAACGTCTGTTCACACACAGACTTCCCTAGCATCCTGCCTCCAAATATTCATCTATGGAGAAATTTTCTGGGAACCTGTGCCTGCATCCTTGCCTTGCCTTTTGACCATTTTAAGACCAATCACATAACGTGAGCCCATGTGGAAACGTAGGTGCCAAAGTTCATGTTCTCCAAAGCCTTGCAGATGTATGTGACTTAGGGAGCGCTGCTCAGACCACCACCACCACCTCATCCTGACCACAGCACGGCACACCACACTCAGCGCAAAGTCCAGACTAGCAAATAGCATCTATATCCCCACTGGCGGAGGCTACCACAGGACAAAGACGCCAAAACTGAGTGGGGGTGGGTGGGAAGGGAACAGTGGAGCAGGCAGAGACAGTTGGTCCCGTGTGTTTTCTTTCCTTAAAGATAAAAATTTACCCCAGTCAAATGAAAAATGAGGAACAATGCAGGAATTTTAAAGAGGCCCAAGCTGCCACCTGACTCAGCGTCTAGGCAGGATATCGATTAGTGAGGCTATTCTTTATTCCTCTGCTATTGTTTAAAACTGGCCTCCCTCATGACAGCAACAGGCGTGGGAACACAGCAGCTTTGGTGCTAAAAAGTGCTTTTATCACTGAGCTGAGTAGAGGGGTCTCTGGGAACCAGAGATGGTGTGTCTGATAATCAAAGAAAGGCATTCAAACTGAGAAATTCTGAGATCTCTAAGGCCCCGATAACAACTCTGAAAGCACACCAACACGATGCAGCACATCCCCAGTCCAGCATTTCTTCTGAGTTGTGTGCAGGCTCTGGTGAGTTCAGAGAGGTCCAGAAAGAAAACATCTCTGCCTGCTAAAATTTCTTGGAATTTTCCTTGAGCCCTGCAGCAGCTCCTATAGACATAACCACCCTGGGTTTAAACAAGCCAGACTGGGTTCTGTAAATGGTGTGGCACAGCACAGAGAAGAGGCTCACCACCCATGTCCTCATCCTGCCTCTTGAGCAGGTTTTGCTAGCCAGGCTGGGCTGCAGCCTTCAGTGGCTGCCACAATAATGCCAGCAGGCAAGGGCATCTCCTCCCCATGCAACAGAACCAAACGACTGTAGGGTCGCACGCATCGTTGCCACTTAAACTATCCAGGTGCCTACAGCCCACCAACAAGCCGCCGCAAGTCCCTACGTAACGAACTGGCAGGCAGTTGTACAGTTTCCTGGTAGCTCCAGGCAGGAATAAAGCAAAATCTTTGGTTTCCTGGTAATTTTCAGTGCACTAAAAAGCAACACGCTTCAGTATTTGAACACAACTGATTTGACTGAGTAGGGGGCACCAACCAGGTTTTCAGCCAAAATATTTCTGGCTCCCCTCAGGGCTGGCTCCTGGTTTTATATTCTCTGTAGGTTTGTTCTTCATTTGCAACAGAATCTCACATGTAATCACCTTACATATACATACGGGGGGTCTTTTTTTTTCACCTACCCTTAAGATAAAATAAAAATTGAAACTCCTTCTGACACTGACTGGACAAACATCAACATATGAATTCACTTCAAAGACACACCAAATGAAAGCGCACCGTGCACTGGAGAGTGGATCTGCAGACATAGGGCACGCTCTCTGTAGACACTAGATATTTATTCCAGCATCCAGAAACACTCTGCATCATTGCTTCACGTTTCTGTGTAAGAATATGGAGTTTGGTAAGCAGTGTGACTGCACCAACTTTCTCAGCAGAATTTCATGCTGCAGTTTCATTTGTTCCATGCATTTTTCACCTTCCCGAAGTTAAAACCAGTCAGGACTCAGACGAATTTCTCCTCCTCCAGTCTGTGACAAATGGACAACCAAGCTAAACTTAGATGTTTTTTAATAGATGATAGCCTCCCTTCTACAAGAACCATGTTAGCACACAAACACTGTATTTCAAAGATGATGGACATCCTCTGATGTTATCTCAGGACTGGTTATTTATACTGCCTCCATGCCAGCTTGTACTCGGTGCCTATCACAGAGCCAGCCACGCACCAGTCTGGGATGCTGAAACACAGAGCCTGGCTCACTCTGCCTGTACAGGCACCATAGACACGACAGGCTGGAGCCACTTAGCTCTATAAAAACAAACCCTGCTCTAGCACTAACCTGCACATCAATCCAGAGATAAGCAAACTGGCTACTGCATCAGCTCACGAGCTTAGCAAAGATCTCAATTATGTCCTTATCCACATATTTGGGCAGTCAGGAGTCAAGGTATCCATCATCTTACCCATTACTCCAGAGGCCGAAAAGCAATCCAATAAATGCAGCAGGTTGCAATTTAAGGAATAGCTCCTCTCTCCTTGAACTCAGTGGCATAGTCACATTTTCACTCCTTACTTTCTGACCTTCTTCCTCTTCCAAACCTAGCTTGCTCTCAGACAGTGAAGGTGCATCAAACTCACAAATTAACAGGACTAAGGCACAGGCTGCAATATGATCCCATTATCATCAGTACTGTTGAACTGTCAGCATACTCCCTGGCAATTTTGCTCCAAGCCAATGAGGCTCTCCCAGTATGGTTTGGGTGCTGGCCTGACTAATAACGGCTCCCACAAGGCAGCATGGACAAAAACGCCCTGTTTGGGGTCTGAGGGAGGGTGAGGAGAGCCAAATGGACATTAGCTATGCTGAGTCATTCACTCTCAAGGCCAGCAGAGCAGTGTCTCATCAATATTGTTGTCTTTTCATTCCATGTTGATCAAGCCCCCAAACTTCTGACTGCAGCAATAAGCCCCATGTTTGAGCGACCATGCGTCTCTTCTCAGGGAGCTGGTCACAAGAATGCTTCCTACAACTTTTTCCACGAGGGGTTAAGTTTAGTCCAGAGTCTGGAGTACTTAAAGATTGACGTGCTTCCTCTGCCAATGCAGTGGCTTGTACTCCTCCTGTGAATTTTGCCTGCTACCACACAGCTTTCTCTCCTGGACGTTTTGGATTACTCCATCACATGAGTCCAGGCTACAATCCCCACAGGACTCAGGGCATGGTGTCTCACAGAGCAGGAGAGATTGCTCTTCAGAAATGCCTCAAAAAAACCCTGGCACATGAAAAGAAAGATGTCAATCTATGAATCACTTCAACAATTGCTCCCTAACTTGAACGGGACCTCATAGGCTATGTGAAACCTAGGGACAAAATATCTTCTGCCAAGGGAGTCCCAATCATGGCACAATCTTCCAGAAGAAAGCAAACAAATCCAGAATGCGGGTACCCATTTTTTAGAAGTTTTTCTTGTTGAGAAAAGCCTGCCATGAAAATAAGTCTTGGTACACATTTCTAACAAGGAAAACTCAAGCAACCAAAACAAAAAAGTTATTCTGACAGACCTGCACCTAGAAAAGCAAATAACATGTATTTTTAAACATAGAAGACTCTTCCTCAGTGAGCAACCTGACCCCCCAAATTAGGAATGTTATTGATGCCATGCAGCATATGTGCCAATGTATAACATTACTCACCAGGTACATACATAGGTAGGTAGATACATTTTGCTAGTTGTGAATTTGGTCATCTTCTTGTCCGTATCCAGGTCACTACTATATATTTTAAACAGCATCTGTGCTACAATATGCTTTGGGACATGTCCCTTTATTATTTTTTTCTGTCTTAGGCAAACAACTTTAGTAATTTCCTTCTTTTTACTTGTTCATGATCTACAACAAAGCTTCCTCCTCGAACCAAGGCCACATGGCCTCCCAAATAGCTTCATCTGAGGACTTTTTGAAAAATAAGATTAATAATTTCTCTTTTACTACTTTTCTTGATATGCTGAAGAAGTCCTGTATACTGATATGATTTATTTGGAGGGAAGCTGCTGCACTGACCTTGACCTGCTACAGACCATCTGCTCCCAGCAACTTATAATCATAGCATAATTCAGGTGGGAAGGGATCTCGGGAGGTTTGAACTTCTTATTCTTTAACATCATCAACTGAGACCAGCCTTACTTTTTGACACCAGTTTCCCAGCAGTTCATCTTTACTAGCAGTACTAGACAGACTAGGAGTCTAGCCTGGATTGTGGCAAAGCTGAGGAGTGGTATAGCTCAGAGGGCAGCCTGTTATCAGATAGAGCAGTTTGGAGGCTGCTATATGTAACACAAGAAGCCTTAAGCAGTCCCAGAGCTCAGAGGGGTCTTCAGCCTTAAGGTACACAAGTGGTGCGTTTTCTCTGCTGTGTCCCCATTCGCTTTCACTGCAGCTTACAACCCAGTCCGGAATGAATTTCTCCATATTAACTGCACTTACTATGTCACCATCTGTTCCAACAACTAGAAATGCTGCATGGCATTTCGGACCATCACCAGCTGGGTTCAACGATTGGGACAGGAGGTAACAGCAGAAGACTAAAGGAAACAGGAGGCTCAGAAATTTCCATCTTTGGTGATCTCTGGCCATTACTAAGGCCAGATAATATTAATGTTGGCATCACATTAAGTTTCTTCAGCTCCATCTTCTTCTTTATTTTTATAGCTGAACCATCTCACAGCTTTGTTGCGCTTGGAAACAAAATGTGAGTTCCCATCCAGTTCAGCACCAAGCAGATTGCCTGCAAAAAGCAGCACAGATACCACTCCGCAGATCACCATTGACCTCTGCGTGGATTCCTGTAATGCTGGTCTATTTGCTTACCCAGCTGCATGCTACTATTTCACATCACTTTGGTAGCTGAAAGACAATCTTGTGCCATTCCTGTGCTGGAGTTTCCACGTAGGTCCACTTACCAGAGCAGAAAATAATTCTTTTTAACTATATGAAGAGAGTTCTCAAAGTATCTTTTTTTAATGCAAGGAAGAAGAGGAAAAATGGAAAGGATTGCTTGGGTGGAAGAAAAGTTGTGTGACTTGGATTGGAAAGAATTTGACTGGAAGACTGGATTGGATTTGCCCAGACCTATCAGATAGGAATGGGAGAAGAACTTCTCTCAAAGGCCTTTAGCCTGAGGCTGTAAGGAATGCAAGAGAAAGCACCTCCTGTGACCTGTATGGGCAGCCACAGGAGCTCCAGGAGAAATGTTTAAGTCACGTTTAGATTTACCCTGGATTGTCATACTTAGGGAGTTCTCCAGTTCTTATGAATCTGATGGCATTAAAGCACCAGCAACTACTCTCAAGGCAGCGTTCCTTATGTCTTTCAAACAATTTGGGAACTGCAAATCAGTGCAGTCTTCTCAGCTCAGTAATTGTAATGTTGCCTCAGCATTTTTCTATCAGCATACTTCAAAGCCCATTAGATTTTCTCCCCAAACACAACCATCCATCCTCCTCCAACAAATCTCAGACCTCACTGATTATTACCAATAAAACTATTGATGTTAGAAATGCTGAGGCAGAAAGATGAGGCTATTTAAGAACGTTTTACCAGATGTTAGTTGAGTGATACTGCATCATTTCATGCAGCTAATCGCAAAACCTCTTTCTTCCCTGCGGTGTTAAATTGTTACTTTCCCTGAGGGAGCAACGTGTTTTTTCACAAAGCTGGTCTGGGAGGAAAGTGAGGGAAGAGTGTGGGAACAGCAGATAACATCGAGGCTTTTCCTATTCTCTTCGTCTTGTGAGTAATCTTGCATGGCTTTTAACCACTGTCATTCATATTCTGAAGTGGTCTTTCAGTGGGCACATCCTGTGGTGTCTCTGGTTTGGTCACAACACTCCTAAATACTGAGGGCATTGTCAAAAAATAAGTCTTGGGTTCCTCTTCGCCTGAAAGAACCAATTTACTTTTGTCTTTCAACAGGCATAGGATAATTATAGGAAGTCCCCACATCATACCATGTGAGCATCACATGCAAAAAACATCTATCGTACTAACATGTATTGCTCAGGCATCTATGTTTCTCACACACACAGAAATCCAAAAATCATCATCCCCAACCAGGAAAAAAATTATTTATTATTTTAATAGCTACTTCTATCATATCTCAATTGGAGTAGGGGAGTGTTTTTAAGGAAAATAAATGTCTTTTTTCTCACCAAGAAGCCAAGCTCTGTATTTGAGTACAGAACTACAAGATTCAGCTCAAAACCAGTGAATTTTCAGCTACCTCAACATGTTTCAATCAAGTTTAAATATGTCTTCCTTTTCCACCATTTTAAGGAAAACAATAGACATCAGCAAACAAACACATTCCTGTCTGATACCTCTTACTGCTCAGATTTTATCACCAGATTTATGCAAGAGCTCATACAGGGGTCTTAGCACAGTGCAAGCCCACTTTGATATCATCTGTCAATCACCAGATCAGAGATTTAAAAACAACAACTCACAAATGAAACATCTCAGTACAGCCTAGCAATTTTTCATATAGTTTTCTGCTAGGTGTTCCATGATCACACTTCATCTTTGCTTCCGCTAGCATTAAAACTAAGAAGCTACAGCATGCAAAGGACCCAGTGACGATGCATTGCCTGGATTTATACATAGCAGTCAGCAGTTCAGATCAGAGCAGAGTGCATCGCGCCATGTATGAGGAGCAAGGAGAGAGAATTTAAATGAAATTAAATGGGAAACTAAGTGGGGAAAGACCTACGTTACACCATAGGTGAGTCCAGAGGAGGGCCACAAAGATGATCCGAGGGATGGAGCTCCTCTCCTATGAAGACAGGCTGAGAGAGTTGAGGGTGTTCAGCCTGGAGAAGAGAAGGCTCCAGGGAGACCTCATAGCAGCTTTCCAGTGCCTAAAGAGGGCCTACAGGAAAGATGGAGAGGGACTTTTTACTAGGGCATGTAGTGACAGGATGAGGGGGAATGGTTTTAAACTGAAAGAGGGTAGACTTAGATTAGATATTACGAAGAAATTCTTTACTGTCAGGGTGGTGAGACACTGGCACAGGTTGCCCAGGGAAGCTGTGGATGCCCCATCCCTGGAAGTGTTCAAGGGCAGACTGGAGAGGGCTTTGAGCAACCTGGTCTAGTGGGAGGTGTCCCTGCCTATGGCAGGGGGGTCAAACCAGATGATCTTTAAAGTCACTTCCAACTCAAACCATTCCATGATTCTATGGCTTCAGTGCTTAGAGAATTTCCTAGCCTCCTCCCCACTCCTCATAGCTTTAAGCATAAGCATCGCTTGTGGCCACCTGGAGAGCCAGCATGGCTCTCTGCATGGCCTCGGATGGCTGCTGCAGAGAAGCCAGGGCACTCACTTCCTTCCCTTTGTGGCTGCAGGTGATGAAGGCGCACACCTGTTTCCTCTGCAGGCTGTCACCTCTCCTGGGCAGGGGGATGTTACAAAAAGTCGAGCAGACGGCATTTTACCAGGAAACCCAGGTGTTCAGAAACACAATTAAGGAGATTTGAATTGACCGAATCCTTCACCATTCCAGAAAGCAAAACTGGATACAAACCTTTACCAAGCTTTCCTCTGATAAATACGCAGGACACCAGGCTGAGAAGTATAGATGCTTAATGCATCTCTGTGAGCCTATTTGCCTTTCTGAAGGCTTCAGAATCCAGCCAACACACATCACAAAATTGGTAGGAAGAACCATTACTCATACATTTGTGCTATTAATTAAGTTATTAATTTTACCCAGGAGGTCATGTCTTGAAATGCTTTCAGACCATCACAGAAGAAAACAAGCTGGCTGGGAGCAATAGGCACCATCTGAGAATCCTCCCATAACTCAGGCTGTTTACTTTTCAGTTATGCTCACCACCATCTCTTTTTCCTCAAATCCTTTTACTGTTTCTTCCTTTGAAGCTGCCTTCCAGGGAAAACTCTAGACATCATGGCCTTTGGAGCAGATTCAAGTCCTGATTTCTCTTCCCTTTGAGGAGAATGCATAGAGCAGGCTGAGGTCCTTCCACCCCACAGCAAAGCTAGCTTGCTTTATGATGAGACGTGTGCCCGTGATTCTTTCCACGCTGGCAATATTGCTTAAGCAGCCTTTTTCTAAAGCCTCCAGCTTTAGAGCTGGGAGATCACAGGCAGCACAGCTATCTAACCCCACCACGGGAGAGCACGTCCCAGGAACTGGGTGCTGGCACTGGCACCACATGGCAGCATGTCACAGCCTTCTGGGGTGAGAGGTCCCCCCAGAGTCCATGCGTCCAACCGGCTAGTAAGCTCTGTCATCCCAGAAGTTTCTGAGCAACCATCTTGGCTCCTGTTAGAAAAAATGGGAGCTTCAACAGTCTACAACATTTTCCAGTCTCTGACATTTGTACACAGAGGGACCTTTACCCACATGAATCGCCCCAAGTTGTAACTATATCGAGTTACTCACATGACCAAATCTTTGCAGGATCCCAGCCTCAGGGACTACTGAGAGTCCAACAGTCCTGAGCGACTGACAAAAAGATGCTCACAGCATACATTTGGGGTTGAAACACTACTTACTAGAAAAAAGTGTGAATTAAGTGATACTACTCCAGATGACGCTGATTCCAAATAAGTACAAATAAAAATATTTTCCACTGACAGAACTTCATCATGTGATTTGCACATGGCATCCTGTACAGCAGAGGCAATTGAGAAGTATATCGACTAGCTGCCGTCTGCCTTGGAATTCCCCCAGCAAAGCTGGCCAGGCTGGCACGGTAAAGTGCTTAACTTCCAGGCTATTAAATCTCACTGAAATCAATGCAACTCAAGAATGTACTTAAAATTAAGTACACGCCTACGGACTGTAACGAACGAGGATGCTGCACTGCTCTGTGTGCTTCTTTGGCTGATTTGTTTACCAAGGAAGTATCTCAGAGGGACAGAAATCAGAGAAACCTTCTAAAATCTGTAAGAATACCTTAAATAAATGCAAGATTGTTGCATTTACATTACCAAGTTTAAAACCCAGTTTCTTAGGTCCTTCCAGAGTCATGCACTCACTTTGACCCCCTTATAAGCATCTAACCCGGATAAATTAAAAGGAACATATAAACTGAGATCTTCTACCACTTGCCAATACAAGATGCATTATTGCCCTAGGCCTCAGAGAAAACAGTAGCTTTGCATTCCCGCTTTTAGTTAAGCTAATGAGGAGAAGAAGGAAGAGAATTTTTGAGGTGGGCTCTTCTTCCTTTCATCTGAAAAGCGGTTACTGAGTTGTTCAAAGCTTCTGTGCATAGCTCTGCGGGCTCACTACCTCTCAGCGCCTGACTTCCTAGAGACTACCACTGCACTACTGAAAGGAGAGGTGAGTTCTTCCTATATGCTCCCTGGACCAGGCTAAACACTTAATTAGCAGAGAGCCTCTGAAAAGGGGATACGGCTTTGCATTAAGCAGAATTTGTAAATGCTTCTCAGTTACTTGTTTTAGTCTCTTCTTGTTTCCTTGCGAACGATTCTGCTTGTGACTCTAATAGTTTGGCTGTCCATTCTTCTCACCAGCCGCATGCCAGTGTGTTTTCAGTGACTTAATGGCACTGCTACTTTGGGGTATCTGAATGGGGAAGCAGACTGCAGCTGCTTCTGAAGGATATAAATATTTTTTACAGCCAGGAGGCTCCAGCAGTCCAGCAGGATCAGGGACACCTGGGCTCTATTCCTGGCTCTTCTGCAGACCTGCCGTATTGTTTCGCTCCTTTCAGTAGCTCTAAACAAAGATCTTTTCCTGCCAAATTTGTAATCTTAGGTGTGAGGCTTCCATTTGAAAATTTGAGCCACAATAAAGAATTTGAGGTGATGGGGTTAGCCTATGAATGCAAGCCTGGGCACTCATTCAACAGCGAGATCCCATGAAAGCCATTGCACTGGTGAACACCACAAATGGCTCGCAGGCCAACCTTACTCGCACCATTTACCAGTTAGCCATCTGCTCCCTTCAGATATTATTTTATGGCTTTCCTTTGTTTTCACCGAGGCCTAAACAGGAATGAAATTGCAAGTCTTGTTGCTAGCCCTTTTAAATAAATAGCTCTGCCATCGCTCTAATAAGTTTGACAAGTTGGTCCCAGGCCCTGGGCAGGAAGCTAATAAACTTCAAGTTGCTTTTCTATTGTTTTCCTAAAACAATTTGACTTCCTTTCTGATAGCCTCAAATTCCTTCAATAAAAATAGAGTAGCTGGGAGCCAGAGGAAGAGCTGAACTTGAGCCAAGTTGTGCTTACAATGCCGCCTGCGTAAGATCACATTTTTATCCTGATCCGCGAAGACTCTTTAAAAGAATAGCAGGCAGACAGCTGCCAGTGCGTGTCAGGAACAGTTCGGGAGCTAGTCTCCCCCAGCATCAGTCCTCCAGGCTTGAGAGAGTCTCCAGCCAGTGAGCCAGTGTCAGACCATAGCAGGAGGCTGAGCTCCTGGGAGCCGACTGGGGTTTGCTCACCCTGTCCAGACTGTCCTCCCTTCAGACACGGATCTCTTCGGGGAGCTGAACACTGACAGAGAGAGAGGTGGGCTCCAGCAAGACCAAGGGGCTGTGCTAAAGCACACCCTTCAGTCAACTTCACCCGCTCCTTCCTCTACCTGTGCAGGCTCAGCAAAAAGAGGTAAAGGTCTGTTCTTTCTTTTCTTCTCACTTTGGGAAACATCTATATGTATATATGTATACACACATATACTTTTGTGAAGCAACAATTCATCTAGCTGGAAGTTTACGGGACAAGATGAATGTCCTGTGGCTAGGTAGACGAGGACTCCTTGCTTGAAAATGACTTGCTGATCCTTTGGACAAATCCTTTACACTCTCCATGGTTGGGTTCCTCCACCTGTAAAGCAAGGAGAGAGTTTATAGGAGCTGTAATTACATTATCATTTGCAAAGCACTTCTCAACTACTCAGAGATGCTGCAGAGTTGAGAAGCGGAAGCAGTAGCTGTGAGAGTGCCGCACTTTATTTCCAGCAACATAAAGCTGTCAACTTGTAATTTACTTCGGGATAGATGGTCATTTCTCCTCAGTAAGATTAAATCCTCTTCCAGTTTTTCTTGCTGAAAACTTTACTGGCAAATGAGACTGACACACAGTGACATTTCACACCTTGCTGTTTCTTGTTTTCTCTTTTCCCACTCTGTGCTGGTTTGGTACTCTGGGCTGGGAAGGGGAAAACGTCCATCTATAATGGAATAATTTGGGATTTTTTACTAAATAAGGAACTGTGACCATAAAACCGTTCCCCCTCATTCAGGGACCCATCATCACATGCCATTCCTGTTCCCTTGGGCCCAGCTTGTCCTCGGGAATTTGCCTCCTTCTGGAGGATGCCTTCAAGCTGTCTCCAGAGGTCTGATGTATAACAGAGAACTTCCCTCTCCCTCCTTCTCTTTCAATCATATCCACACATGGGGATTTTAGATAAAACATTTCACCAGGAAGACAGCATCCCTTGATGCTTTCGAGAAGGTACTAGAGGTGCCTGTCCAGCATGGGACAATATGAAGAATCAGAATAATTGCAGTGCTGTAGCCAGACATCAGAGATGAAATACATATGAGAAGTTTCTATCTCAACCACTGTTGGATGGTGTTTTTTTCTGAAATTTCCCAGTGCAGTAAATTTGATATCCTCCCCAAGCACAAAGTCCTCAGTAATGGCAGGAAAGTACAAGACAGTTTCCCTTCAGACAGTCTCTTGGAGTTCTCAAATCTCATGAGAGCATCTACCCGCATTTGAAACAGCCTTCCAGCAAAGCCAGACGCTCCAAGAACATCTGGTTTATGTGAAGAAGCTCTTTCATATATAAGCTCTCATCTATACTACTGCATATTTGCAGACCTTCTATACGCATTGTGTTGGCTTGCTCTTTTTGTTTGTTTAAATCCCTGAGACAGAATGAATCTTCCATTAAATATCCATGGTATCAATGCCGAAAAACTCATCACACAAGCTCTATACAGGATTTACCTGGCTTCTGTGTGAAAGTGAGCAGCTCTGATAAGGCAATAAGGCAAGTACAGGAAATAGAATGAAAAAGGGACCTCTTGGCTTATCAGGTTCAATCCCTTTGAATAGCAGGCAAGTACAAAACAAATAGCCTTTTCTAAACTAACTAAGCTCTGTCCTAAACCTCATTAGGTTTCCGCCCTCACTTGTGCTACTAGAATGCTGTTCCAGCACCTCCTTCCCTGCTCTGTTGCTTAGAAACCTTCTGATTTCCAACCTAAATTCATTCATGGCCAATTTATATCTATTTATTCTTGTGCCACATTGTCCTTTAGCTTATGTAGCTCTCCTCTCTCCCTAGCACTTACTCTCCCAACCCCCAATTCCTAAAAGTATTTATAGGCAGCAAATCTCTCCTCTCTTAACCTTTGTTCTGCCAGGCTAAGTAACTAAGTTCCCTTACAGTATTCACCCTGCAGGCACATCACACCGTGTTTTAATTACTTTGGGTAGCTGCGCTAGCATGAAGTTCAGTGCAAAATAATTAACACAGAAAAGCTCAAACTGGTACCACATCTATTTTCAAATCAGCTCAAGTATCTCTCTGCAGGCACTTCTGTGACTGATAAGTAAACATACTCTTGGCCGAGAGACACCCTCCATCCCTCTGACCACCCCATTGCCTTTCTTTGCACCTGTTCCAGGCTGAATATCTTTCTTGAATGTGGGTGAGCAGCACTGCACGCACTATTCTGGTGGGGTCTCACATCCTCTTGGATGACATTAATCTCACTCGCTGCAACTGGAAATACCGCTACGTCCTGAAAGCTCACTTGCCTTTTTCACCCCCACATAGCATCACTGGTTCCTCCTCCTTTGGCCACCTTCACTCAGGACTTTCCCTGTCTCGGTCCTGCCAACTAGGAACTCCCAATTGCTAAGAGAGATTCCTGTTACTCTCTGAGCAACGAGTTCCTGGTGTGTGACTTTGCACTCTCCCATCTAACCTCACCTTGATCACTCCAGTCACAAAGAGCCTTCAGATCTCCTAGTGCTGGAATCCACCTTTGCCCTGACAATACCTCCCAGATTGGTTCCATCAGCAGATTTCATTAGCATTTCTACTTTCAGTGCCAAGGTAATTAACACAAATATTAAAAAAGATCAGTCCTAAGAGCAATCTTTCAGCAGCCTTACAGATAAGTTCTCTTCAACCTATTAGGTAACTGGTGTCTCAATTCTGTCAGTCTCTTGCCCTCTTAAGGACTTCTCTAACAATCCCTGTCTTCTTCAACTGAATTTTCTCCATTAATTTGCTTCTTCTGGGACACCATATCATACGTCTTTCTGAAGTCCAGGTAGATAAGGCCTGATATGTTTCTGTTACCTAGAGGGTCAGGAATCTTACCCCAAGAAAGCTATTTACCTCTGATCAAAAGATGGTGCATGTTGTCCTATTTTCCCCTTACATCCTGGCTTTATTAGTCCTTTCCTTCAAAATCCATTCCACAGCATCATAAACTGCTGAGATCTCCAAGCTGCACATGGCAAGCTGTCAGCTGTTCTCCTCATTCCCACTGTCTGTGGGAGCATTCTCCTCCACTTGCTCTCCTCACTCAAGTCGTACAAGTTTTGCATAGCAGTCTCTTGGGGAGGGGAGGAAAAATCCTTCTTTCCAGCTTACCAGTGGACAAAACAGCTATTTCTCTAGCTGTGGAGCTGGAGAAGCTGCCATGACACCCTTGTTTTCCCTTGAAGAGGGTGCAGTAGAGAAGAGAAGGGAAACACATTGAGGGACTGGCTGAGGTATCCATACAACGTCTCTACTCACCTTTCTGTCTTTTGCCTCCCTGTCTGCCTTCACTCATTTCCTTTCTGTGCATCAAAATTCAAACAGTTACCACCACCACCAAAAAAAAAAAAAAGAGCTCATAACAGTTACCTCACGTGCATGATACATGTATCGGTCAGAAACCTTCTCCCCTCCCTCATTCATTCAAGAAAGCTAGACTGCATCAGCTGGATTCAGAGCTTAGCTCTGTAGGAGAATGAGTGTGCCACTCACGAACAATACTGGGAGAGGAAACACCCCCCCCCCCAAAAAAAAAAAAAAGAGCTCATAACAGTTACCTCACGTGCATGATACATGTATCGGTCAGAAACCTTCTCCCCTCCCTCATTCATTCAAGAAAGCTAGACTGCATCAGCTGGATTCAGAGCTTAGCTCTGTAGGAGAATGAGTGTGCCACTCACGAACAATACTGGGAGAGGAAACACAAAGGAGTGATCAGGGAGAATCAGACCTGATCGCTCTGAGTGTACAGCAAAGTGTCAGCCACGAGGGGAGGGGATTACATTTCAGACAGCTCACTTACAGGACCTGCCTCTCTGGAGCACGTGAGAAACACTTGACAAGACCTAGCTAGCCTAACCCGAAGCCATCTGTGAGTTAGATCTGTATTATTAACACCTTTTTTTGGACACTTTTCTGATGAAGTCCTTGAGAATTTCACTGGTATAAGACCAACATGACTTCACATAATAATGGTCTATGGAAATTACTCCGGAAAGATGAAAGAACACAGTGATATGCTCCTTCCCATGAAATTCTATCACAGGTATACAACTGCCAGGCAGGAGAGGAAGAAACAACTCCAGAAACATTCCCATTTTCTTTGAAGTCACAAAAGGCTTTTCAATGAGGTTAGAAATGAAGCAGCAAATTACTATGGGTTTCTCCATACCAGGAGTTTACTGAGCTGCTATGGGAATTTACTGTGCACTGTATGTCCTGCACTAACCATCAGGGAGGATTCAGCCCTCTTGAAAAGGAGTTGCACTCTTAACTTCAGCATGAGAGTGTCCACACAGGACATGCCTCGAGAGGTAGGCTCTGCACAGCACTGTCCCTGCGTAGGCTGGCTTTCAATCTTGTGACGAAAGGGGTTACTAAATCAGTGGGAGAACAATGATTAGATTAATAAGAGTTGCAAGCCCTGTGTTTTAGTCTCCAGACTGCTTCTGCTTCATGATCTACACTAGATGCTGCATAGGCACTGCTGGGCAATTATGTTCTGGATGGGAGATATCTAGACCAGGAAGGATTGCTGGAGGGACACCCGCCAAAGCTTGTGCGCAGCAAGCCAGTTCGCAGGGTAGCACAGGCTTCTGTGCAAATCTCACTCTCCTGACACTGGTTCTTTGAGACCAGCTTTTATCAAAGCCAGAAGGCATCTCTGATTCATCCTCCTCTCTGGGGCCTGATGTGCAGGAATTAGAGGCTCGACTTGACACATACATGAAGTACAAGACCTTCAGACACTTGATGTGCCAAAAGCATTTTCTAGAAAGGCCCAAATACTCATGCATCAGACTGTGTGCGCAGGGAGGTGGTATGTCAAAAAAACCTTCTCCTGACAGGCAGGTTATTCTCTATTTGTCAGGAAGGGGGCCTGTAAAACCCTCCTGGGAAACATCAGGCGCCCTTTGGGATAAGGCTACAGCTGTGCTGGTCCCCTGGTCCAAGCCAGCAAAGCAAATCCTATGTTATTTGAAGAGGTGGAAGACACTGCTCCACACAAACTCTGCTTTGCCATATTAAGTTTGAACAAGTCAGAAAAACGTCCTTTGTTGATGTCTTGCACGGAAAAAGCTTCCCAGCGTCTGGCTGGTGTAACTGTGGGGCAACCCTGTCTCTTTTCGTTTAAGGAAGGCTTAGACAATGGCATGTTATCTGGGGGAGGAGGTGCGAGGAACAGTGGTAGCGGCAACTGGAAGGGACAGCGCGAAGCCGGCAACGAGTGCATCCTGTCGGCATGGGGAGAGTGGCACGGGGAGAGTGGCACAGGGAAAAGCTGAGAATGGAGAGGGAGGAATGAGATCCATGGTCTTCAAAGGAAAAACAACAGGAAACTAGGTTTGAAAATAGAAAGATTAAGCTGGAGGGGGTGGGAGAGACAAGAAAAGTAAGTGAAGAAAGAAGAGGGGGAAAGGCAGAGAGGCAGTGGGGAAGACAGAAAGTGACACAGAAAGGGGGTGGAGAAAAAGAGAGGAAGAGAGAGAGAACCATATTAAAGGAATAAAACCAAGCAACTGAGAAGAACAAGGAGTCCAACTCAACTACAGAAAGGAAAAGTGCTAAAGCAAGGAAAGGAGACGGAAGACAAGCTACTGAAAATCAGGTAAGTAACCATAAGGGGGAAATAACAGAACTGCAGAAGCATCGATGGCAGATCAAGCTGTTACACTCAAGGGGAAAACAGCATGAGGGGAGAGAAGGACTTGGTGAGGCAGGAAAAGAAGGATGGCCAAAAATAGCTTACAAAATTTACTTTTTCTTTCAATTTCTCTCCAAAACATTCCCACTACTAAGAAGATGGGCTTGGGACATTTTAAAAATTAAACTTTTTTTTGCCACAGGCAGCTACAGAAATTATGAGGAAGCCTCCCTGCAATGAACATGGATACCGATAGATTTCAATGTCCAGGAAAGCAGGAGAAGAGCCCCAAGTATCCTCAGACAGTATAATGTGCAAATTTCAGTTTCTGTCAGATCCCATTTCAGCATGCTGTCAGGCTGTTCTGGGGAGGGTGGTGAGGGGAACTCTTACCTATGAGACGCTCTCAGGGTATAAACACTTTATCAAGTGTCTGCGTGAACCGCCTATATTCCGAAGCGTGCGGGATGGTTTCAAAATATTGCAGTTTCTTTTCCTTGAGCATATTGCGTCCTGAATAGTCTGTGACATGGAGCCTGGGAACATAACTCATATGTAGAGAAGTGACTTGCTCGTATCTCCCAGTCACCCGCATTGCACGCGCCGTGGGAGGAATGCCTTTCTTCTCTATCCCGACACTGCCCAGGGCAGCCTCAGCAAAGAGGCATGCAGACCTAGAGGGACAAACACCCTCTCCCACTAGCAGCTGCTGCTTCTTTTCATTTGCCTTCCGGACTTTTTTTTCCCCTTTTTGTACTTGGAATAATTATTCAATTACATTTCCATAATTTAATACTACTAGCATTGCCACCACATGTTTCAAAGAATAGCCCAGCTTGAAAACACCGTACCCCTACACATCCGCCTGAAAAGAAGCAATCACAATGAGTGTAAAGGTTGCTTGCTAATTGCCACCTCTGATCTGTGGTGACTCCTTTGATTTCCTAAAGGGTCATTTTACTGGTCATTAGTCATGTCTAATAAGCTTTGTGGCACTCTGATTTTAACAGCTCAGGTAAACTGAGGCAGTGCCTCTGTCCCTGAAGTATCGTGAAAACCATCAGAGGATCACGGAAGTAGCATTTCTGGGCAAACCTCAGCTAAAAAAGTCATGGGCTGAATGAGTCTTAATCGTTGAATTCTTCCTCCATGCTAATAAACCTGTCAAAATACCTTGGTGAAGCAGTATGTGTGAGAGGTTTTCCCTACTGCTGCCTATATGATCCTCTCTTTAAGGCTAGAGAACTTAATGCATGTAATATATGTGTGCATATGCATGCAGCTAGGGGTGGTTTATACTGTTATTCAGAAGCCTCACAGTATTCAATATTTGCACCAGAAGCCAAAAAAATTCTGCATTTGCTCGTCTTTTCAAATTCTACTCTGCGAAGAGCACAGATTTCTAACTTTCTTCCCCCTTTCCTTGGGAGCAGAACAGTAGTTTAGGAGAATTCCTGAGGCTTCAGGGTTTAAAATACTCATCAGGCTATGGTCGCTTGGGAACTATGTTAAGTATTCCTGCTACTATAACTATTTGGGGTTGTTGGGTTTTTTCCACTCAGCAGTATATATTATCACAATATTTGAGTATTACAGTCTTTCACGAGAAAAATGTAAACCTTGCCAGAAAATACAGAACTTCATACCCTAGCCTCTCTTCTCTTTTTGACCTTCAGACAGATTTCACACATTGTGCATGTTTGCCCTTGTTTTCTGACTTATCTCGCAGCATCGAAAATAGAGAAGGAATGAGTAATTCAGCACTATACCATGTCATTAGGGAGCACATTTCAGAGACTACTCCACACCTCGGGTGCTGTTGTATGATGCACGAGGACAGAGGCTTAAAATTAGAAATAGTTCCCAGGAGGCACCAGAGAAACTTCATTCTTTGGTCTAAGAATTCATAAAGAGGGGGGGGGGAATCAGTTTTATGGCTATTGATAAGCAACAGAAAGATCTCTATGAACAGTACTCAGGCATGCCAGCTCTTTCCCAAAACAAAGAAATATTCATGCCACACAGTAAGTAATAAGCAGATGCATGCTTCTAAGTCTCTCTAGCGTATCTTTAAAGAGGGGTCAGTGGTTTTTAATGTAAGAACTAAGGGGTTTACACTTACATTTCCGTCTTTCTTCATTATCTTCATTTATACGGACATGCATTGAGAATAGTTGAGAATCTCCATATGAAACTCCTCTCCTTTAAAAGCAGAAAAGCTGACAGATGCCGTGGTCAGGGCACAGGGTTCCTCAAGAAGTGAAGCAGTCTGGTGAGGCTGACTGCTGCAGAGCTTCAGGGTCCTTGGCTGCATTCGGATGTCTGGTGAAGAAGGGAAGGAATAGTGGGATGCGAGAAACACTATCTCCAGTTTAAAATCCGATAAAGCTGTCCAAGAGGACTAGAGTTAATTCTTGCTTCTTACTCCAGTTTCCTCTGTCATGATGGGGCAAATCACTTAAGCCACCTTTCTTCACAAATATCGCCTCAGTGGTGTCTCTTGTCTTCTGGATATCTGACTTCTAGATGTGGTCCAACTGGGGGAAGTGATAAACTCTCCCACTCCACCATTAACCAGACAGAGCTCTGCTTTTAACACATGTTATATAGTGCTAGGTACACTGAAAAAAAAAATTAGCAACATCACCAAACAGCTTCCAAAATTAATGAACATTTTAATCTTAATCTTTTACTGACTTAGTTCCTCAGCTGTAAAGTTGATCTAATACCATTTCCTCACCTCCTCATGGTAATGAAAATCAGCAAATTAATAATTGTAAAGCAATCAGATGCTGTTGTGATGAAAGCCATAGGAAAGTCCATGAGGAAACTAATAATTCTGTCTTTAGAACTGGACTTGAATAATGTACAGTAAATGAGGCACAGGCCACCCACTGAACAATGAGGAGAAAACAAAACATTGAATAGCTGCTGTTCAAGAAAGCCCCAGCCAGGCTGGCACAGAACAAGGCAGGCATCCTGTGCAAAGAATGAGGTGACAATGTGAGGATGTGGTTAAAGACTCATAGCTATGAGGCACAGGCACAAAAAGATTGAATTAAGATTACTGAGAACAGTAACTCTAGCGTTTCCTAACTCCCTACTGCTGGGTTTTGCAAATTTATTACTAGTTGTTTTTAAAGGCGGGCAGGGAGGGTGGCATATATATATGTACATACACTGAGTATACAAAATAATCCACTCACAAGCTACAGCCAGTTCACCCTGAATGAGAAATTAAATACTTGAGGCAAGGATGCAGCAATGACACCGGTGCGTGAAAAGAATCCTACAGATTTTTGGAAAGAAGGAATAAATATGATTTGACAGGGTAGTACTAAGTGGGAAGTAGATATTCACTGAAAATTTCCCCTTTCTAAATCTGAAAGCATTAGCAATCTGGTTGTTGTAGAGAGCTAATTGGTCAAAACTGCCAAAAAGCTGAGGCAAGGTTCTGCGGTGGGAGCTTGACTGTAGGAGAGCAATGGGGAAGTGATAGGCAGGGAGACACTGCGGGGAAAGGAGGGAAGAAAGGATGGGAAAAGTCTGAATGAGAGCCCTCTTCTCCCACTACCTCTCCAGTCTGTTTTATTTCAACACTATAACAAGTTGCGGCTCATGCCGTCTTATGAACCAGTCTAAAATCACATGGGCAGGTTTTCTGGTGCTATATTGGGCTCAATGTGATGCCTGCCATCACTGCCACGTCCCTTATACCAGCCTCCCCCACTGACTAAGCAGTGCTTAAGATCAGCTTCTCTCCATGAACAGTTTTACTACAGCAGTCCCCAAATTTCTCAGCATGTTTCCGTTTTCCAAAGCTCCCTCTGCCCTGTACACAGCTCTGCCCAATTTAGCATTATCTGCCAATTCATAAAGGTTAGCTTCTCCCTGCAAAGATAAACAAACTGGAAAGAGCACCAGGCTCTGTAATCCTGAACTGCATGCTCTTCATCCTGTTAGTTAAGGACAAGCTGAGTAATATCCATTATCTTCTTTGCAGCATTTACATCAGAGATAGAATTGATTTATTCTTTTTCTAGCAAAAAGCACGTGAGCCTTCATTTAGCTTATCCCAAGTCCAGTTTTGTCACTTTTGTTGGGGTCTCTAAGGACCCATGTTTCTCTAAGGCAAAAAGAGAGAATCCCAAGAGAATTAGAGAGCGCTCCCTGTATGTTAAGTGTAAGCCTGGATACCACTATCATATAACTATTTGATGCAGGTTTTTCAAACACAGTGGGACAACTTCATTCCTCAGCCTGACTCATCTGAGTTCAAGGTCTTTTCTGTTCTTAGTCTCCTGCACCTACATCAGGCAGAGCTTGGCCCTAATATTTAGATATATGAAAGCACAATTTGACCCTGGCCAAGGAGGTGGGGGGGAAATAGCAGTAGATGTCCTAGATTAACAAAAAATAAAAATTCAGCTAACTGGGAGTCTGCAGCTTCCACCATCACTTCAGATGAAAATATTCTACATAATACTGTCATCTGTGTGTGTAACACATCCCTGATGTATACACTTGGAGGTGCTGAGTGATTTCCCTCTGCCTGTGTCTCTGTGTGCGTCAGGGTTGTGTGTGTGTTCAGGAGGTGACAGGTCATTCAACTCCCTTATCTTCTCACCCATTCTCTTTTTTGTGAACTCTGAGATTTTCCACATTTGGAGAGGAGGAGAAAAGCACACCTCGTCAAGAAATAACAAGCTGTCTGCAACTGCAGGCAGGCCCAGTGGTCTGGATGCCAGTATGACCCTTCCAGAAATTGCAGTGAACTCAGGAGTAGCAGAGAGATAAGAAACATTGGATGTCTGTCTTCTAGGACAGGAGCTGTTAACACAAAGCTCTTCCTCTCCTGTGAGATTTGAGCACTAGAGTCAAAGTCACTCTCTCTGATACTGGTTCAGCACAGGACTTTGAACCCAAGGAACTAGAAAGGAACCTATGCAAACATGTTAGATTTTTTTTTTTTTAAGCATAAAGAAATACAAACCTATTTAGTCCAGATCCCTGCACAGATCAGAGTTACAAATTTCCCTAAAGAACTGGCCTATTTCAGGCAGAAACCTATGCATGCATATATGAAGCCAGAGGGATGGAGCTTGCACAAAAATGCCTAAATAGGTTGTTGCTTGTCTATTGTATACACATATGAAGGAGCCAATGTCAGTAAACAGTGAACAAAAAAGATACCTGCTAAGGTGGGCTTTAGGATTGATCTGTGTCACAAAGATACAAAAAGCCTCTGGAATTCAAAGCATTGCAGCCGTGCTGGACAGTGCATTTCTAACTTTATTCATCTTTTAATGTTGTAAGCCATGCGCCCCCAAAATGCATCCTGGCCTGGCAACAAAGGAGCACTGTATACCTTCATTGAATGGGCACTGACTATGGCTGCAGGCTCTGCCAGCAATAACAAGATGTTTCTCTCTTAGAAAAATACCAAAAAAAAAAAAAAAAAGAGAACCTCTGGTTCTGCCAGGTGTACCTGCTATTGAAGGCTAGCATGAGAGGGATTTCTTTCACGTCACCAGGACAGTATTGTCCTGGGGCACAGGAGAGAAGGGCTGTGGTCTGTAGAAGCAGATGTTCTTGTGCTGTAGAAGCAGTGTTGTGTCACTATCACCAAGTCTGAGGTCGGGCTACGCAGAAAAAGGGACACAAGTTTGCAAGTCACAACCCCTGAGCTCTGTCCCCAGACTGCCACTAACACAGTGACCTTGAACAAGCAGTTTGCCCTTTCTGTACCCCAGTGGTCGCCATCTGCAAGATACAGATGACAGCATCTGCACTGCATGGGATGCCATGAGGCTGGACTACTGCTAACAGGGGGATGGAGATCCTTAAGTAAAATGCACAGCCGTATAGCAAAGCAGCATTAACTAGTAATCTTGAGTGCAGAGCTGGAAGTGTCCTTCCCAAGTGTTTACAGGTGTGAGCATCCAGTTTTGCAGTGCAGGAACTACTCAGGTCTGGTTGCAGCCTGACAGTCATCAATGCAAGGGAAAAGATCTCTGCCCTCATACCCCTACAGTCGCTATCTCTTGTGCCACACGCTTGCCTGGACCTATGAGGTGACACAGCTGAAGGAAAGAAGGCCACAAGCAATTCCTAGGCACTGACCATGCCACAGCTGGCCAGGATGCCCCACGGCGTGGGGCTGTCACTTCTCATGTGCCCAGTACCTAAAGGAGACATCTGCCACCCCATTTGGGAGCTCAGAGGGGATGAACTTGCCGCATGGCTCCCCCCCATCAGCCCTGTGTCTGGTGTGCAAGACTCTTCACAACATCATGGGCCTTCTGGTTCGTTGGGACATCTCATTAACTATCAGATACACACGTTTGTATCCAATTGAGCAAATCACACACACAGATTGGGCAAAAATACAATGACTTTGACTTTGTTACTTTTCCCCTCCCTGGGAGCCACACTTCTCCCACACAAAGGAGCCTTCCTCAGAGAGCCTCTCCGTGCGCCTGGGACCTGCCAAGGGGAAGAGGTGAGCCCAGCGAGGGAGAGCAGAAACAGTGTCATAATGAGGCTCTCCACTTTATTTTAGAAACATCCTGCAGAGATGGCGACCTCCTGTCACCTTCCTTGTGGGAAAAGTTAGCATGAAGTGTCAAGCTCAGCTATTTATATCACTGCTGATAGTCTCGCCTGTCTTCTAAAGAGGGGGAAAGTGTCTTCTTAAAAATTCCAGGGGAAATAAACTCATGTAAAGAAGAGGACTGGTCAGGAACAGTCCTCCCACCTTTTTGGTGTGAATCAACCAGCTGTTCCCCAAAGCCCCAGTTGGTCTGTCCAGAAAAAGCGTGCTGACCGCAGCAAGCGGCAGCAATACAAAATGCTTCACCTGTTGTTCAGAGCACGCGGCACCACAAACAAGATGGGCAAAACTGCTCAGAGAGCGATGGATGCTTCCCCTTCCCCTTCCCCTTCTGATAAAGGTAGCACAAAAAAAAGGATGGCGGAGAGCAGCCCGTGGCCGGCGAGCCAGCCTGGAGTACTGGCAGGTGCCGTTCCCGCCAGGGTATTTTTATCATGGAATTTGGCAGTCACAAGACAGCCCAGAGCTGGGCGGACTCCACGCCTGGCCTGCAGCTTGATATTTGGTTTTTCCCAGCTTTAATAGCGTTCCAGGTGATGATTAAGCCAGGACGGCCACATCGCTGGGTTTGTGCCAGGCTGCACTGGTCTTTGTCATATACGCATTTCCCGGTGCCGAGATCCCATGACTGCGCACAGCTTCTTTGTCGATCCAGCAGAAAGCTGACAGCCAAAAGCAGGGCTGGGCAGCAGGACAGCCCACCACTCCGCATGAATATGCATGACTGCTGTCAAGACAGTCTGCTATCAGGTGCTGAGACCCCACAAAGATACCCGGAGGTATTTTTCGCCAAGTCACACCAGAGTGAGACAGGATTTGTCTGATTGAGTCCAAACAAGGAATATAAAAGGCCACAGATGCTCACACGCTGAGAGGTCAAAGCGTACGGGGACAGCAGTAGTCTGGGAATGAGGAAAGGAAACTATATGGAAAATTCCCAAGAATAGTAAAGCCCTGAGGAGAAAGGCTAGGTCAGAGGCAGTCCTGCACAGCCAGGAAAAATTGTGACGAGGTGACAACAATCCTTCTTCGCTTGCTGGCACCAGAGAGCTTAATGCTCTCTTCTGTTCTAGGAGGCCCTTGGACTGGCATTGCACAAATAGCTCACCAATAACTAAAAAACACCTAAACCAGAAACACTGCAGGAGGAGGGAAAGCCCTTCTCTCTGTATCCAACACCCATTTTCCTGCGGCCACCTACCCCCTTGCAGCAGCCACCTGGCTCTCTGTGGGGCTGCTGGCAGGACGATCAGGAGGCATTCAGTTCTTTGGGCAGCCCCTCCTTTAAACAGCCCGTGCAGGGGAGCAGCCAGAAGGAAGAGCAGAAAGAACATCCCTAATATCTAGCCTAAGCCTCACGGCTGCCAGCCTTGGATCCTTCTGATTTACCTCCTTTTGGAAAATACTGTGCATGTGTGAGGCAGGTAAACTATTGCAATTCTCACATCCATTAACATTTTTTTATTTCTGGACTCTTGCACTTGTATTTGACACCTTTGTGTTCTGTACACATTGATTTTTACAATTTGTAAGTGTCTAGGTGTCCCCTCCCTGGGGAAAGCAAGCCATAGTAAAACCCTAAACCACCTGCACATGGTAGAACTGGTGGGAAGAGGCGCTCAGCCTGTGATTGCACATGTACGTGGCAGGAAGGAAAACTCATCCTTGGCACAGCCAGGGACAACTGTGTTCATTTTTACCCCAACAAGCAAGGAGAATCAAGAAAAGGCAGCTGTCAACTAGCAACAGCAAAGGGGCACCTGCAAACAACACAAACTCACCTGGAAAAATGAGGACACACACACCATTGTTCATGCTGTCTTGGAAGGAACATTCCACATGTACAGTTGTGCTATACTGCATTGTCTTGGGTGTACCTGTACAGTGAACTGTAGGTAGCTGGTTGCCTTGTCTGCATTCTGGAAAAAAAAAAATAATATCAAAAATCCTGATTTCAATGCAACTGCCTGTCAATATTTCCCATCACTGATTTATCTGCCTGATGCAATCCCCTGGTTTCCCTCAGAATGACGCCATATGCTAATTTCTCCAGAACACAGTAACTGCACCAAAGCCACTTCAGAAGATAAGACAGACCCGCAGATCTGCCAGATTTTACCACTGCAGACAGAGAGGAGTCTGAAAGACTAGCTGATTTTCTGTTATTGCTCCTCCAGTTCTGGGCTGGCAGCACACAAAAGCTTGAGCGTACTCTGAGCAGCCACCAGGATCCACACCAGCACGACTGCGGCATGCCTGCCTAAGCAGAGAAGAGCCAAAGCCCACCCTTTTCTTCCCAGTGTGCCCCTTCTCCCTTCCTTACACAGCTTCCCACTGGCAGTGGGGCAGCAGGTGGTGGTCACCTCCCCGTCTCCTTACCTGGGCAATCCTCACCTTTCCTCAGGGAAGCCCTCAGCAGCACAAGGAGTTTAAGGATTTGGCTTTTGACCTTTGTCCCATGCACCCTTGCGGATGGACACTGCACATAAACAAGCAATGGCATAAATCATTGTGTGTGCTGCTACATTAAATTGTATCACGTACATAACCAAAGGAGGGGATATTGTTTCCTCAACAAGAGTCTCTCTCTGTTCTCCAGCTCTTGCTCACAGCAAATCTACACAATATTGCTGCAGTAAATTCTCAGCATTTAACAGTGTCTAGTCTCCACAGACATTCTTTGTACAGTAAAAATAATTGGCTCTTAAAGACAAGACAAGAGACAATAAAGAAGGAGAGTTAACACTCTTGGTCCCTACAGCTTTGGGATTTACCTTGTCTAGTGCTTTTAATATTTCATTATGATGATTGTTAAGTTTTTCATTTATTTATTAAAAGGATATTTTCCAAAAGAGTGACTGTGGGAGAACATTATCTCCAAGGTAATAGTGCACACTTTATAGCACCTAGCCCTTAACTCATGCACAAGGGAGAGCTTTGCAGTGCCCTGGGATGGTAAGCATGGCAAGTATAACTGGATCAAATGATTGCTCAAGCACTCCCACAGAGCCCCACAAAAGATGGATTAAACCCATCGTTCTCTTTTTATCCAGGGGGTTAAGCGACTTGGCCAGAAACAGTCTGTCAGAGTCAGAAACAAAATTGCAGCAGGGTCTCCTACGTCCTCATGTTGCAATCTTACTACCAGCCCACCAAACCTTTCCTCTCATCTGACCACATACCAAACAGCAGTTCCCAGGAGCCGCTGGTCCTTGGGAGAAAGTTCAAAGTAGGCTTTTGGGGGTTTTTTTGCCTGTGTCATTCAAACCGTGAATTTTGTCTCAGAGCTACAGAAAAAGGAGGGAGCAAGATCCACCATTTAGATTTTGCAGCAGTTGCCCCTCAGAGCGGTGTGACAGGGTGGCAGCAGGTTGGGTATACAGGACTGGCACAGCGCACCGAAGTCTTTACCCTCCCCAAAACATTTGCAGCTGGTAAATGAAACACTGGCAACTGGTGACACTGCAAAACCAAAGTGAAACCTATGGGCAAGGGGCAGGTGGGCAATGGGAAGGTTTTCTGTGCATTTCTTTCAGTGGTGGCATCGAGCTCAGAAATGAAGCCTAGAGTTGCGAGCACTTCACGTTCCTGGTGTCAGTGCAAGTATTACACAAAGGCAACACATGCAAGTGCCAAGGCACTGCTCAGACCAAGCTGTAGACTCCAGTCTGGTCTCCCAGGGGATTGGCCCATTAAGGATCCCCCAGAGTGTAGTTTGCAGACAGATGAATACTGCTTAAATGACACAGTCCACAGAGGATGCAGTATGCAGACCTCAGTGAAAGCACTTTCTGAACCAAGAAAAAATCTGGCTCACCCTCCAAGTTTTGGCTGCCCATTTAACAGGTTGTAGCTGGATTATGCAAAGGATCACTTTTTGTTTCAGTAGCTGAATAAAAAAAACAAACCCCACCACATTGTTTTCAGTGGAAGCGAAACAAAGTTTTCAGCAAACCAGACCTCATTCATTTCAGGTCAAATTAAAACATTTCCTTTGACACAAAACAAATAATTTCATTCCATGCATTCCCAGTTCAGCATTTCCTAACCCTCCTTAGAACCACTCTCTTCTATTTTCTCCCACAGAAGCTGCATCCAATTCTCCCTTCAAGACTTCTCACTCCTCCTGGTGAGCAGAAATGGGAGACTGGAGTTTCCTGGGAGAGTTCCTCGAGGAGGTCCATAAACACTCCACAGTGGTGGGGAAAGTCTGGTTGACCGTGCTCTTCATCTTCCGAATGCTGGTGCTGGGTACAGCAGCTGAGTCCTCCTGGGGCGACGAGCAGTCTGACTTCATGTGCGACACCCAACAGCCTGGCTGCGAGAACGTCTGTTACGACAAGGCTTTCCCCATCTCCCATGTCCGGTTTTGGGTCCTCCAGATCATCTTTGTCTCCACCCCATCTCTGGTGTATATGGGCCATGCAATGCACACGGTGCGCATGGAGGAGAAGAGGAAGATGAAGGAGGCAGAAATAGAGGCCCAGGAGATGAAAAACGGTGGTGACACCTACTACCAGCAGAAGTGCCCTGTGGCAGAGAAGGCTGAGCTGTCTTGCTGGGATGAATCGGGAGGCAAAATCATACTCAGGGGCAGTCTGCTGAACACCTACGTCTACAGCATTTTGATTCGTACTGCCATGGAAGTGGCCTTCATTGTGGGACAGTACATCTTGTACGGGATCTTCCTGGAGACTCTGTATATCTGCCAGCGGGCACCTTGCCCCCACCCCGTCAACTGCTATGTTTCCCGTCCCACAGAGAAGAATGTGTTCATCGTCTTCATGCTGGCCGTGGCAGTGCTCTCCCTGTTCCTGAGTCTGGCTGAATTGTACCACTTGGGCTGGAAGAAAGCCAAAGAGAGGTGCTCCCGGTCTTATAAACCCAGCCCCAGCACAGCCCCCGGCAGACTGGAGTCTGCCCCACAAGTAGAAAGAGCCCAGATGTACACTCCTCCACCAGATTTTAACCAGTGCTTGTCAAGTCCCAACGGGAAGTTCATCAGCCCCTTCAGCAACAAGATGGCCTCCCAGCAGAACACCGCCAACTTTGCCACTGAGAGGGTCCATGGCCAGGAGGATGCTGCTGGTGAAGGGCCCTTCATTAAGTCCAGCTATGTGGAGAGTCCAGAGGTGGCCAACGAATGTGCAGCACCCACCTTCCCTGAGAACTACTTCAATGAAAAACCCCGGTCCAGCAAGCCCAGCCGTGCCAGCAGCAAGGCAAGGTCGGATGATTTGTCTGTGTGACCTGTCTCCAGGAGGGATGAGGAAAAGAAGCAGTCTCAGCGCTTAGTAAAACTTCTGCAAAGTGGACTCCAGACTCTTGCCACTAACCTCTCTCTGTTTTAACACCCTCTTGCTACTTTTTCAGTGTACATCATTGTTATATTTCAGACAGCACCTCTCACAGCTTAAGGCAGAGGCAGCCAGTGGGAGACACGCACTGAAGAGAGGCACCAATCTTGAGATGTGAAGCTCTGGGCCATATTTTCATCATGGGGCCCACAGGGATTGGAGACTCACCTGGTAGAGCACAGGCCAGCAGACTCCTGAGGCTGCCCAGCAGGTATCCACTGCGACACTGTATTCAACAGATGGACTGAACCTCAACCCTCTTGCATCTTCTTTGGTGTCTATTCAACATTTGCTACAGCAGCTTGGCAATTGTACTGAGCTGAAGCTTCTCTCACCTGCGGGGAGCAGAAACACACTGGTAGGCTTTCTGAAAGAAAGACTTTCTCATCTGCTTTGCTCTCACTCTTTCTAACCCTCCTTTTCTCTACCTGAGCCCAGATATTTTATACTAGTTTACCTATACAATAAATCCTACTTGAATTTTTTGACACTGTGGATATAACTCTTCCCCATAGATAAGGACATCCGTGGTCCCCCACGCACAGCTGCCTCATGTCTAACGTTGGAATCCCTTCCTCATTCCTCTGTCAGCACAACAGACTCGCCCTGGGGCCTGGGGATATTGCTTAGATGACCAGTTGATGAAGACTAGGGAATTTTCCTAAGATACTTATGTCATCAATTCTAAGCAAGACATCCATTAACAGAAATAGAGACTCTCCTGTGAGAACAAATACCCTACTAGTAAAAAAGGAGGAATTACTGTGTGGAATCAAAGTGATTTTTCCCCTTTTTAAACTCATCTTTCAAGCAACATGAATGCTGCTGAAAGGGTGCTGTCAGCCGCCAACTTGACAGAAAAAAACATCCTCTGTTTATCTGCAGAAGAGGTACGGTCTGTGTCTTCTCTTACTAACCTACCAAAACACTTCAGCATCTTTTGCAAGGATTAAGAGTCCTCTCCAGGTCCTGCACATCATTCAGCTCTTGGCTACTCCCTCAAGCCTGCCAGCCAGTGCAAGCCAAGATATTTGTCCTCACAGCAAGTCCCTCTTCTGCCATCAGGTCGTCGTCTTCTCCATCCCATCCCTAGCACATATGGCATAAGAAACCAGCCACGGACCAGCTCCTCCCACCACTGTAGCCTCTCACAGCAGCCACTGGGGCCCAACACTGCACAGTGAGTCTGGTGAGTGAGGTCTGTAGGCAGCTCCCACTCCAGATACATTTTCTCACTGCAGAGCTGACATCCTTCTTTTAGAGAAAATTGCTAAACAGAGCTAAGCTGCTTCCTGTTGTCCACCCTGTGCTTCCCCTTCAGACATGGGCCACAGCTTCCCAACGTTGGACTACGTGAGCGAATGGCCTGGGACCAGCTTATGAGGGGACTGAGCCATTCCCTCTCTTGGGGGCCGCTGAAAGGGATTGTGAATCCTTGCTCCTGATATGTAGTTAGCTTTGGTACAGTTCCCTGTACATATACATACCTACATACTCACACACAGAGAGGGGGAAAACTTTTTTTGTTGTTTGAAAGGTTTTTTATATGTGTGTATTTTTTAATCCTGGGAAGACCTGTATGCTCTCCTTAATGTGAGATTTTAGTCAATTGTGCCTAGGTTTCTCCTAATAAAGTTCTAACTCCATCTCTCCTTGTTGCTCTTTCTCCTCTCACATGGCTAAGCATGAGCTGCTAGCATCGATCAGGCTGCCTGCCTCTGCTGCTCAGAGATCACAAAAATTCCCCATCACCCAGAGTGGCAGGGATGAGGGGAGGGCTCGGCCACAGGGATAAATAACAAACATTGGGAAATGATTGATTGACTGGCTAACAGAAACCCCCTCCAGCTCTCCTACTTGCTTCTGCATTACACTAAGGAAGACTGGGAAGATGTCGTGGTTTAGGCCAAATCGGCTACTGGGGACCTGAAGGACCCCAGATGGGACCGACAGATGCTCTCCTCTACCCCTCTTCAGAGAGAGAGGCAGAGGAGGAAAAAGAGACTTACGAGTTTAGAAGGAACTAAACTACTTTAATGAAATATTAATAATAAAATAAAAAATTAAAAAAAAAAGAAATAATGAAATATATACAAAACCGTATCAAGCTCCCGAGATGAC
>NW_009649568.1:1846765-1862833 GCF_000708025.1 Charadrius vociferus
CAGCAGGAAAAGGGTAGCAAAACCTGTCCCCTGAGCACCTGATTGCCTGCCAATGCAGTAACAGGGTCTTGAAAGGTGTTTTAAGAGGCAAGGTCTTGAGAGACATTGAGAATCCACTGCCAACCATCTCTGCAAAGAGTTCCTGTGGGTACCCAGCTCTCTTAAGATTTAGTTGCCCAGCCCAAAGATTATCCTTTCTTCCCCCAGCTGATGCCTCTCCTCTGAACTTCATCCCTTGCTCCCACTTTCCAGCTTTCACAGGCTCCCTCCTTCTGACCTTGGATCCCCCCATCCACCCAAAGGAAGTGCCCTTCCTTCCTTCCTCCACACAATCTCCCACCCCACGGGACTCTGCAGGATGGGAAGCTGGAGACCAGTAAAGTACTGGGTCTCAGCAAGGAGCCTGAGAGGGGGAATAAAGAATGAAACTGGAATTTGATGAGGACGCTAGGACAAGGACATTTAACTGTGTTAGAAACTGCAGTGACCATTTAAGATCAAAGGAGCCTTGGTTTGGGGGTTTTCAGCCCAGAAAGAAAGATGCCACCTGAACACCCACAGCCACACAATGCAGCAAGGAGGCAGGATTAGTCCCACAGACCCGGGGTTTTTAATTGGCATGTGCACAGCCCTGTCCCTTAGAGTGCCGCCTTGCTGGGAGAGATATGCAATGAAACAAGCCAGGAGCTTATTAAAGAATATTCACAGCAGATCACCCCCCTCGGAATACTTAGCTATTGAGTGATATTGCTGTCTCATAGGGCCAGTCAAGCACTAACCCAGGCTTGTTTAATAAACTATTCTTGTATGATAACAAGGAATAGCCCAAACCTTAAAACCTCTGTGCTACAGGCACTCAGAACGGTTGCGTCTCTGCTGCAGAGCAAGGTGTAGCTGAAAAATGAGGATAAGGATCTCCCCTATGCCATTTCAGACCTCTACAATCCACATGTTCACAGGTGGTCTTTTGTTGGTCTTTGAGACCACAGGAGTACCACCATCCCAGCCCTCCGTCTTCCAGCCTAGAGAATAAATGCATCAAAGCAGATAATCTCTCTCTGCCACTCATTTCTTAATGCCTCCCTGGTTCTGTCTTCTAGGTATAACAAGTGGGGAATACTTGATGGATGGATGTTTGCACTGGCTGACAGACCATAAACTTGCGATTCTTGGAATCCACTGTCAAGGCCAGCCAGGCTGTCACACCACAATAGGAGCACGCTTGCTTCAGCCAGTGAGCAGAGAGGCTGGCCTGTCATTTCAGAGAGATTTTGTATTTATTGCTTTGTACCAGATGGATGGATGGACAATCTTATAGTTGTGACCTAAATCAACATTGTATATTAAATTCAGCCCTTGGATAGGCACTCAATCTTTAAATGGCAGCATTACAAAGACAATGCTCTGAGGGGGGTTGGGGGGGAAACGTGAAAACTTTTCGTTCTGCTCTCGTCTCTCTTTTCGCCAGAGTTGGACCTGCTGGGGTCCACTCAGCCTCTCAAAATGTAATTCTCCAGTGAGAGCTGGTATCGCCATTTAATAGAAATACTATCCCCAGCTGTCTCCTTGGTCAGCACACCTCAAACCATTTTAGCATTGCTTCCTCTAACTGGTGTCTGAAGGCGCCAGGAGCCAGTTCTGGTCTACAGCCTTGTGCTGATCAGCTGCCCAGCCTCAGATAGGAGAACAGGGAAATGTGTGTTTCACCAAGCTCTTAAAACAGAAATACTTAATCCTATAAAAGGAAAAGCTATATTTAAAAATACACAGAATGCCAAAACTAACAAAGTAACGAATCGAGACAAGGTCATGCCTGTAATCCCTCTCCTCTCTCCAAACAGCACAGTGGGACAGCTGAGCAGGATGAGAGAGAAATGAGGGAGAAACTCAGAGAAATACTTAAAAGTAACGGCTGATCCAGAGCACACGGGTTGAGCAAGTTGTTTCCTCTTTCAGAATATGTGAGCAGGGCAACACTCAAGAAAACTCAAAGCTGATAATATTAAAGACTTAAAAGAGAACAGGTAAAAAGACGCCAGGCTACGCAATCTCCCCTCAATCACTTTTCCACAAAATATCACCAAAGCCAAGGATCCAAACCGCAAATAATAAAAGCACCATGCGTTCACAGGAACGAGAACATGCTTGAGTGGACTGCAAATGTCCAAAGTATGAAGAATGCAGAAATTCACAATGGAAAAAGTCAGCATAGCGCAACAGAGAGCCCAACCCGCAGCGGTGGTGAGCACTGCTGACCACCAGCATCAGCAGGAGTCATGGAGCAGCAGGTCTCCTGCCAGCGCCACTGCTGCCTCCCGGGATGCTGACGGCAGGCACGAGGGGAACTGCTGTCCCCAGGGGATGCCCCTCTGTCACTGCTGCTCCTTTGGGAGGCTCTCAGCAACAACACACTCTGGCCAAAATGATGTCCCAGGGGACTTTATAAGCCTAGACTCAGCAGGAGGTACATCGAGGTACAGACAGCACACCACCTCTCTCATTCTGGGCCCAAGAGTAGCTGGCACCCAATTTTCTACTCGTCCAAGCAAGGAAGAATGACTTCAAGAACCAGCTTGAAGCCACGAGGCAGCTGAAGGGATATAGTATCACTGTTTCAATCATATCCCACTACCGGTTTTGTCAGCTCAGTAAAGCTCCCAGGGAAGTCTGATGCCTTTCTTACAACCTGGTGAACCACCACCAGGTGCACAAAAATAAAAAATTTCCCAGTGGCAAAAATGATGATAGATAAGAGCAGCAGTGTCTTTAAAAATGGCATTAAAATAAATAAAGAAGTAAACCAACCAAACAACAAAACCAGCAGCCCTGTTCAGGGCTATAATATCAACCTAGAATTTGTTAAAGAGAAATAAAAAATAAAAAAATAAAAAGAGGAAGGGAACCAATACCTGGGCAATGTGGGGTGCGGAGCTCCGTACTGAGTTCACATCGCATCCAGCTCTCAGAGCTGAAAGAGCTGGTCAGACTATGAGGAGCTTCCAGCTGTGATTAAGACTGTTTGCAGTAAGAAACACCAGGATAGGGACTGGTCAACTTTTACCTCTAGCAGTCAGGTGAGAACTCAGCCTATTTTCTTTTTCCCCAATAAGACCTCTAACTGCCCCAAGGAATTTTGGCACCTTCTCCAAGCAGGGATTACAGGAGGGATCCTGTACAGGGCTTATACCAGTTTTTGCACCCATTTGTGAATAAAGCACATTTGGGCGATTAGGTTACCTGCTGCATCAGAGGTGCAGATGGACTGAGAATGAGTATGGAGAGTGACAGCTTCTTAAGATACACTTTTTAGGGGAAAATTTGTGATGGAAGTGCAAAATTAATACCTTTGCTTTTGCCTTAAGTGTTTGTTGCTTACACAGTCTAGATGATTAAAGACCTTTCTGGCAACCACAGGAATTGTAATACTCTGTGTGTGTGTATATATGTGTGTGTATATATATATTAAACATTGTCACGAAAATTTGATGACAGAAAAAGACAGAGGATCAAATGAACTTATAACACTCGCTCTAGCCAAATAATGCAGAAATGCTTCATTTTTCCTCCAGTGAACATTGCTTTACATTTTTTAAAATGAATTTGCTGAGACCACATTCACATACCACCACTGGTTTCCCACAGACATTTGAGCAATTGAGTTTGACGGGCAACAGAGTTCTCAGAAAGCGAATGTCAGTCATGGAAACAAAATTTTAAATTCATATGGGCCAATATCCACCCCAGAGGCAGCTGTGTGTTCCTCCAGCCACCGGGAAGCACAAACAATATTGTGTAACCAATCCTGCCAATCACAAACCAGACAACGCACCTCCACCAGAGAATACATGCAATAAATACCCACCAAAATATGTTTTAAAGACGGTACGCATTAGATTAGTAATATAAAATGTCTGAGAGAACCGTGATGTACTGGCATTCTGCTGGTGGAAACAGTGGTTGCTTCAAACACATTTTTAGCTCCCTTCCACTAGCCTGTAGGCATTGCCCGAGACATGGCTGGGAATCCGGCGATCCTCAACGCCCATGCAGGAACCCCACAGCAGGATGTATGTGGATGAGGGGCGCAGAAGACCCCACTTTCCTGGCTGCTCACAAATTTCCCATGGGAAGGTTCAAGTCCTTCAGCAGCTTCTCCATGTGAACACTTTTCACCATTTTGTGCTCCCTCATAGAGGGCTTTGTCACCCCCTCACAGAGGGTTTTGTCACCCCCTCACAAGCCCCTACACTTCCCAAGCACAAAAGTAGCAAAAGCACTGCGAAAGCACTACGGCGCCGGCATAAAACACACTCCCCTGTCCTCTAATGCAGTTTGCCACGCGGGTCTTCGTAGCCTACCTACTAATACAAAACCACTGGTTTCTGGATGAAAAAATGCAATCGTACCACATTTGCTAGCAAAAAGTATTCCCCCAGGGCAAGCCAGGAAGCAAAACTCAGAAAAGCTGCAATATTTATGTATTCCTTTAAAATTATTTCCGGACTGAGGCCTGTAGGACTGCTACATTAAGCCACTTTCCTCCCTCAAGGTGGCTTCACCTTATTAGTAGATTAGGAACTTTTTTCTTTCTTCATTTCTATATTTCAAACTCCATTCAGCTGGCCCATGACAAGCTCCTGCGAGGCAAGAGCCCAACTGCAGCATTTGCAGGAGCAAGACCAAGCCTCCCGCACACCACTGTTATTTTTTGAGAGGACATCTCCATCTCTTAGGGCTGGACCACAGTGGAAAACTGTTCAGGGGTTACTCTGAGCTGGGGTTTGTGACTCACTATTCATACGCCACAGCTCGTCTTTATTGTAAAGTTAATTTAGACAGGAAGGGGCAGGACAGATGCAGCCAAGCTGGAGATCAAAATGAACTGTTAGGGACTCACGAGAGAGTTAAATTTTCTTGTTCGTGCTGGACATGAACTTAACTTCAAAAAGGCATGACGGCGATGGTCAGCTATATGACTATAATAAAGAAAGCAAAAGACATATTGAGCAATTTTTATAGAAACTGGATACGGGCTGTGAGGACATGACATTTTTAACAGCAGCCCCAGCAAAACCCGACACGCTTATATTCAGCTACACATAGGGTTTCACTAGAAATCACGTTAGCCACCAGCTCCTATCCTTAAAAGGAATCAGATTAGCAGGGAGAGGCAAGCCTGAGGTCAGAAACTTGCTGCTATTTGTTTGGGTTTGTTTTTAAGTAAATGCCGTGCCAGCTCTTCAGCCTGGGAACAAAGTTTGAGGTTGAAAAGTGCTCCTGACAGAACCAGTTTGATGGGTGCCAGGCTACGGGCAAGACGTTTCAGAAACAAGTGCCTAAAATTAACCATTGCTAAATCACACAGTCCAGTGAAGCCACGTTCAGTTCCCACCTTGCTTTTCTTCCACTTCAGCCCAGATTCAAGAAAGCACTTTGGTAAACATGTATAGTAGTAATTGCCATCACCTTCGCTGCATAACATGCGTGTCCACCCAAAAGCACATGTGGTTTGTAACTGGTATTCCACTGAAAAAAATTGGCTTTTTCTTCAATTCATTTTCCCCTTACATATCATGAGAACTCTTTTCTCACCTTTTTTTCCTTGGAAATTAGGCTTTAGATTATTTTCTCTCCCTAGCGTGGTCTTGCATTTTCTAAGGATACAACTATACTTTCCTCTCCATATTTCTAGTTTCTCCAGATTCCTTTCATCTCTGGCATTTCCAGAGAAATCCCAAATTTGAGGACTTTCTGAAAAGTTCATTAAAGTGCTCAGCTCTAAATCAACAATAAAGACATTTGCTAAATGAAAGAGACCTCAGGACAATCTTCACTGATTCCTGATGGATATCTCTGACCACACAAGCACAACACAGCTCCCAGCAGAGTGAGGGACCTGAGAGCTTGAGGAGATCCTCAGAAGCACAAACACTGAGATGCCTCTGCCCTTTTCCTCTCCCAGTGCATACCCCAGGGTAAGGTGAAGAGCCCACTCCCTATGGCACAAATAGCCTATACCTTTTCAAAGTGCATTTCTAAGCGAGCAGCAAGGCTGCAATGCACATACAGACACGCATCACATCACAGCGTCATGCATCCGTACCGTCTCAGACCCAGAAACACAAATATGGCCAGGCCTGGCTGTGCCCTACGTGCACACAGTGCCAGTTCCAATGTTAGCCCCAGTATCTCTGTACCGCAGACTGGCCTGCAATGGGCACCTACAGCTTGCTCTATTGCGCTTACCAAGACAAAGGTAAGAAGCATTTTAATCCTGATGTGCACGTACGTACAACGGGGACAACATTTCTCGCAATAGACTGCTCTTCTAACAGAGGCACTCTTACAATGACAACTATTATTTTAATTAACAATTGGAAAGCACAAGACTGTGCTTCCTGGGATGAGATAATTTCTAATTATTGCAATAGGGTTTAAAAAGGTATGCACTGGTACTAATAGAAGTTACTGACCCCATCAGAAATTATTGGTTAAGGTCCTCTCCTCTACAGAAAGCAGTCAGACCAGTCACCCCAGCATTATAACCAACAAATCTGTGAAAATTTCACTGCGGTTGATACACTGCAGTTCATAATAATTATTTTTTGTCCACGGTGCTGCTGTTTGCTTCAATCCATTTAGCAATATTCATTAGCTCCCCACTTCAATTTAGGGTAATCGAGAGTAAGGGAGTATGTAATAAAGTTTTTTACTAAGGGAGATATGCCCCATTCCCTTCTCTGATTCATTTGTTGACTCTGTTGACTTGCAGTCATGTTTTACCAGGAATCTTTCTTCAGAAATGCCAAATGCATTATGAAAAACATTTGCTGTCCCTTTCTTACGAACTCACTATGACCGAAGCATATGTTTCTCTTCCCATTTATTCTATTCTCTTACAAGGGAAGGATATTAAACTCCAATGCCAAGGGTGTTCTGCCGCTGACCATTTTTCATGGCTGAAACCACAGATACTAAAGCCCTAGAAAAACTCCTGTGTGTCAACAATCCTTAAAATAAATACTAAGAAAGAGTCTTACGACAAAACCGATGTTAACCATACCATTGTCTGGGATACTTCAAATTCTTCCTCTCAAGGAATCTCAGTCACCCGCATTAAATGACTCCCAATTGAGACATGAGAACTGGCAGCAGCGTAAATACCCACAGAGCACCGGATGGTACAGCTGACAGCCAGATGGGAACAGAACAGCAACAAAAGATAACACTGAGTCTGGACAAGCAGCTCAGGCACCAGCCTGAAGCTCTGGAGAGAGCCCTCAGTTTCCTACTCCAGCAAGTTTTGTGTCTGACAACAGGCAAGCCACCGGAGCCTTTCTTTGCCTGAAATTCCCATCTGGAAAATTAATATAGTGGCCCTTGCCACCTGCTAAGGAGGTGCTGAGATCCTACAGGAATGCAACACCCTGAGATGCCAAAAGATGGACAGGGAAACCAAACAAAAAAAAAACCCCAACCATAAAAACAAAGAGAAATCAGTTGCAGAGGAAGACAAATCAGGATAAAAAGGTTTAAACTTTGTGTCTGGAGCTACAGTAAAACATAGATACAGCACTCTGTGTGTACCCATGCAACATGCACAAAATCAACACAGGACTATCTCCATTTTGTAATAGCAGTGGTTTTGTAACCATGAGGGTCCAGAGCTGTCAGGCAAGACCTGAAGGAAAGGTCGTATCTGTCATTCAAACAGCTACTAATACAGCTTGAAAAACAGCTGAGCTCTTGCATATACAAAGCCTTCTGCATGTACTTCACTACCTCACAGCCTTCCTGGTGAGGCAGGGAATAAGTGTTATTCCCATCTGCCAAAAGATAACGCGAGTTTGAATGGCCTACTGAACGCTGCGTGTGAAATTACACTGACTTTGATTCAGCTCAAGTTCCCAATGCGCCCTCCACAATCCTCATTGTGTGTCAGGACCCAGTTTCAAGTTCATCGCCTTCATGTTTTGAATTAGCACCTACCATCTGCATACAAATGTACTATTTGCAGCTAACATTTCAACAGCTTTCAAAAACTGTGAAAACTCTTGGAAGAGATGCAGCTCGGTCCTTCCAGCACTGTTGAACAACTCAGGTTCCTATGTGCTGTTCTCTGTTTTGCCATGGATTCACGACATCACCAGAGCACATCATTAAATCTCCTCACAACACCCTCTCTCCTGCATGTGCACTAGAAATCACAACGATGCGTGTAGGACTTCACTGGGCAATGGTACAGATTAACAACTGTGAGCTGCTTTGCTCTGCATGGATGGAAGACACTACGGACATATGAACCATAAAGTTAATAAGGGATAACTATGTATTTTTTCACTAAAATTATGAGCTGCTGATTTTTACAGGATTTATCATGCTGATTGCACGTAATAGCAATATGTATGTCCTTTGTTTATGAATGTAAAAAAACCATGGTGCGTCTCATCTCGCTGTTAGTTCTTGATAGGAGGAGTATTCACCCTATGATTGTGCAACTGGTATCACACCAGATCTGGAGACTGCCCAGCCTCTGCCGTAATTCACCTGGGTTCATGCTTCATCATAGCTGGTGGTAGGGAGCTAATTACTGTTGGCTCCCTACTGATTTACACCATCCAGTGTCTGCATCAGTCTGATATGCAAAATAATTTTTCCACTTGACCATATGAAACATATTAAAGAGTCCTGCCACGCATTTGCAATTAGGGACTGGAAAAAAAAAAGTGACAAGACTCAATGTCTGCTTTGAAAAAGTTCTGGTTTAGGCCAACAAAACTGATTTTCACAAACCTGTGGGGAAAATGCAGTTTTTTAAAAAGGGTTTTTTTTCCCAGGATACGAGAGCTGCAGGACCAAGAATAGAAGGATGAGTTATAAGCCTTTCAAAGCAGAGATTTATCATGGAAATTCTGTCAACCGTCAATGTGAGCAATGCCGCCAGGCACCACTCACAATCCACAGCATCTTTCAAACCTGTCGGGGGTTTTTAGAAAGAGCTAAAAATAAATGCAGAAATGCAGCAATACACACACACACATACATTTATATATTATTGTTCAAAAAAGAACAGGTGGTCCTGCCAGCAGTGTAAACACAAACGACTCCAGAAAAAAGCTAACAAACGCTGGGCTAAGCAGCCTTTCCTAGCCGTACAAGCAGCACATTCAGAACTCTCCTTGAGTTCTCCCAGTCTGCAAGCCATAAGCATCTGGGATCCTGACTCGCTGTCATGACAAGGCCTGAGGACTTCCAAGCGTCTTCATCTCCTTCACCCGATGTATTCACACAATTCCACCCTTCTGACCTCCCGCGGATTATTGCCCTTCTGAAAATAACACACATGGAACAGCTGGTGGGGCCAGAAATGTCTTGAATGTAAATAGCACAGGTCCCTGAGATGAGGTTTATGTCCTCTCTTCTAGATCTCCAACACTTGATCTGACCCCCATCCTCATATAACAAAGAGGAGTATATACTGAAGGAGAAAAAGGATCAGGGCACTATGGACAGCTCAGAAGGACTCAAAGAGAAAGTCTAGATGACTACCTGTTGAAACCCATCAGGTCCACCACCTGCAGGGAAGGCAAAGAAGAAAACTGGAAGCAGCAGTCCTGGAGTCACAAAATTTATCCTAAGCCTGCAGCAAAATAAAAGGATAACATTTTACCCCAGATTCCAGTTATGTCTCCCCAGCCCACCACAGGAAGGAGACTGAGGTCACAGGCTTTATCACACGCATAAATCCTACTGCTTGGTCACTTTGGTGTGAGTATGAAAGCATAACAAAACAACTTTGCTAGGAGCCCACTGTAAGGCTCACTGTGGTCTCTTCATAGCCCTTCTCTCCCTGGTGCTTGGAAAAAAGCAACTGTAATTTACACTTGCACCATCTCCTTTTATTTCATATCATGCCTAACTGCTTGGTGTAACATATATTCACAAAAAAGCCCCAAAGGAGATGGTAAAGATTAAAAGTGCCAAATGGTTAAATGCTGCCACAGGGGAGCACATCTGCTGCCACGTCAGAGCACAGAGCCCCAGCGTGCAGCATCTCAGCCGCGGTGAAAGACTGGCAGCTGTCCCACCGCACCCAGACAGCTCCACCATGCAGACATGGACAGTCCACCTGAGGTGGCTAGGAACAGCTTATCCAGCTTGCTCCTGGAGGCTCCTACTTGTCTCAGCATTCATTTGGATGGGAAAAACGCTCTTTCAAAGTTGAAGAGAAAACTGGCCTGCTGTTATCCCAGAGAGGCGCATAATTGAGTCGGCATGATGCCGCAGACTACCAAATGCAGCAGATGGCTGTAGGCATCATCCAGTTTAGGACGACAAAGTCTGAACAAAAGCAAAACAGAAGGCAGGGAGTGCATCTTCTGCACTAGGTTACAGGGCAGGGGATGAACCTTCACACAATCGGCATGTCTCCCAGCACACGGCTGGCTTCCAGCTCTCCCACTGCCACGCCGACAATGACCAAATGCCCAAGCCTGTAATTTAAAAGGAAAAGAGAAGGAAAATCATGTGGTCCCAGGCAAAAGGGACACGAAACAAATGACTGCCTGATACCCTGTTTCTAAAATCCACAGAAGAAAATCTCCAAAAATGTCCTCAGCATACCAACCCTAAATGCCACAATGCTGACTTCCAGGACTGTCCCACACAACCTGCAGGAATTCAGAAATAAAATTATGACCTACAGGTATCGACACATACCATTTCACTGCTGGAAGGGAAATGGCTGATGTGAAAGCATGCAGAAAAGTAGAGATGCATAGATCTGTACACTGTACCATGAATGGTGACTCGTGGGGAGGGCTTGGTCTGCAGTGGGATTTGGAGTTTATTTTTGCCAATTCCACCCCAAAGGATCACAGAAATTAGGAGTGGAAACATTCTTTCCATTTCCCCAGGCGCCTGGCTCACAAAGCAGCTGGCTACAAGGTTCACAACGACAGACAGAGTGGAGTAGACAAGAGTGATACAGCTCCACAGGAAGCAATACAGCACACTTGAAAAATTTATAAATAAATTTCTGCTCTTTGTGAACGCAGTACAGCTTACGTGCCCAGACTGACTAGTTTATAATAGCCACTGTGGTCACCGATCCTTGCAGGACACAGACACCTCATCGTTAGCACTACAGTTGGGAATGGCGAAAGCTCTTTTGGCCACAGGGTAAAGCAGCCTGTGAGTTTGAACATGAATACTGCATGTATTCTTGCCCATGTTGCAAGAGTGGACACCTGCCAGTTACAGTACCTGAGATTTCAGTAGCCAGAGTCACTTCAAGAGAGCAGAGTGAAAAGTAGCACTTTAATTGTACCCAATTAAAGCACCGGTCATGGGAACGTTTTGGGGTGAAAGGGGTATTTGAAAGGGTAGGAAAACACTTTGTACTAGAGCAGAGCCACAGATACCCCACTCAGAAGTCATTCTGGTAAACAAAGTACACGGCCATACAGACATATTCCATGTGCTCCATGCAGTTCACGGAGCTGCCCCACAACTGGCACGTGCCCCGCAAGACTGGCATGGGGAGACGTCATGGTTGGCGTGAGCAGCTCGTGGCTCACTTTGGGCAGTCGCACCAGCCCAGTTATGCCACCCTCCTCCAGCAGCCAGTATCACTGCCAGGTTCCCAGCACAGCTGCAGCCTGTGCTGCATAGAGCTGTGGGAGAACGTTTCCAGCTCACTCCCCTTGCTGAGCAAAAAGCACTTGGGAAGGAACCAAAGAAGCCAAGGGAATATAAGTCTGTTTTCTGTCCCCTACCATTCGAGGGGGCGGGAGGGGGGAAACACCCACCTACCAAAGGGGTGTCCAAATTCTATTTGTGTCTCTACTGTGCAGACATTCTATGGTAAATCTCCGATTTACACCACAACAGCCATAGCCCTTTGTTCAGGGAGAAGGCATTTGCTTAATCCAAGAAATAATAAAACCCTGGAACTCATCAAGCTACATTGTTCTTTGGTGGGTATTTTTTAAAAGCTACTTAATTTCAATCCATGTTGTGGAACAAAAAACTAGTCATGATATTCGGTTGCATACCTTATCAATGTAGAAAATAGGACGCAAATGCAAACTTACCATATAGCAGTGTTCTGAGGTGCGATACATTCATGAAACACTATAAAAAGGCAAATGATAGAAATAGTAATACTTTACAAAGGTAGTAATTGTTGTAATTTGGTTAAATTTCAGCCAGGAGGAAATCTGCCCTCTGCTTTCAGAAAGAAAGGTCTCCTGAAACTTGCTTGTTTGTTAGAGTTCATTAACTTCCCCCAGCAAAACAAAGCTCACCCACAGTGGCCATTGGAATAGCCTTCTGCTCCTCGTCTGGCCACAAAAAGCAACAGAAGGGTAAAAATAACGGGTCTTTTGAAAATGTTTCTGTAAAGATGATGCATCTTAGAATAAATTTCTACAGTTGGACAAAGAAAAAAAAAAGGGCAACACCATTTGCTAAAAAATTGACAGCCGCCTGCTATTTTGGAGAGCTCTCCTCTAACTGCACGCACCTGCTGTGGCATGGTATATTCTAAAATATATCTCAACAGTAACGCTGCTTTGCAGCAGCCAAGTCCCCCCAGGAGGGACCCTGCAGTCCCAGTCTTCACAATTTCACATGAACTGGCGTTTTCTTCCAGGGTAACATTTGAATGGAAATTCAAATAAATTCACTGTGAGCCTCTTTGCTTGTTCCACCTCTGCTCATTTTTATCACATCACCTCTCGCTCTCTTCCTCCTTCCCTACCTCCCCTTAACGACATTTTCCTGTTCCTTCTCCCCCCAGCATCCTTGCCCCCCTCAGCCTCCCACAACACAAGATTTATGCTCGATTCCTCCATTTGTTATTTTCTTGGCTTCTGAAGTATTTTTTCCTTCTCTCTCTGCTCTGGTCGTGTCTCTGTGTTTCACGTGCTCTAAGCTCAGAAAACTGAGGTAACTCTTTCAGAACAACACTGCTTTGAGAGACAGGAGGTGACCAAATCGCCCCATCCGCACATCCTGGTGGCTGTGCCAACCTCTCACCACCTGCAGCAGCTCCTCCCTCTGGCCTTTGCGCAGGTCACCATCCTCTGTCTCCTATTGCTCCTTCACCCTTGTCCTGCTCCCTGCATGCACCAGCTGTCTATGACTCCTCTGGTGCCTCCTGCCACCATCCCTCCAAACAGAGGTCCTGTGAGCTTTGCTTGGATCAATGCTGGGTACTGCTCCTAAGGGACAGATAAAGGCATCCTCAGAATTGACACTTGAGGGACTTGGTTTCTATGCCCAGGTCTTCCTCCCAACACAAGGCAAATTATTCAGCTGTCTTTGCCGCAGATTTCTATCTGTAAGTGGTATTTGTACTCCAGAAGTTTTGAGGATACTTGCCTTTAAATTCTGGCAGGCAGTGAGACGCTCTGGTGACAGGGGTCATAGACGAATTTCCAGTGGGTCCCCCCTGGGAGCAGGAGATCCTGGGTCTGCCAAGTGGATGTTTACAGGCACGCTCACTCAGCCTGCATTGAGCTGCTTTCCCAGCCTGACATTAGCTTGGCACCTGTGCCACGTGTATCCACACAGGGCTCCTCTTTCTTTCAGGTGCCATATCATGGGAAACAAACTTGTCTCTGTTTTCAAGATTTCTTTAATTGCTTGCAGCAGAAGAAAAAAAAAAAAAAAAGGAAAGCGGGACAGTGTTCAAGGTGTTCAAGTGTTCAAGGCCAGGCTGGATGAGGCTTTGAGCAACCTGGTCTAGTGGGAGGTGTCCCTGCCCATGGCAGGGGGTTGGAACTAGATGATGTTTGAAGTCGTTTCCAACTCAAACCGTTCTATGATTCTATGATTCTCTGACAGCTGGGAGTCAGGGAGAGGTAGATGGGATAGGTGGGTACTCTGGGGACAGGAACACTGTGCATTCTCATCCTCACTGGATGCAGGCTGCTGGCACCTGCTGTAGGTGCTGAGCTTTTGAATTCAACGGGGGCCAAGCAAAAGTGTAGAGGGCTGCTGATGCCAGGCCAGCAATCGTGATGTCAGCCCTAGTGTTAAAGTGTCAGGTATGACACTGACGTTCTCCCTCTGTGTCACCCAGGGCATGCCATTGGCAAGAGACCAAAGAAAAAGCACAGGAAGCACACAGACACCATAAAGCTCAAAGTCCAGGCAGGCAACAGACCTGCATATTTCAGAACACACAGAAAATCAAATTCTTAAAAACAGAGGCAAGACTCTCCCCAGAAGAAGGGATGCTCTGGACTAGGGCAGCAACGAAGCACAGACGGGACTCCTCTACCCTTGTAATGAACTGTAGGCACTTCACGAGGCCCCAGTGACACCAGTGCCTCACTGAAGCAATCTCCACACAGTAGCATTCCTGGAGGCCTCATTTACTATAGACACCCTCTGTGGCCCAGTCTCCATGTCATTTTTCTGGTGTGCTACCTTTCAAAGACCACTGCCCACCAGTTCCGGCATTTCAGGGAGTGCTCCAGCTCCCAAAAGACAGTGCCTGCTTCCAAACAGGAAAACCAGAGAGAGGGAAATAGTGAATACAGTGTAGTCAGGTCTGTAATTGTTTACGGGCAAATTCAAGAACAGTAAAACAGACAGTAAAATAACTGACAGCTTCCATCAACGCCCCAAGTTTCTGTAAAACTTTCCCTGATTTCCAAGGAGAGTTTTAAAATGTTGGCACCCTGAAAGAGTAAAGAGAAACGGGGGTGAGACAGAGAGGACAAGGGTAACAAGGAAAAGGAGGGTACCAAGAACCATCAGTACAAGTGGGAAGAAAGGGGCATGATAAAAGAGGTCCTGGGTAAAGTAGAGACCCAGGCCTACAAGAAAAAGAATACTGGGGCTTATAACATACAGAAGGAGGCAGGATGGCAGGCAAGGGGGAACACAGGAATCCCTAATAAATATAAGTCAAGCAGATGTCGTCTAATGAACAAGCAAACTGCTTATTCTCTGATAAAAATACTACTTATGCAAGAGCGACATCACCACCAAGTCTTGAACCAGGAGGTTCATAGGAACCAAGGAGTCAGGAACCTGTCAATTGCTTTATAATGTCCAAGAAAGGCTTTGTGAATGCACAGCTCTCTAGCTTTCACATATATCAAAGTTGACTCAAGATGAACGCAGCATACTCCCCTCCCCAAGCTTCCTTCCTAATCAATAGCTGTTAACAGGAGGGTGCAAGCAGCCAGATGGGGAGGAACCCAGGGACCCTCTCCCTCCTCACAGGCTCTTCCCTCTCTACAAAATTCAATGCACTGATAAGCACCAGCACAGGCTCTTCCACTGAAACACACCACTCCGGTGGCCAAACGTGCCTTCAGAGGGAAAAGTTGCAAGAAAATATAACTACAGGTTTCTTCACAGCCTTAGAAAGCCAACCGCATCCTGGGCTGCATCAAAAGCAGTGTAGCCAGCAAGTCGAGGGAGTCTACTCTGCTCTCATGAGACCCCACTTGGAGTATTGCGTCCAGCTCTGGAGCCCCCAGCACGGGAAGGATGTGGACCTACTGGAGTGACTCCAGAGGAGGGCCACAAAGATGATCAGAGGGCTGGAGCACCTCTCCAATGAGGACAGGCTGAGAGAGTCGGGGTTGTTCAGCCTGGAGAAGGCTCCAGGGAGACCTTATGGTGACCTTCCAGTACCTAAAAGGGGCCTACAGGAAAGATGGGGACAAACTTTTTAGCAAGGCCTGCTGCAACAGGACAAGGTGTAACGGCTTTAAAATAAAACAGGGCAGATTTAGACTAGATACAAGGAAGAAAATTTGTACAAAGACACTGGTGAAACACAGGAACAGGTTGCCCAGAGAGGTGGTAGATGTCCCATCCCTGGAAACATTCAAGGTCAAGTTGGAGCAGGCTCTGAGCAACCTGATCCAGGTGGAGATGCCCCTGCTCACTGCCGGGGAGGCTGGACAATGACCTTACAGGTCCCTTCCAACCCAAACTGTTCTATGAGTCCGTACGGACTTCGCCCTCCCTGGAAGCCGCAGGCGCGCACCCGGCGGCTAAGCCCGCAGGGACCGCCCGCCCCGCCGCCTCCATTCCGAC
>NW_009649568.1:1863415-1866664 GCF_000708025.1 Charadrius vociferus
TGCAAGGCAGCCCTCGGAGGCAGGGCACTGGGACGGGTCTCCCAGGGCGGCAGCGGTGATAACACCAGTTTTCAAGGATAACGCGACGACCTCGCTCTTTATACCGGCCAGCGCCGAGCCGTTCCCCTCTACAACAGGTACCGGGCAACGTGCAATAACCTGCCTCGGCGCCATTGGGATTGCTCCATCTGCCCATGGCCTCCCACACGGCAGCCTCTTCAGCTGGCGGGTGTTAGTCCTGAGGGTTTGCTAAAGCAGCTTTTCGGTGCGTAACAAAGAGCAGCAATAGCAATTTCCTACAGATTCTTCTCCTGTAAAGGGGAGGAAAGCAAGTATTGCGTTTCACGTGAACCATCTGTGTGTGATGCACAGCAGGTCAGCAAATCCGTGCTGCAGCACTGCTGTCGTGTGTGTACATGCTGTACGAAGAGATCGGTTCTGTCTGGGTCTGCATTGTGTTATTGGCAAGGCAGCACACAGTAACAGCCCAGCATTGGTTTAGTGGTCTTGCAAGTCCTAATTTGCCACTGATGATTGTTTGTTTCCAAACAGGTGGAATGGCATCCCAGTCTTTTAGATGTACCTGCTCAGACTAAGTTTGATTACGTGGTGACTGACCTGAATGGAGGGCCTCAACCTCCCTCGCCCTATGAGGAGCAATACAAAAAGACCACATTCAAGGTGAGGCTGTCTTTCACGGTGGTTTCATGTTCCCTCTGTAGACTTGTTGATTTCCATATTCCACCAGAGATCCTTCCTTTTCTTTGCACGTAGGGTGGTGCAATTGCGGGACAGCTGACAACAGTGGGGATGCAGCAGATGTTTGCCCTGGGGGAAAAGCTGAGGAGAACCTATGTGGAAGAAGCCAACTTTCTCTCACCAACGCTTAAGCCTGCTGAGGTCTTGTGAGTCTCATTTCCCCTCTGGACCTTCCCTTGCTTCCTCCCACCTAACAAGTAGCCCTGTGCTAGGGAAACTTTCTGACCAGCATACACTTCTCCACCATATAGCAGACTGGCTGACCCCTGGGCCTTCATCTTTGCTTAGCCTGGAGTGCCCAGTACTAGAACTTGCTCATGACACAAAGCATCCAATTTCCCAGCAGTCCTCAGAGGGACACCAGGGCCAGATTGATCTCACCCTACTTTTAGACATTCACAGTGTTTTTCTGCATTCTTATAGCGAGCGAAGAGAAACAGGTATTTCTGGAGCACAATTTAACTCACTGTAGATTACATAGCTAAAGTTCAGTGACACAAAGCGCGCCCCTGCTGCTCACGTCAGTAGTGCTGGGAATTTCTGGTTTAGGACAAGATAAAAATCACAGCAGAGAAGTACCCATTTATTATCTCCACTGTCTCTGAAGGGAATTTAAAAAGTGCAGTTCAGATATAGGTGTCTGTTTTTTTAAGATAGGTATAGCAAGGCTAGATGAACCCCACCACAGGTTTCCAAAGCCACAGTGAAAGCAGAACCCTCAGTTCCAGCAAGTCCTCCCCAGCTGCAGCTGCGTCCACATGAAGGAGAAAGTGCTACCTCACAAACTCCTTTCTTTCTTTCAGCATCCGTTCCACTAATATTTTCCGGAATCTGGAGTCCACACGGTGCCTGCTAGCTGGGCTGTACCAACAGCAGAAAGAAGGTTGGGGAGGCTTCTGACCAGTGCCTTTCCTTTCTCAGTCTTCCCTAGATGCGCATATCTCGCACATCCTACCTCACTCTGGCTCCTGGTTGTTACTTCTTTCCCAATTCTTCACTCCTGGCCCTCTTCCCCATACCCTCCTGGGGTATGTTCTTTATCAATTTGTCACTTGCTCTCTCTCTTTATCTAGCTTTCTGCTGATGCTCAGCTTGGATCTGTTGCTGTGAATGCTTCAATTTCAGGCCTATGGAGGAGGTTAGCATTAACCTGCTTCAGAATCAAGAGGGCAAAAGGTTTCAGATCCAATGTTCACGAGATACACATCTGGAAAAAGTTTCTCAGAGAAACCCAAGTATCTTGGCCATAGGAGTACCAAGATCCTTTACAAGTTCAGTATCGGGAGTAACTTTCAGCTGTATCTGATACATTAGAATCTATCTGATAACCACTTGTATGTCCTAGAAATACGCTCTGGGTTTTGAAGATCTCGATTCTGCTCCCTCTGTGTTCAGTTCCAGGAACAAATAGCAAGAGTGACTTGCCAAAGTTCCTTACTTCTCATGACACAGAAACCAAATTTTGTCACGTACGAACGCTAGGAGAAACGAACACAAAACTGAAAGCTCTACAAGGTGCCGAGCAGACATCCCTGTGGAATTAAATGCTGTGTGCGCACAGAAACAAGCACAGTGGCTTGTCTTGCAGGTGATGGCTCAGGGGGAATTGCTAGTTGACAACAATGGACTGGAGGATAAAGACTGTGGGGGTGATTAAAGCACTCTAAAGACACGCAGATGCACTAGTGATCACAGAATCTTCCCTCTCATTCCACAGGATCTGTTGTCATTGTCACTGATGAAGCAAGCTCTGACATCCTCTACCCCAATTACAACAACTGCCAGCGCCTGAAATGCTTGAGCAGGTAATTGCCAGCCATATCTCCCCATATGATTTCACTGCTGTTTCATTTCAGCAGTAGTAATTTAAAACAGCACGTTTTCTTCCCGTTTCCCAATTTCTTCCCCTGCCACTTACTGTTCTTTGGGAATGGTTAGCTAGTTGTATAAAATATTCGGTGAGCGGAGTCGTATACCAAGCTGTGGCACCAGAAGAAGAAAAATAAATAAATATATATATATAGAGAGAGAGAGAGACTTTTTCGTAAGACCAATTTAGTCTCTGTCTAGCAAACACTCATTACTAGCTAATGTACAGCTATTTTGTGGCATTGCTGCAGGGCAGAATTAATGTCACCTACATCCCTTAATAAGCTTCTCAAGCATGTACATATTAGGCCCCCTTTTTATATTCAGCTTCTGGTTTGGGGGTTATTACAGCATTCCTGTCACACTTATACCTCGAAGAAACTGAAATATGCTTAGCTCTGACACGTTTAACAAAGACTAATGAAGTAAAATAATGAACACCCAACATAGAAAGAACACTCATGTTTGCAGAGTCAAGCACTTGAAATGCCTGTGCCAGGTTGGGCGTGGGGTGGAAACTGAACAAGAGGGGCAAATATATTACAGTTTGGATTATGCATTAGCATCTTTTCCTCCAAATTTCAAGCATTACCAGAATTCACTTGCAAAAGCTCATTATGT
>NW_009649568.1:1866890-1883610 GCF_000708025.1 Charadrius vociferus
TTTGCTTGAAGGACATGGCCAACATGGATATTCGCAGCTAAACTTTTAAAAATAAAATTTAAAAGTATAAGGAGGCAAATGGCTTCTAACAAAGCGAGAGGTGAATTTAAGCTACAAGTGAGTATCTAGGTGTTTCCATTTTCCCACACCATACAGCAATCAGTTCAAAGCTTCTACCCTTTCTTCTTTCATGAGGCAGTTAAAGGCTACTCCCTGAAGACACAGACTTGTACTGTTCCAGTATGACCAGATCTGTTAACTGATACACAGCCCTTGCTTATGGGAACCACTCCTGAGGTGTTCACACCTCATCTTAATTTTTTCCCCTGCCTCTGGCAGAGCAGATAGCCAGCTCTGATCCTTGCCATCTAGACACAGTGTCTGTCCGCTCTGCAACTTAGACTCCCAAAATCAAGAATCCCTCAGTGTCCTGTGGTGCTTCTCTTCTACCCCTCATTGATGTGAGACAATTCCGCTGGGCTGGGGTCACAAAACCTGAAAAATAGAGTCTGATGTGTGAAAAGTTTTTGTTTCATTTTGTTTTCTTAATTCCCTGACAGGCATAAGTTGAAGAATGCTCTACAACAGCCAGGTATCTCTGATGACTTGAAAACAATTAAGGAGAAGATGGGTATAGATGATGATAAATCTGTGGATTTTTTTCTTCTCCTTGATAACGTTTTTGCTGAGCAGGTGAGTTAAGCACTTCCATTGCACTCTCACAGAAAGAAATATCCCTTTACCACACATATGGAGGAAACGGTGGAGTGTTGACCCACTAACACCAGTAGGTACCCCACTACCTTTCTATGCAATCCAGAAAGTTTACAGAAATAGCATGGCCTTTTTAAAAAGCAAGACATGGAGTCAGCCTTGCTCTAGGATGGATGAAGACTCATCTCCAGTATTTATGTTGTTAGCTTGAAATCCAGTATCTCTTTCAAGTGTAATGAAGTAGAGCTAAGAGAGCAGTTGGGCCTTGCTTAACCCATTACAAAGTGCTTTCCCTTTTCTGGCAGTCACCACCTAACAGAGTGATCTTAATTCTGGTTCCAGCATACTGCCCATGAGCCAGATTGCTTCTGCTACTGGAGGCGAGCTGGGCGTATTTCTACCCCACTTGGTACCTCTTTTTGCTGGAGCTAATACTAATTAGTCTGGCTGGTGGTTGAATAGCTCCAGGCGTTACACTCCCTTGACACAGAAATGTATCCTCAAGAACAAACATCCATCCTTTTGGTACACAGAGCAAGTCTGTATGTTTAAAGCCATCCTAGAACTCCTCATGTGAATACTGTAGTACAAATGCTGTGACATGAACAGCTGTTTTCAGTGGGCAGTCATCCATGTGTTGACACGCTGGAGAGAAGGTATGCCATCGAGAGGAACCTTGACAGGCTTGAGAGGTGCAAACCTCATGACGTTCAACAAGGCCAAGTGCAAGGTTCTGCACACGGGTCGGGGCAATCCCATGCAAAAAATACAGGCTGGGTGAAGAATGGATTGAGAGCAGCCCTGAGAATGACTTGAGGGGGTTGGTGGTGGTTGATGAGAAGCTCAACATGAGCTAGCAATGTGTCCTCGCAGCCCAAAAGCCAACCATATCGTGGGCTGGACCAAAAGAAGCATGGCCAGCAGGTCGAGGGAGGTGATTCTGCCCCTCTGCTCTCATGAGACCCCACCTGGAGTACTGCATCCAGCTCTGGGGCACCCAACATAAGAAGGGCATGGACCTGTTAAGAGTGACACCAGAGGAGGATCACAAAGATGATCCAAGGGCTGGAGCACCTCTCCTATGAAGACTGGCTGAAAGAGTTGGGGTTGTTCAGCCTGGAGAAGGCTCCAGGGAGACCTCATAGCAGCTTTTCAGTATCTGAACGAGGCCTACAAGAAAGCTGGAGAAGACCTTTTTACAAGGGCATGTAGTAATAGGAGGAGGGGTGATGGCTTCAAACCAGAAGAGGGTAGATGTAAATTAGATATTTAGGAAGAAATTCTTCACTGTGAGGGTGGTGAGGTGCTGGAACAGGTTGCCCAGGGAAGCTGTGGATGTGCCATCCCTAGAAGTGTTCAAGACCAGGTTGGATGGGGCTTTGAGCAATCTGGTCTAGTGGAAGGTGTCCCTGCCCATGGCAGGGGCTTTGGACTAGATGATTTTTAAGGTCTCTTCCAACCTAAACCATTCTATGATTCTATATGGTTTCAGACCAGGTTCAGAAAGGGGCAAACCCTAGTGTTATGCTGCATCTTCTCCTTCCAGGTGCACAATTTGCCAAGCTGCCCTGTGCTGAAGAACTTTCAGGAGACAGTTGAGCGTCGAGCTGTTGACTCGCTGCTTTTTCTTCTGGAAGACAGTTCAAGGTGATTGCCTGTATCCATACCTCCATTCTTAGGGATTGTCTTATCCATCCTGGGTATACCTAAGCTACACCAGCTTACTGCGGCAGTCCTTTCTGATCTGCTGCATTCCCCCACCAGAGGCTACTGCCCTCTCATGAGGTTTGTGCCTCAGCCACCTCAATGTAAAATCCACTGCCTTGAGTCAGGAACATGAGCTTGGAAAAAGGGATTCCAAAGCAAGGAGGCCAAGATGTGGGCTTAGGTCCTGTTTTGCTTACAGTCATGGAGAGAGTAGTCTCCAAGGAACAGTAGTAAGACACTGAGGTAGGCAGTGAATGCCTCAATTGCCACAGTTGTTTAAGTGAACCTGTGTCAAAGGCAAAAGCAGAAGAGAACAGGAGACCCTTCCAGCCTGAGCACTGAGACTGCCCTTGCAGACACACATCTACAATCTGAATTCCAACCTGGGAAGTTTATCCCAAGGATGGCATCTGCACATCTGGAACTGTTGATACTAGTGGAAAAGGGATGCCAGGCCCTGCACACATGTAAGTACTTGCAAAAGAATCTGCTGCTACATGCAGTTAATTACCTCCTCCACAGTTGTTTGTAAAGGTGGCTGAGTTGCTAGCCTAGCAGGCATTTTCCTTTCAGATTCATTCGCAGCTGCCATATTCACCAGCTCTGCTCAGGTGGTAGTATTGGACTGCCTTTTCTGCTAGGGCAGTTTCCCTTAGCCTTTTCTTTAACTTGTATTAAGACATCTCAAATACTGAAAGACTGATTTCCCCCATGCCCACAACACCTGGGAGAGCCACAGTCACAACTCATCCTCCGTTTCCACTGATGTATTCATTCGGTAGAGGGAGTTTCTTAACACCAGAAGTTGTCTAAAGATCTTCTCTTTGTTCAATAGAGGGATAAAAACTAATTTTTAAATACAGCCACCAGCTTCTTGAATCCCACCCTCCCCTTCCCAACCACTGCTCTTTTGCAGTCAACTACAGTAGTCTTTCCTTGGTGAAAACTATGCATCCAAAAATCAAGACTACAGAAACAAAATAGCATAGAGAACATTAAGGAGTTTCTTGGTTCCCCTTTATGGGGGCCACACCTCATGAGACTGTTAACACCTCTGCCAGTGTGCAATCACAGCAGAATCTCTGTGGTGACTACAACTGCTGAAATAAGTAAGCATAGGAATTGCATTTAATGGTTCTTAGCTACAATCAGTACATGTTACGAATTTATAAAAGAAAAGCAGGTTCTCGGGTGTTCCTTCAAAATTATTTAATGCAAAAGTTTAAAACCTAGTAGATTTATTTCTGCTTCTTTTATAGAGAAGTTCTTCAGATGAATGTTGGTCGTCTTTTCTATACCTTACAGAAGAACATTACGGAAGCAGTAGATCCCTCATCTGCAGCTGAAAAGGCCAGGTACAGGACAGATCTCTAATCATTATAAATCCTGACTTGCTGTCAGCGTGAGAAGCTAGTTCAGAAAGATGTTGAATGCGTGAGTAAAGAGAATGAGTGCTTATGTGCTAGGAAAAGCATGAGTGCCATATTTGCTTTTTCTGAGGTAGATTGTATGTGCAGCATGCTATTTGTGTAATCAAGACACTAGCCCTGAGCCTTGGATGCCTTATTGTAGCATGATTATCTGGCTATCCATGGAAGAACACAGCTTACGTTTTACGTTTGGTTTTGTTTTTCTTTTTCTCCCTTCCTTTCTTATCAGAAAGCTCATTCTCTATGCTTCTCATGACATTACCCTTACTGCTCTCCTGGTAGCACTGGGCACCTTTGATCACAAGTGGCCACCTTATGCTGCAGATCTGATCCTGGAATTGTATCAGCACCAGCAGTCCAAAGAGTGGTTTGTTCGCATGTCTTACTGTGGAGAGGTAAGATCCCAGGGGGAGTCCATCTTATAAACCTTGGGCTTTTGGTTTTGGTATGCATGCATGTGAAGCTGTGAAACAAGACTTGTTCTGAGCATGCCATCAAGCCAGATAGCAGGGTAAGACACCTAGAGCATATCTGTGGTAGCCAAGATATCTTTTCTATTGAGCTGCCTATTGATCTAGTGTGAGTTTAGGCAAAGACTTTGAACCTCCACCTCTCTGCGTCTTTGCCTCAGCTGGCATATTTCCCTGCTGCAGAATGCATCAGTGTTAGCAAAAAAAGGGCTTTGGCAATGCACAAGATCTGTCATTTTGTCTCTTTGCCGTTACAGGAACAACTGGTGAAAGGATGTAGAGCAGGTCTCTGCCCACTTGAAGAATTTCTACAAGTTCTTTCACAGTACTCAGTCAGTCCAGAGGAGTACAATAACCTGTGTACCCAAATAGAGGGGAACCAGCAGACTAAGTTGTCTTAAATTAAAATTAGTTTATTGTCACAATCTTTGACTATTTTTCTTTATATTCCTGCCAGCCTTCCCTGTTCTAAAGATATTTTAGATGAGGTGACTTTTTCCTACCAGACACAGGGTGGCACAGTGTCACTTTTCACTGTTAGCAGCAAGATGAAAGAAGCCACATAACAGAATGGCTCAAGTTCACTTCTGAGGTAGCCATACAAAAGCAGAGAGGCCGAAAACAGCAAGGGAGAGAACAGACCTGTTTAAATTGCCCTGCTGCTCCAGGAATATGAGAGAAAACATACCTGTTCCTCATATGCTGGGACTGTGGGATGAAGCCCAGCTTGCTCTCAAGCTACCAGACTTGAGAACTTTGACATAATGATTGCTTTTATGTATGGCAAACTGCAGAAGCCACTGTACCTTTCCCTGTCTTTTGTCGTGTTGGAAGGTTGCTCTGCTGACAGACGAACCTCCCAAATTGCATAGCATTTACCTACCCCATCTTCTTCAGGGCATTTTTGAGCACACAAAACCTCTCCGAAGGGACAGAAAGCCTTCAAACCTCTTCCCTGCACTCATGTAATTATGGAAATTCTGCTGCGAAAATGCAAAACAACCACAGTGGGCCAAGTACAAGAACATGCACTCTTGGTGAACTCTGCTTAATGCACTTTAAACAAGGATGTCCAGGGAGCTGTATTGACTTCAGCTTTGAGCAACGTTGCATCTATTTTGCACTTGCTGAAACAGGAATACACCAGCATAGCCAACAGAAGTACTTCTAGCTGAGAAGATGCCACTTTTTCCTGTGAGACAGTACTAAGTTGCCAAAATCCCCATTTTTTTCAATCAGTAAATAAAACTTCGATCCTGACCTACTTTCTTTGGGATATCTAAAGGCTAAAACAGGGGAACCACTTATAAACGGCCCTGCAGTTTTGGTCCTGCGTTACCCCTTCTCACTTAGCAAAAGGGACTGCAGTGATGTTAATGTAAGTCATTGACAGATAGTGACTGGAGGCACTACAGTACCTTCTGAGAAGCGTGGGCTGGATTTACCTCTGTGACTGGAGGCACTACAGTACCTTCTCTGAGAAGCGTGGGCTGGATTTACCTCTACTCTTTCATTAGCCTGCCCCCACCACAATTATATGTTGACACTACGCACAGTGAACAGAATAATTTGAATACTAAATACATTGCTGGAGGTCTCACTGAACTGCTATTAGAAGCTGTCAAAAAAAGCAAACAAAACATTGTTATTTTCCACCAAGTTTTTATACAGCCTAAAACCATAATGCCATTATATAAAAATCAATGGCCTACCCTTGCTTAAGAACAGTGTGTTCTGTTCTAATCAAGTTCTCTCCTATGCACGGTATAAAGTATTTGGAGAACCATGATGGAAACATGAGGCACACAATTCCAAGTTATTGGTGAGGCGCGGACTGCTTGGGAAAGGGATATCAGGGAACCATCAGAAGTTTTGGCCATACCAGTAGACAAAGCAGGAATTCACATACCTTCTCCTAAACAAGAGGTAGGAGCATCTCCCAGCAAAACTGAGCAGCAGATGGGTTAAAAATGGCAACATGGTCAAGACCCAAAGAACTCAGCAGCACAAGCTGCCCTAGTACATGTAAGATTGTTAAAGGTACTACATTCACACCATTAAAATAATCAAACGTACATTTCAGTAACACCAGAAGACCTCAGAAAAACAGACCAGCTTCTTGGCAGTGGCTAAGAAGAAGCTCCGCCGGGAACAGGTTCTTTCATTGCTGTCTCTTACGGGGTTTCTGCAGTACCCTCTCTGCCCTGCTCCAGCCTCACCCTTGCCCTTGGTGTGGAAGTGGTCTCATCGCACCGAGCAACTCCATGGTAGTCATGGCCCACAGTATGAAGGAGTTATTTCGGACCACAACTAGCATAAATAATGATTTCAGAAGAGGACTGGTGGATGGTGGAAGATATTTCAGACCAAAGGACACAAGTAAGTGGGAAGTGCAGAACTGCAAACACAGCATGGAAGAGCTGAGGCATTTCTGCGAACATCGAATAAAAGTTTCCAGAAATCAAAAATTTCCCCAAGGAACCAGTGCATTTGCATGAACAGGCCGACTCTTTGCAAGAACTGGGAAAGACACAAATCGCGGGGGGGGGCGGGAATCATAGAATCATGGAATGGTTTGAGTTGGAAGGGACCTTAAAGACCACCTAGTTCCAACCCCCTGCCATGGGCAGGGACACCTCCCCCCAGCCCAGGTTGCTCAAAGCCCCATCCAGCCTGGCCTTGAACACCTCCAGGGATGGGGCAGCCACAGCTTCTCTGGGCAACCTGTTCCACTGTCTCACCACCCTCAGAATAAAGAACTTCTTCCCAATATCTAATCTAAATCTACCCTCTTTCAGTTTAAAATTGTTACCCCTTATCCTAACACTACAGCCCCTGGTAGAGTCCCTCCCCATCTTTCCTGTAGGCAACTTTTAGGTACTGCAAGGCCACCATTAGGTCTCCCTGGAGCCTTCTCTTCTCCAGGCTGAAGAACGCCAAGTCTCTCAGCCTGTTCTCATAGGAAAGGTGTTCCAGCCCTCGGATCATCTTTGTGGCTCTCCTCCAGACTCACTCCAACAGATCTATGTCTTTCCTATGTTGGTAAGTCAACTTAAATTTGTTTTCTCCTCATGCAAAGTATCTTCTTTTAAAGTTTCCAGTATCCCAGACAAAACAGCATCACTTTTCTTTCCTGCCTCATGCTCTGACTCAAACAAAACCAATCATAAGCTTAAAACTTGAGTGTGTACTGAGGTCATGAGGACCTACACCTCAGCATGAAAGGTTTGCTGGTTGAAAGTCAAAAGGACATCAAAAAGACAGTGAGCTTGATATATTTGCCAATAAAACCAACATAATAAAGCTAGCAGTTCAGGGTTTTTTAGGGCCTTGAGAACACTCCTGATAATGCGCTTTAACCTTAAGCAGAAAAAGCATGATAAAGCTAGGTGTTACACATCTACCACAACAACAGCATGAACAGAAATAACTGGAAACTATGTGGACTGGCTAAAAATGGAAAAAATCTTTAAAGTAGAGGTCAGTTCACCCAAAAGATGGCACACAGCACATGTGCAAGACAACTTACCTTTTTTAGGTTAAGAATTACTACCAATCAATATGGTGAAGTGTGTTTTACTAAATACAGGCCTACATCAAACATGGATCATTTCTCCTTGATAAATATCAAAACAGGGAACAGGTTTCAGCCAACAGCCTGCCAAGGCTTCTGCACTGTAAGTGCAGAAGACCACCAGGAGTGAAATGTAGCTTCTTCTGCCACCAGGATGAAAACCGACATGGTACATGGTCAGCATACCAAGCCCTGCAAAATTAAGTCTTGTATGTACCATATTTGTAATAGATCCAACACTTCAGCACAACAAATGCTGCGTTCCAAGTCTAAGCAGTGTGTTTAGGATTCACACCCTCACGAAGAGTCGGGCACCCACATCTACTCCAAGTCAGGATACACAAATTGTATCAGAAGCACCAGCAGCATTCAAATCCCAACCAAGACTGATGCAGATTAGATCTCCACATATTGGTCTGTCTTCTGAAGTGTTACCCACGAGGAGGTCAGGACTAAACTCTTAAGGCTGGCTACTTTGTCATGTTCTTTTCATAGATTAGCTAGCACATGATACAGCTATAAAGCCTGAGTTTATTTGGACCATGCTTAAAACTGCCATTGTACTTCACAGATGACCTGTCTGCAACAGTCTACTACTTTAAAACAAACAGATTTCAAGTATTTTAAACTTTTGATTTAGCAGGCGCATTACTTTGCGTTTCAGAAGTTCACCATCTGCTGGGTTTACCTTTTAAGTCTCTCCACACTCCGGCTGCGCAGCCATCTGGGATGAGATAATTTGAACAGCAGACTGTTTCCTCCCATGTTACTAGAGAGGAAGAGCAGCCAAGCATGTATGAATAAAGTCTATTTCATTCTTTCAAACAAAGGTGGAGGATGATTTGAAAGTTTAAAAGAAAAAAGAAAAAAAAAAAAGAGGAGGGGGAGGTGAAGAAAACTAAAAATGGCAACCCCACTTTCCGTATTCAACTGCACCATGACTACCAGAGCTGAGTCACAGTTACTATTGATTATAAATAAGCAGGAAAGAACAGAGTCTGACTTACAGATCCCAAGGTGAATTTGCAAGGCTGGCAGGAGAAGTAGAATCAGAGCAACACAAAGAAGCTCAGTCTACATCTACCGAGTTGTTTTTCTGACCAGAGCCAGCCAAGGCATTAGCATCTCTTGTCCATCAGCTTGTGCAAACCAGGCAATGCCACTGAGGTTAAGTGCACCTATGCGGACTCAGGAGAATCCATATCTTCTGTATTTTCTGTAGGAAAAATCTTGTTAAGATGCCAAACACCAGCATCTTAACTCAGACCAACACAGAAGGAACTTTAATTATCCAGCATTTGTAAAATGTATCCTTTCACTGTCAAGTGGCTTTGAAACAGCGAATCCCCTATGCTAATTTTTCTACAATAAGTTGCAGTCATCTCAAATCCTTTGCTATTCAAAATACCTCAACAGGCATAGGAAGCACTGAGAAAGACTGTTAAAACAAACAAACAAACCCTCCAGGTTATTTCTGTCGATCAAGAAGTTTGCTTTGTTCAACGTGGTAAAAACAGTGAGGAATCGTGGCAGAAGTAGCAACACTTAAAAAGGCTGCACTGTGACAATTCCCATGCAAGGTTCTCAAAAGGGAGCTGTGCAACCATTTAAAGAAGAGGTAACTCCGCTCTACAGAAATAACACTTACTGTGTCATTGTCAGCTCTTTCTAAAATCTTGACAAGCCTGTGCTTCAAGCACGCTGCTTGTCTTGTTAGAGGGAAGCACCACAACATACATCCTACACTTTGTCAAAAGAGTAATTCTCACCCAAAATCATTGTAAATTTGCATGACAGCACAAAGGTGAATTTGGAAGCAGGCAACAGAAGGCTCTAAGGCTTGCGTGCCTCCAACGGCACATGGCTTCACTCATTTTATAACACTAGCAATGAAACTTCGGTAAGCTGGCCACAGACAGCAATTCTTTTTCCACCTGTTAAGGACTAGTTAACTCTGAAAAACACACAACACGCATAATGATAGTCATTCTCCACATGAAGTTTCACATTAATAGCCAGCCCTTTGAGGAAACTACTCATTGAAATAATTGCAAGTAACAGTAAGTGGAAGGACTCCATATACAGTGCTGAGGGACCAGAGAGCAGCCAGCCACAGAGCCCACTCCCTGCCCGACAGATCTACATCTGGCTCCTCCTGTGGTCTTCTCCAGGAGCAGAGCTCAACTCCCGATCCATGTTTCAGCATCCAGTCTTTCACTCCTCCTAGACAAAATCATAAAACCTTCTTGCTGAAATTCTCTCAAAAGGAAAGTTTGAGAAGACAGGGGATTAGGAAGCGATCGATGAGAACTGCGGCAAAGCAACAATTTACCCAGCAGGGTTGTCTTGATAAAAATCTGCTCACTGATGATTTCTCTCTCACCTTTGTTATTTCAGTTCATCCATTCCCTGCTACCTCAGCCTCCGAGTGCTGGCAATCCCAGACCCTACCCAATTCAAAGTCCCCAGGGACACACACAACCACAGCGCCCCGCACAACGTTGGACTCAAGCAGCAGCGTCTGCCTGCTGACTGCCAACGGAAAACTCAAAACCACACACCTTCTAGTCCGCAAACACTCTCTGGGAGGAAGTGACAGAGACAACAAGTTTCATCTATTCCTTGACCCTCAACAAATTGAGGAAGAAAGGCTGTAACTATCGTCCCTGGGGCATTCTGAAACAAGACCTCACTCCAAGGAAAAACAAATTCATTTCAGAATTAAGCAAACAGTAGTGCCTTGCAGGGAGCACGCAGACCAGACTTTTAGGAGCCGCCAAAGCCTACCACACCTGGCCTCTGTGCTGGCTGTGATCACGAGGAAGAGCAAACAGTCATCTGGCCAGCCAGCTGATGTACCTAGTAACAACTGGACTGGATAAAGAAGACAGTTCATTTTTGTAAGAAACAATATATTTTATTTTTCTGACACCACAGCCCTGGCGAGTGGTTTTGTACCAAATTTAATGGAGGTTACACAGAACGTTTTACGCTGGGGAGGAAAAAAAAATAACCACAAAAAAATCCTGGATAACTTTTAGTGTCTGTTCCACTCCCACATTAATAAAATCACTTGGGGTTTCTAAGAAAAGGAGAATAGGAAACAGTGAGAGAGACTACTGTAGGATGTAACAGTGTCCAAGTCCAACCCCTTCCTAAAAGTGGGAAGAGTCCCCACATGAGGAGAGGCTCTCCTAGATTTACTCCCCAAAATAACACAAGGTATTGCAGCTGCCATAGGAGGAGACAGAAGGGGGACGGAGAGAGAGAGAAGCCTATTTAATAAAGAGTGGGAGGGAGAGACAGAAGGTGCTGGACAGCACGCCATAATTTGAAAAATATGTCCTTAACTTATTATTTATTTCTTTTAAAAGATTCCCCTCACTGAACTTAAGTTCCTTTTTGTGCTTTTCATTAATACTCTGCTCTGAGGTCGTAGTTTGGTTTTTCTATACATTGGAGTTGAAGGAAAATAGTCCGAAGTTCTGAAGATGGATTCTCCACCTAAAGTAAACAGCCTAGAATCCCATTCTCCTCTCACCCCAAAGACTAAAGTCTCTGCTAAAATCCCTTTTACAATATAGTACAGTACACAAAAAACCCCAAAGATAACCAAGAGTCCTGGGAGAAGCCAGTCCGAAGGACGTAAACATACAGAGAATGGTGCAACTTGTGACAAATGGCAATTCTCAAAATACAGCTACAGATTCTCAAAGCAGGTGCCGTCACGGGATACCCAAGTCCACAAAAATAATTTTTAAAAAATAAATCTTAAAAAAAAACAACCTGTTAAAATGAATAATTTTTTTTTCAGGTAATTCCATACATTCGAGATTTCCCAAAGTGTCCTCTGGTCTCTTTTCACCTATTGCATGGCCAAACTGTACTCCTGAAGCTCCCAAAAAAGCCCTCAGGACTTGGAATCTCATCTTGACAAGGATCAGAACATCCAGTCTTATGGTAGCAGCTTAAAACATCATGTTCCCTGGATTTCCAGGGCCTTGGCTAAATCCTCCCATGCCAACGTCAGCAGCCATACCTCGGGGCCTCATCTGGGGGGGAATCATGATGTTTTGTTGGGGTCCCATCATGCCCTGCATTGACATCATCATACCAGGTGACCCTACAGGGCCCGGGTGGCTGTACAGCCCCGCAGGGGCTCGGTCCTTGCCTGGGATCATGCCCACAGCGGCCACAGGGTTACTCATTAGCGCGGGCTGGCCAGGCATCGCCGTTTGTGCTGGTGACATCATGCGGTGGTGCGGCCCCATCATGCCTTGCTGCAGGAAGGCAGGTGGTCTCATCGGGTTGTGACCTGGCATGGACGGAGCCGTCCCAAGAGGGATATCCGGAGTTCCCACCGGCCCAGGGCCCCCCATGCCAGGCAACGTTAGTCCCATCCTCGGGGTCTGCTCTCCTATCATCCCTTGCATGTGGGAGAACCCAGGCCCAGGACCCTGCGGCTGCTTGCGGCCTGGCACCTCCCCACGAGGGAAATACTGTAGTGTCTGGCTAGGCTTCTCCGATGGGATAATCCTGGACAGGTCAAACTCAGGTATTCCTGTGGCTCCAGGACGGATCACCTCCTGCAGCTCTGGATCGGTGAAAACTGAAGGCATATTGTTTCCAAGAACAGTGAAGGAGTCTGGACCGCCAGGGCCTCCAGTCTTGCAAAGTGCTGGATCTGTCGAACTTTGGGGCAGGTTGGTAGGACGCCCCAGAGGTCCTTCTCCGTGGAAGCCCATTCCCGCTGGGAAGTTGCCTTGTCCACCGCTGGGCCCATTGTGTGGAAATGGCACCTGCTGTGGAGGGGACTGTACAGGAGGGAACCCCTGTGGGAAGCCCAGGCGTCCTTGAGGTACCATTGGAGACTCCTGGGAACCGTGCCCCATCATCGGATTGTGTGACATCAGGCCGGGTCCCACAGGGACCCCATGAGGAGGTATATTGGGTCCCATAGCATTTGGAGAGGGCATCTGGTTGTTATGGGAAAGAGGCTGGGTCATTCCCATTGGGCTAAGGGTTGGCATTGGACCCACTGGGTTTGGACCTGAAATTCGAGGATTCTGAGAATTAATGCCCATTCCTGGGGAAGAAATAAGGAATCACATTTAGGTAACAGCCAGTAATAATTAAAGCTATCAGAGAGCTTTCTGCAAGGTTACCAAATCCACACATACACGCACACGAAAATTACTGCTAGTAAAAAGCATCAGGAGTGGCCCTGGAAAATGTTATTTTAACCAGAAAGAAAAAAAAAAAAAAAAAAAAAAATCAATGCCACTTGCACAGTAGCCTCCCTAAGCTTGTCACTGCCCTGTCAAAAAGTGACTAAAGCCTGCTCTATAAGTAGGATCTCAATCCAACCCATACCTTTACTACTTCCCTAGCAGTCTAGATGACGCAGGCAGTAAGAAACATGTCTCTGGCAGATTATGAACATATGGACACTTGTCCACTGGGAGGTGACAATCTCCTTTCAAAACTCAAGAAGTCATGAATCAGGTAACCCTCATAAGACTAGGAGGCGGCAATCAATGAGGTTAATGAGCTATCATCACGAACTTATTCAATTAGCCAGCTTCCCCAGGTACATTCAGCCACTCTGATCATTACTGCGTGAAGCAGACAGCAGAGCTACAGGTGAACTCATCAAGAATTCATTACCAGTTGCCGCTCTCATGAAACATCCACTCACACCCTCTTTCAACTATGTTAATTCAATTGGGTGGAGGAGCTACAGCCTACTTTTGTGTTAAATACATACCCACAAACATTAAGCTATCAGCAGGACTTGGATTTCTCATATAAACAGGCTCACCCACAAGACAGCCCAAAAGGGCAATGTTATTTTACTTTTCCTTTAACTCTCTCGGGACCCTACCTCAGTCCTAGTTTCCCTCAGTCCTGGCTGAGGTCACCTGCCATGACACATTCCCTGTATGAAAAGATGTATGTTTTGAGAAAGCAATCTAACACTCTCTTCTGTAATAAAGGCAATCCACAAAATCCAGGAAAAGACCAAATGATTCAGTGTCAAAAAAAAAACCACAACAAAAACACCCAACCCAAAACCTGTGAAGCTTCTATGACGCTGCCTTAAGACAGGGAAAGAACAATTTCATCTGGATGAACCTTGTAGGTCTGACCCTTATTCCCATGAGCAGCCCTCACTCACACAAGTAATTCCAGTCTGCCTGAGAGGAAATCCTTCCCAAGGATTTTCCAGATTAGACACTTTCTGAAGAACAGGCACTTTCTGGATAGAAAAAAAAATGGTTGCAAGGAGAATTTCCATCTCTCTGTTTCAGACAATTGCAACTGCCTTCCTCAAAAACAACCCATGGCTATACATTCTTCAAGGTTTTTCCCTCTCACCATCTTCATTTGACGCTTCCATAAAAATCACCCTCACTATATTGCCTGAATGCTTGGGCTTATGTTTCTTTTGAGCTTCTTACCTGGTACGCTGTTCATAGGTGGCAAGTTTGGGGAGCGTGCTGGAGGGGAGTCATCATCCGAGCTGGCCACAGTTTTGATGGCATCATGATAGAGCGGTGTAGAGCTAGGCATGGCAAATTTGGACATCCTGGACATCATAATGGAGAGGGGATTCTGGGAGAGGGTCGGCTCTGGGGGCATTGTATAAGGACTGCTAGAGGGAAGATTTCCAGGAAGAGTCACAGGAGCAGACTGGCTGACTGTGGAAGGAGGTGGACCACCTTAGGAAAAACGGAAAAGACAGACTTCAATTTTTTACCTTCTTACCATTTTTTCCTTAAGTAACACCCTTTTCTCCTAGAAATCACAAAAACTAGAAATACTTTTTATTGCAAAGGTCCATCTGACTAATGCAGTCAATGACTGTGAACGGTAACCAGAAAAATAAGCCTATTGATCAAGATGGTTAACATTTGTTATCCTGGATCCTGCTCTTCTACTGGAACTATCTTGAGCCTCTACAAAACCACATGAAGAATTAACAGGTAAATCTGAAAATCCTACTATTCAACTTCCATACACTGAAGACAGACTTAAGATACCAGGTTGAGCCATAAAAAACAAAATCTATTGTCAATTAACTGCTCCTGCACCCACCAAATGTCAACTGTAACTCCTTTCCCTTTTCTTTAGGATGCATCAAACAAGCACAAAAGACATAGGCAGCACAAGAGCTGTAGCACATACTATGCTGAGACACACGCGATTTCTGACAAGCTGCATCAGCAGCTACAAGTAAAACTCCCTGTTTATGTTTCATTTCAGGTTTTATACACACATATTTACAGCTCATTCCAGTTAAAGAAGTGTTTTCTGCACCTATTAGCTTAACATCATCCTTCGCTCTCCCAAAACTAGAAATAACTTAACTGTACTTCCAGTCTCCTTTGTTCGCCACCGATGAATTTCATGCCACCCAGACTACGTGTGAAGGAAAGATGCTAAACTGAAGTCGTACTATCACTGAAAATTCAGCACACATTCCTCAGCTCCACCCCCCCCAAAAAAGGAAAGGTGAATAGAGAATACAAAAATCCTGCCATGCCAAAACATTTACGTTTTGGAAGAGCTGCAGGTAGAAGCATTCATTAAGCACAACATTACACAAGGATTAAAGCACTTGGTTCTGACGTGTAGGCGCTTGGGCTCACAAGGGACACTAACATCCAGGCTCCCCTCCCGAGCAGAGACCGGGCCAGTAATCCCCACAGCTACTGCGGGGGGTTACTCTCCCCGCCACTGCCGCTGCCGGTCCCCCGGTGCCACAGCAGGCAGGTCCCGGCCGCTGCCGCGCGGTTACCCGCAGCAGCACTAGAGGGCAACGTGGGCAAGCAGCTCCGCTCCCGGCCTCTCCCGGCCAGGAGACCTTCCCGGGCTGGAAAGCCACCCAGACCTGCGGTGCTGGGAGCCGGGATGAAAGGGCGAATATGCTCCGGGAGGGTTTGGGAGCGGGAAAGAGAGGGCAGAGATGTGCCACCAACAGCCCGCAGGTGTTCAGGAGCGCCTGCACCACAAAGTCCCAGGCATGGCACGGGTTCAGCATGCTACCAAATGCTACACATGGTGGTCTTTAGCTCTCGCTAAAATGGTTGAAGCCTCTACAAATGGTAGCAGACCTACCTGTCTGTGATGGTAAAGCTAGAAAGCACTAACCATACCTAGATACACAACTGGCTAACTATGCACAGCGTGTCTTTGCAAGAGCCTTTTACCGCAAAACATTGTCATAACATCAGCAGGATCTTTTCCACAAAGCTGCAATCATCAGGAGCCACGGCAGAACAATCAAAAACCCTGCCGAGGAGAGATTTCTCCCATCAACACCCTGCATCTTTTCACACCTCTTGACCTCACCCTTTCACCTTCATGTCCTCTGCATGACCAGCCCTCACCTCAACACAAGGCAGACATGGTACAAACCCACAAATACAACAGGAGGAGGAAAAATGCTTGCACTCCACTCGCGTAGCCACCCACCGGACCCTCAGTACAGCCCCCCTCGCACAGGCAAAGTGCCATCTAGCTCCTGCCACCCTGCAAGACACCACCTCCCTCTCCTGGCTGCACACCTCGGGGTAACCCGACATGAACTGAAGGGCCAAATCCGTCTAGCAGAGGCAGCACTCACCCGACTCCACGTTCCCCAGCATGGCTGGAGAAGACATGGTGAGAGACGCCTTGTGGTTCGGGGGAATCCCAGGGCTCTGCAAAGGAGGCTTTGGAGATGAAGTCCATCCGGGAGAAGGTGCAGGGAGAGACGGAGACTTGAGGTGAACAGGAGAAGCAGCAGCAGACCCCAAGACAGGAGGGGACTTAATGGAGGC
>NW_009649568.1:1883632-1909123 GCF_000708025.1 Charadrius vociferus
CTTTCCTGCCAGCTGGGAGGGTGTCTGAGGGGACTTGAGGTTCCCCGAGGGAGACCCCATCATGGGAGACTGGACCTGGCGCATCGTGGGGGACTTCAGGGGGTTGATTCCTGGCGAATGCACCTGACCGGCTGCAGAGATATCCAAGGGCTTGCGGCCGAGGCTGCGCTGCGCAGGGGGAGCAGTGTTGAGGCTATTAGGGTTACTGGTGGGATTGAGAGGTAGTGGCGGCATGTGGCTGAGCCGGTTGTTAGTCCTTTGGTCAGGCCCGATCTGTTCTCTGAGATTTCGGAGACCGACTCCTGGGCCCTGAGACATGGGAAGGAAAGGCCTGGGACCCATGCCATACTCCTGCTGCGGGTGCTCCCCAAACGGCAGCGGCACCATTTTCTGCTGAGAGGAGAGCATCTCTGAGACGCCGGGGCGCAGTTTCATCATCTCTTCTGGCCCGACTCCTGCCTCCCTCAGCTTCTGAGGGACCAGGGGTGGGTTGGAGCCCATGCTGACATTCATGCCCATGTCCCCCTTCATGCTGCCAGGGCCCATCCCGAACTCCAGCTCCCTGCTAGATGCCATTTGGGGGGGTATTCCTTTTGGGAAGTCCCCCCTGGAGGGGCTCATCGGCCCTTCCACCGGCATGCGAGGGAAGATGGGATTGTTCCCAGGCTCCAGGTGTCTCTGGGAGGGCATCATTCTGTTTATCTCCATTCCGGGCCTGATGCCTTCCATGTTCAGGCCAGGAGGGAGGCCCATCTGTTTCTCAGCCAGCTGCTGCTGATAGAGCTCTTCAGGCAGTCCCTGCGGATTGGGGAACCGCTCCCCTCGGCCAGGACCACTGAAGACACCCTGGCCAGGAGGGAAGTTTCGGCCATCTGGGATTTTTGGCACGTCATCTGGCCAACTAACTCCCGAAAGCCCAGGCCGGGAGGCGGGATTCGGGACACTGGGGCCCTCCATGTCAGGGTTCATCATTCCTGCAAAACCAGGCAGGCGCATCTGGCTCCCAGGTACATTGGGATGGGGGGCCATGCCCCTGGGGGGCAGAGAGTGCGACATGTTCATGCCTTCAGGGAAGGGCTCTGGACCCCCAGGTCCCCAGCCCTCCCCAGGAGTCATCTGGTAGGGAGGGGGAGGGCCTCGGACCACCCCACGAGGCCCATGCTGATGGACCATCATGTCCTGCAGGGAACACTGCTGCACAACCACTTGCTCTTGCTTTCTTCTCTTTTCCTCGTAAAACTCCTGCTGCAGCTTGAGCCAGGCCACCTGCTCGGGAGTCATGTGGTCCAGGTGGTCTGGACCTATGGGTCCCGACTGAGAGTTCATTGGTGGTGGCCCCATTTCATCTGGGGAAAAAGGCATGTCCCTGTGTCCTTGAGGGCCAAACGGAGCCCCTCCATCTGTCCGAGACCCTGACCCTTTGCCTAAACTTTGGGATTGAGCCATCATGGCCTGTATCGGCCCTTCAGGTTTCTTTTGGGGACCATCCAGCACCCCAGCATTTGGCGGTGGCCCCCCACTTTGCCCTCCCGCAAACTCCTTCTCATCAGGGAAGAGCATGCGCTGTATGTCTCTCAGGGTCTGCAACGAGCGCTCTCGATGCTCCAGCTGCTCCTGTGACAGTCCATCTGGATTCTCACCCAGACTGGATGGGTCCCCACCAGACACCTGCTGGGGAGGACCTTTGGGGTCTGCAGCAGAGCTATTGCTACCTTGGGAAACTGGGCTAACCGCTCGATTATTGGGGGTTGAACTCTGCCCAAACCCTTCTGTCTGCAATGGGGTAGAGTTGGCAGGGCTGCCCACAGACATCACTTTGCTTTCCACACTGGGACTGTCCTGATCTATAGGACACGGTGGGCCAGTGGATTTGGATACTGGCGCTGACACGGGTGGAGTCGGCTGCATTTTGGCGTTCTGGGGAGGGTTCTGGTCCTGGGCGGTGGGGGGCTGCGGCTGCGGCAGGGGCTTGGGTTCAGTCCGAAGTGCAGTGATCTGGGGGTTCTGCAAGAGAAAGCCACAGGCTGTCACTTGTTCTTCTTACCGCCTTGTCACATAAGCAACAGTGCAAACAAAATGTCCTGTCTCAACACCACCAGCCCACACTTTGCAAGGAAGGGTAGCCTTCATGCAGTGATTACAGAGCAACCTCTTGGCCATGCAGAAACCTATTTTGCTCAAGTATTACAGCAGGTACCCCTTGCTTCTGTGCTAGCTCTGCACGAACAATGGGTCAGAAATATACTACCAAAAATATTGCAAGACTCAAGCTCTTCTTTGGATGATCCAAGACATATTTGCAGAAGGCTAGGACAACAGCTGTCTCTCTCTTTTCTACTCTAAGCCTTATTTCAGTGTGTAAATAATCATCCATCTCTCTGAATCACACACAAGCACATTTACCATTTCCCTTCCCACCCACATGCAGGTATTCCCTACCAAGGGTATAGTGTTTCGTTCCGCCTTGCTGTTTGAGATGTTCTGGATATGAAAGGACACAATCGTTTCCACCTGTCCCTTCAACACAGCTTCTGCAGCCCTGCAGAGACAGACAGACACACACATCTCCAGTTGAAGCTAAGAATCAATTTTCCTTAACTGCCCTCCCTTCTATCCTTCAGCTGGCAGAAGGGAGAAAGGCTTAACCACACATATTTCACTTTAGATGAGTAGCAAAAGAAAAATGCTTACATCTACAAACTCATCAGCATTCAGGGTTCATGTCTCAGTTTAAGCCATGCTGGCTGCTACTCACTGCATGGATTGCAAAACAGTATCTACCAGCGTTTGCCAGAAAACCCCACACCACAGAGGAATAAATAACCACTTCTGAGAGGGCAAGAGCCCACTCCAGCCCCTTCAGCATCACCAAAACAAGTAATAACTTTTTGCTACAAGAACGCACTTGATAGAGAAAATGCACATGAGAACCTCTTAAAAAGGGAGCACAAATATAGGCTCTGGTCCCTGAAGACATTCAAGCATCTACCTACTTGTTGGCCATCTCAGTAGAAAAGACATAAACCACTTTGGATGGAGTCTTCTGCCCACTTGCCGGCTCCAAAGTGGCAGTCAGGCCATGGGAAGGTGTGGAAGACCTTGGGGCTGAAGCATTTGAAGGAGTCATGGAGTGTGGTGTGTGCTGAGACTCCTGCGACTTCACATGATCAGCAGAATTGCAGTCTGGAAGGGAAGAAAGAAGAAAAGAGGGGAATCACTACCTTGGGAGCTCTATGGAAGCCATTTCTGGAAACTGATCAGAGCCTTTCCTCCTCGGAAATTTCGTGCTTCTCCCTCAAGTACCACTAAAGGCAATTCTTCTTTTACACCATGCATCTTCCCTCTAATGCCATGCTGCCCTTCAGGCACCTCTAGGAGAAAGCTCATCTTGTCCCTTTCCAAGACAAGTGGCATTTCCCAGAGCTGATTCCTTTGAATTCTCCAATGAACACACAGAACAGCAGGAAAACTACACTCTAAAAATGAACAAATATAAATATGTCTGCACCCAAGGAGACCACTCTGTGCAAAACTTTACTTTTTTTCCTTCAGCCACCTTAGCCAGGTGACCTAGCAAAGAACAACAAAGAAAAGATGGACAATGCACAGCTAGTCTGTTTTTGTATTGCCTCAGAGAGGCAATGTTGGAGCCAGGAACAGAACACAGAAATCCCAATTCTCTGGCTTGTGTTACCAGTCAGGGTGCTACGGGTTATGTATCTGTGTTGACAAAACAGTCTTGAATATTGTTCAAAACCCCAGTTACAACAGAGCAGTTCCTGAAAGGCCAAAGGCCAGAAAGAAACCAACAGGTTGCAATTGTACTTTCAAATCCTCTGGGGGAGTTTCAGAGTTACAAAGGAACTTTCCCACCAGAGTCAGGTCTGCACTTTTAACTGAGCGCGAACAGGACATTTACCAATGCCAGCTATGACAACCTCTCCTCTTCGCCTGCTCTCAAGACCTTTAGACTTCATTGGCTGGAACTTACAGAACCCCAGACAAATAAATGTTTTGCTAACACTTGCATAGTGATTCTCCATCTCACAGAGGACTCAATCTAATCGTCTGCACTTGAGCATGAATCCCAGCAAACATACCTTTGATTTCAGGGTCATCATTAGGAGTCCCAGCTTCCCTCTGTTCAAAGGAGTCTGCCGAAATGCTCCTCTCTCTCTTCCCCTTCCCCTTGGCACCATTTCCAGCCCCATTCTTCAGCCCCATGCTCCCACCTGGGCCAGGGAGCACTTTGGGGGGGTGACCTCCACTTTTGGGGTCACAGGGAGAGGGCTGGGATTGGCTGGTGGAGCCCCCTTGTTTGCCCTGGTTGGAAAATTTGGAATCCAGCTGGGGGTTGCCAGATGGGGACATCACTGTAGGGGGGCGGACCATCACCTCCTGCTTTGATTTGGGGCTACTGGGGACAAAGCAAAAAAAAAAAGAAATGAAAACAACAAGTGACAAATCACACCATTGATTCATTCAACCCTGTAGGAACAGATTAGAGAGAAGCAGGAACAACCACTGCCACCTTTGCAAGCTAAGACAATAGCTGACAAATAAAAAGTGCCTGCAAGCTTAGAGTCACACAGGTGCTTTTTTGAACATGCCCTGGAAGGGTTATTATTCAAGATGGGATCTCATTGCTCAAGAAGGCACCAGGGCAAGCTACAGACCTGCCAGATCCCAGGAACTGCTGTCACATGAGGACCTACCTCTGGGGCTTCTGTCAATAAAGACAACGGTTTCTATGTGCACAGAGAAGCGCCTCACACCAAGACCAGCTCAGAGTAAACAAACAAAGCACAATAAAGTTCACCTCACCACTCTCCTGGACCCCAACTATAGGCTGCAGCTCTGATCAGAGCAGGACCCCCCTGCCCCCTCCCTTGCACCTCCCTATCCAGTTCTACAGCGAGCACAAGGAAAACCCAGCATTACTGCAGCATTCATCATACATTGGGGCGAGCTGCCAGGAAAACACAAACCTCTGACCGTGAAAACAATTAAACCAGCTACAACCTGCCTCTGAATAAGGAAAGAAAAGGATACCATCTCTCTGCACGCTCCTGCAAAATGGGGCAGATGAAGCTTCTTTAATTTGCCAAAGGAGATTCAGAGTCTTTCCTTCCCTCTTCCATTTTTAGGATGCAATTTGCTGAATATTTTGCTTCTCTGGGTTTTACAGACATATTAGCCACCCCTTCCTCCTCATCCTCAGTTTCTCCATTGCTATTGGATCTTCTGCACTGTGTTTTCCCATCATCACTACTACTTCCAACAGACAGCACTTGCTAGCTTCCTCACTGTGGGACTTGCACAAGCCATTTCCTCCTTTGGACAGATATCTGACTCAGAGGCATTCCCTCCAAATTTCTTTTAAGCTCCAGATGACCTCTAGGAGTAACTAATCCAACTTGAGAATGTTGTCAATCAGACCATTGTAAGTCTCTGGACACTGCTTCGCTTCCGTATTTTTCCCCTTCCAAATTAGCGGAAGAGAGATGCTGACCTGCTGCACTGGCAGGTGAAGGATGCAGAGGATCTCGGTGCACAGCTGATCAGTTCTCCAGGCTGTTTAGGCCAATAATACCGAGGAAGCATTTTATGTGAAAGTACAGATAGAGAGACCTTCTGCTGCCCAACTACCCCTCGGGAAAAAAGATAATTAGAAGAGGGGGAAGGAGAAAAAAACAACCAAACAAACAAGATAGAAACAGTGTGTTTACTCTCCTACAGCCTATTCAGACACCTGATGGGAGGGATGAGGGCGTGAGGAAGGGAGAATCCACACCTCACGGGTTTACAGCTTTCAGCTCATCCTAAGCCTAGCAAACACAGAGGCTCATCAGCACTGTCTAGCCAGTGCTCAGGTACTCGGCGAGTCCGATGGGAGCACAAAGGAGGACCAGTAAGTGACATGCACCAGTCCTTGGCTAATCCTGCAGCAGAGCAGGGACAGCATCATGCACCAATCCAGAGCAGCTGACTGCAAGCTCTTCTCCTTACCTCTGTGTGTTGCCTGATGGGGAGTTCCTCACTTTGGGGTTACTGGAATGCATTGACAGAAATCCTGAGCTCACAGTCTCACACACACGCAGATGGGCTCTCGTCAAGTTCCTCTGGGGAGTGTGCTGCCAGAGGCAGCGTCGAAGCACTTTCTGCCACCCGCTTCTCTCAATGCTGGCTGTCTGCTTGCCTTTTTTCTCTTTGCTCCTCTCTGGTTTTGCACTGGGTGCTTCCCTCCTGCAGCTCCAGCATTCTCTAGTCCTGTGCCTCCTGCTGCCCAGGGGAAGTCTCGCATCTCCAGGGCACACTGTTAAAACCACCCCACAAAAAGAGAACAGAAAACCAGTGAGGAACTTCCCAAGCAGACGTGCCTGGTGTTAAGTAGCAAATGGCTATTCTCCCCCCATTACTGAGAAGATACAGGAAAAGAGCTTTCAGATGTACACAGTGCAGCTGTGTATTTCAAATCAGAGGCAGCCCTGGCTGGCCATGCAGTTTACAGGCAGTGAGGCCATCTTCCCTTCATCCAAAACGAATTACTCTGGAGTCAACAAAACAGGGAAGCGCCTTGTATCTAGACACTTTGATTCTGCATCTGTGCTCAGCTTGAAGATACCTCACAGCAAGTCAGTAGGAAGCCAAAATTACAAATCCCCAACATGACTTAGCTATCCAGAATTCCCCTGCGAATGGCCGTAATCTGATATTTCCTAAGAACATAAACTCTGCTCAAATCTTTTCTGTCTCCTTGGTCCAATATAACTAGACATATGTTCAATGATGTGTGCTAAGGGTTGCACAAAGGGAGGAAAATAAAATGCCTTCCTGACCACCTGTAAGCAACCAGCTATGCTGTGATTACTCTGAAAATACCAGAGGTTAGTCACTCGTTTTATCTATTAGAAAGGCCAAGAGATCACTAGAGAACTACCCCTCTAAATTTACTCAGCAACACAAATACAGACTATTAAGGCTTTTAAAAAAAAAAGGAGGGGGGGGGGGGCACTTTTGCAGCTTCTTTCTAAGAAACAATATGCATGATGCAGGCAATAAGGCACATAAAATTGTTTCTGGAGGAGGAAACTATTGAACATTACTGTTTATGTCCTTTGGGCTAAATTATTTTGGAACAAATTTCTGTCTTGTTTATGTTTCAACAAAATCTCTCCTGTTCATCTCACCTACTCAGATGCAAATCCACTTAATTTAGAATCAAACCAAGATTTATTGTTAATGTATTAAGCATTGCTAGTTAAATATTATTCAAATGTAAATATTCCCAGTATTCCTTCTCAGCACCAAAGAAGCAGTTTCTTCCTGTGTATATCAAATGAAACAAAATAAATCAAAACACTGGGAGTGTATTGAACTTTATGAAGAAACTACTGTTCAAAATGCATTTAGAAAACAAATATTGGTTTACTTATATGCTAACACCAGAGGATTAAGAAACAGGCACTATATGACCACCTCTGGCCAAGGAGAGTTCTCAGTAATGTGTAGTATTGAGCACTGTGGTTTTCCAGTTCCCCAAATTTATCTTGTTGTGAGATTGTGCCATTACACTTTCTAGTGACTTTGCATTGCTGCACTTTAACATGATAGCGCTCCCCACTGCAGCAGTTCCATAAGCTCTGCATCATCTCCAAAAATTCTCCTCTCTACCACATGCCTCCTTCATGAGCCAGAGAAATCATCCTGCTCCCTATTGTCACCTCCACTGTGCTGCACAAACTCATTAATGTGGGCAATGTTTCTGCAATAAAGGTCTCATTTTTAGTGCCTCCTATTAGGCACAATCAGATGAACTCCATTCTGAGCGACACACTCCACGGGATCCACATGCCTCTCTGGGGCTATCAGCTGGTTATCCCACTGATTTTGAGAACCACTTTGGAGTTACTGTATTACTATTGTTATTACTATCACGCTGTAATTGGAGCTGGTGCTATACAGACACACTGAAGACAAGACAGAACATCTTCACAAGTATCTAAATTGTACCATCTTTGCATGCAAATTTGGCACCTATATCTGTTTTGACAACAAAACTAACATTATCAACAGCACCCAACTCCACTTCTCAAAAGAGATTTATGCATCTGTAAAAGTCATTGGAACTCAGTAATACTTTGGGGTCCTCGCTTAAGGTGAAGGTATGACTGAAAATACAGTGAATTTCAGGTAAAAAAGAAAAAAGGAACAATAGCATTAAAGTGAGCAGAGCTTAATACTAAAAGCAGGATGTAGATGCCTGTGTGATGAACTTAAGTATTCCAGTTGTTTCACCCTCTGCTTTTCCACTTTTGATATTTATGCATCATCTTGTTACCTTTTATTATGAGAATTTTTCTCAGACTCCCAGTCTTGCACAGTACAAGAAAACATGAACAACAGAATCAGGATCACATTGGCTGCACAGTATTTCTGACATCACCAAACTTTCAAGTCTGTCATGGGGTGAGGGGGGCGGCAGGGGATGACACCTCCAATGTTTAACCCTACTTCTTTATTATCCTATATACACGTATCTTCCGTCTACTAGAATTAATGTGCTCTGCAAAGGAACTGTATTTTCCAATTTCAGTTTAAATTTCTTCTTACCAGAGAGAGCAACAAAGGATACATCAATATATTAATTGGTGGAACAATGGCATCTCAACTTCCTCCGCTTCTCATTTCTGCACCCTGGGAATGTACCATCTTTTATAATGTGAAATGGAATGCCTCATGATTTCTCTAAATGCACTTCTAACATATGTATGTCTGGGAATCTACGGTTCAATAATGGAAAAGCTCTAGAGAAATGTATTTTTGCAGCTGGAGTCTGCCTGCCATAACAAAGCATTTATCATTGCTCTAAAATTAGAGGTAGGGTCGCTGACAGTGAATGGTCAAGCCACTTTTCAAGACATTTTGGCAAGCTAAAAACAATGCTGTATTTTCAGGATTGCTTTAAGGTATGCCAAGCAACAGCTGCAGGGAAAAGTGATGGTTCAACTGGCTACTCATTCTCAACACCTCTCTCCTGACCACATCAGGGAAAGATCTGAATGGGAACTAACCCAAGGGAAACAACAGAAATCTCTATTCAGCTGGATTAGTCCCCTGACCTGGTTGATCATGTGACCACATCAGTGCCACTGCGAGCTCAAAGGAGGAGGTGAGAACAGGTGAAAAGTTACCTAACCCCACTTGGCTGCAGCTTACAATTTGGATGGCTTAAAATGTCTTCAAACGTCAATTGCAGAGACAAAAGAGATGGACCTGTGTTTGTGGAGATATGACAGGTCTTTGCTTTTACAACAAGTAGCTTACCAAGACCCCTGGTGTCACGACACGGCAGTACTCATTGTGGAGGCCATGAGTTGCGAACCACTCGTCTCAGAATAAAAGATCACCTGGAAAAAGAAGAGAGAGGAAGAGTTTCACCAACAAGAACGCACAGCCAAGCTGTGCATCCCTCCCATGCATCCAGCCACAGAAGCAGAGGAATCAAAATTTGCTCTGAAGCACTGACAAGGGGAAGCCTCTGCTCAGACCGGCAAGATTTGTGAGCACCAAGAAAGCCACCATCAGATTGGAAGAGTCTGAAGATGCGTGCTGCACAGGGAGGGGAAATAGGTCAGACCTGCTTTAGCACTCCCATATTTGAGCTAGCTGGATTCCCATGAGCTCATCCGTGCTTAGAGAAGCTGGCACAAAGCTTGGACATGTAACCTCCCCTTCTCTGCACCCATCTCTCTTCAAAGGCTCACCTTCCCCTCACTATGTGCCCAGCAACTTCTGCCAAACCCCTGCACTTCGTATATACAACCTCCTCCACAGCCAGACAATGTATAAATAAAAACATCGAGTACCAGGTAAAGCCAGGCAATCACACCTAGGGGAAAACCAGGCAGGTTTTAGAAGGAAGAAGCACTATCTACTGTTCTGGCAGCTCCTACTTCACATCACTGTGCTACACTACAGGGAGAAGGGAATCCAACTGCAAACCTTCCAATGTAAGACATACTGCAAGTTTGCTCAAGATAGAGGGCTTAGCCCCACTGTGCACTACAGTAATTGCCTATAATGCCAAGAGTTCGTGGTCCAAGAACAGATTAGCCATACTTTCAGTAATGGAGACAACCCTGTATCAATTAATGTCCACTCACATGTTAAAGCAAGTTTAAATGCTTGAAAGCTCAGCAATACAAGCAAACACAGACTCTGAGGAACAGCTTAATGGTAAACTTGAGGTCAGTAAAAGACAGAGCAGCTACCTGCCAGCTTCTCCCTCACCCACTGTGAAAACTGGAGAGGCTGCAAGAACAGTATGAATCCAGACAACGTTCACGCTGTTGGGGCCAGCATGGTCTCTCAGAGCATTCTCAGCTATTTACACAGCATGGACAGCCTTGCAGTTAAAGTACGACTGCAAACTGAAATCACTACCGGAGGTTTTCTGTGTAATCCCAATGCATTCTGCTGACCAGATCTCCCAACAGGAACACAGAAGCTGTTGCGAGGCTCAATTAGTTACACATTGTGAAACCCCGTGCATATTCTCTTCCCTCCAACATCCTCCAACTATTACCTACTGCAGCTTCACCTTAATAATGTAGCAATGCAGTGCCATGTAATCCACCTTCAACAAAACCAAACTACAAAGCTCGTCCCAAACAATGCAGCTACATTCTCCACCCAGTCCAGCCAAATCAAACAATGAAATCATCAACGTGATAGACCATCCTTATCTAGCCAAGTCACACCTGCAGACAGAAGCTGAAACAAACACCTATCGCAACAAGCTGCTTCATCCAGTAAAACCTACCACAGCAGCACAATCATCCCCGAATCCAATTACCCAGTTCTATCTCCTCTCCCCTTTCCCCCACCCCACCCAATGAAACAATACAGGCTAAGCCATGCCAGTGCCAGTACTGACACACCTCTATCAAAGCAGTGACAGAAATCACCTTTTCCCTTGAAAGGGAAAACATGTGAACACCAGCACACATCAGGATGGAGAGAATCCATCACAACAAATGGTGAGAGCTCTATTGCTTGGAACATTCAAGTCCACCTTGGCAAAGCACCGGAGCAGGGAAGCCTTACAGAGCATAGCTCAGGACTGCAAGGGACACAAATGATCAGATACAATCCATCTTTAAGACTACCCAGACAGGTATTGCAATGCAATTCTATCCCCTACTTTACCATCTCTGATGCTCGCCTGCACAGTCTTAGCCCACAGTTGGCACAAGAGAGCTTGCTTCACAGTGAATTTAAGAGCAAAACGGTGACAGCACGTACACAAGCAGCTACCACAGAGTAACTAACAAGACATAAATGTACATCTTAGTTTACTTTTGTTTAAGTATTCATGAACCATCCCTGTACTTCTATAAACTAGCCACGAGATTATTGCAGACAGAAGGAAAAACACATCTGAACTAGCTTATTCCTACTTTGTGCCCTTAAACTGAAGAAGCTTGATAGTGATAAGTGGTCAGGTACTTGGAGGTGTACAGCATTATGGCTGCTTCAGCAGAAACAGCTGCAGTTATCACTGATTCATTTCAGTCTCTTCTCCCTCTTTGAGGAGAAGAATGTGGAGAGATGAAATAAAGGCATACCAAGTAGATAAAAGTATCAAACTTGTGGCCTTACTGTGACACGAAGCATTAAAGGCAAGAAACCTCTTTCTCTGTGTACAAGAAAGAGCACACTTCTTTTTTCCCCATGGCCTTTCTGAGACTGTCAGTCTGTGCTGGACTGAGGGTGGCAAGAGCCCAAAATCAGCATGGAAAAAGAAAAAAGGCTAGAGACTTGCTGCTACAGAAAACAAATGACGACTTTGAACGCAAGCTGAGCCAGCACCCTGAATTGTAGCTGTGACAGTGGAGTGGGTAAGAAAGGACAGAGTGGAGTAAGAGACTGCTTTGGGAAGAGCAGCAGCTTCAGGAGGGACCAAGAACAGCAGCACCAGCAGCAGGAGCTCTTAGAGCATCCTGACAGCCACCAGGAAGCAAACCTCTGCATGTGCATCCACCAGTGTTAATTCCCCGTGCGACCGGAGAGGTGGGGTAAGGCAATGAATCAGCCAAAGCACTCCTTCAGTGCAATTTTACTGGGAAGGGCAGATCCTCTTTCTCTGACCCCCATTCAACCACATAAGAAGAACAGCTGCACTGGCAAAATGTGACTCCGCTACACCCAAGGCACCCCAAGAGCTACCACTGGTTTTCACCACGTGCTGCACTTACCAGTTTTGTTAAGCATTTGCTTATTTTGCACACTTGCAGCTGAACTGCACATGCTACTTTGTAATAAGCTGCTGTTTAATAAAGTACTTGATTACACACCTCATTGATAAAAGAGTGCAACTGGGAAACAAGGAGAACGCAGGAAGTGTTATTCAATGCTTTTATTGAACCATCAGACTCCCTTAAGATCATATAAAAGTAAAAGCAAATAGACAAATGGACATGAGTATTCTTCACCACACACGTGTCCCCATGACACTTGAGGATATGGGGACACAGGACACTCTTCAATCCCTTGAACCAGTCCCAATTTCTAGATATGGCCTGTAGTATGGGCTTTTAACTACAGCTTTAAATCTGCCCCTGCCTCTTAGAAAAAGCTGTCCTCCTCACCTTTTCCCAGGAATGAATAAAGCATGTGCTTGTAATACAACTAGTATTGGTCCCACCAGCACTCAAACAGGTTTGTCAAAAATGCTGCCTTACCTTCTGTACACCAAGTGCGTGCTGGACCCAGGAAAGCAACTTCAACCAGCGTGAAGTCCATCCAACTCTACCCCTTCCAGCCATCACTAGCACTTGTGACCCAGCTGAAAACTAACTCTAGATAAGATATGATTAATTTTCATGAGACAAGCTGCCTGGTTTTGCCAACCAGGTGGCCACAGGCTCACTGGTGCTGGCACAAAGGAGACAGCAGTGACCAACGGCATAGGCATGGATAGGCTTAGGCTGGTTGTTCAAATACACTTGTATCCTCCTCCTGCCAGATCCCCCTGTCCTTTTTCTTAAGCAATGACAGAAAATACATCAGGTACCTAAAGAATTGCTGGGGCTAAAGACACAGTAGCAGTATGCACGTCAAGTGGACACAAATACAACTCTTCTTGTCCAAGCAAGACATCAGTAGATGGCCTGACTACCTACTGTCTCAGTTCCTTCCATAGCAGGGTTTGCAGACCTCATCCTTTAATCAAACTGCACAGTTATCACACAGTAGACTTTCAGCTGATTTGCTGACATGCTTCATCTGCTAGAAAGGCAGTGGCCACTTGCACCAGGGGCACCTCATATGTATGGTACATGGACCATATGCTACCCAACACAGCTGCTAATCTGGGGAAAATACCATGTTCTGTCATTCCCTAGTAAGCCACAAATGTTTTTTACTTATAAATTACTTTCCCAACATCAAGAGCTATCTTGTTAATACTGAACTGATTAGATAGCAACTCGCAGCCAGTCACCAATTGTCTGGATGGTCCTAACTCATCCTGAAACAGTATGGACTTTCCTACATTTATGTCTTGGCAGTAGCATAAGATGGTATATGCAAAGTCCTCACAGTTTCCCAAAGCCACAAATTCCTCCTTATACACATCAAAGAAATGACTGCTAATCCCAAGTCTGCACAGCATCACCTCTTTGCTCACGGTCTTGTACCAGAACTGACTCTCAATCAAAAGAAGAATCATGAACTTGTCACCTAAACTCATTTTGCTACATGAATGTGGGGACTACACAATCTTCACCAGGCTCATTACAACCTCCACAGAGAAAATAACTCCTCTTGTACACATGGTGTGCATGCACCTCTCTGTTAACCTGCAAAACATGGGCAGGTTATGGCCCATAACAACCTCCATGCCTTGAAGCACAGAGAAAGGGGCTGAGCAAAGACAGGCTCACTTAAAATTAACATCTTGATGAGGTACAAGCACATTGACAGAGAAAGAGTGGGCAAGACTATATGCCATCACAAGGAAAAGTCCCTTTAAGTAGCTCAGATTAATTTAAGAATTTAGGACCACAGGATAAGCCTCCCAGAAACTATAAGTATATACGTAATCACCCCCATGCAAATTCAGTATGAGTGGTCATATAAATGTAGCTCCGCTGAGCCTACCTGTGCCTGCCCATCCACGTATCTTGAGTAAGACAGGGCACATACTCTTTCTCCCACACTTTCCCTTCTAGCTCCCATCACCACACACATGGACATTTCCCAAAGAATCAGTCTCTCCTGAAGGCCACTCAAAACAGTGATGGCCACGACCTTTTGCTTTCCATCCTTAAAAAATGCAGTCAAGACAACAACTGACAAAACACAATACAAACCCAAAGGCTCAGAGAATAGTGGTTTATGACATTTCTCATGTAACCATCCCCTGCTCTCAGACAATGGTATCTCCACCGACTATTCTCTTCCTTCCTCCTTTTGACAAGCACATGGATAACCAACAGTGGCCATGATGTAAAGGCTGTTTAAGTAATTATTCTTCTTAGGTATTTACAAAAATCATTCTAAAATAGTCTTTTGCAACAGACACATTGCCCACTACTTTCATAACCATCACTTTTAAGAACTGTGAGTAACGCTAACGCTTTTTGTAAAAGAGACTACTACATGTCCATTGAATTCTATTTTTAGTGCATCTAACAACACTTCAGTGTGTTTTTAATAAAACGGGGATGAACAGCTGTTCTAGACAGTTGCTGATGTTGTACAACTCTTTCCACAACTCCTTGTGGAAAGACAGTGATAGACACTTATGGACACTGGTGAGCAGATTCAAGGTGTACACAGCCAGACCCTTGAAGTCCCTTTCAACTTCCCAGCTGCTATTATGTAAAACAACCTTGAACTACTTGGTTCACCTGGGACTAGAAAAACCTCTTGGCAAATTCTGACACAATTCCAGAAATCAGTCTCAGGGAAACCCCCCCCCACACACACACAAAAAAAACCAAACAAAAAACCCCACAAAAAACTAAGCATAACTCTTCTGTACAGGAATGCTACGAATGCTTCCCCTTGCTGCTCACACCATTGCAGCTTCGCCAACATTAGTGGCATTTGCAGGTGCAGGTCAGCCAGACTGCTGCCAGGGTGTTAGGCATGCTGTCCATAACCTGCAGCACGCCATGACGTCACGCTGACCTCAGCTCAGCCTCACTGTACTCAAGCGCAGCTGCCAACATCAGTTCAGCTCCACCTATGTTAGCAATGCTGGGAGCAGTCTATGTACATTACAACTGGTGTTTTAAGCACTTTACGTGGAGCGTCACTTACTTTAGTAGCAGCCTGTCTGCTCTAGAGTTCCTACTATTGTTAACACTGATAAAGATCAAAAGCTCTAGCAATAAGGGATTTTTTCCAGAAATGTTTTAACACTATTTCCCTAATATATGACAAGCTTCTGTAGCTTACTACATCATGTTAGCAGTTAACAGCCCCAGGATCAGTCAGCATTACATGCAGGAGTCCAGTGGATAACACAAGAGCCTTCCATAGGCTGCTTCCATAGCTTTGCCTTCTGCTTTTTGGAAAGTAGGTAATGTGTTCAGAGCCAGAAGCGATCTCTTTCCCCTTACTTCCCTGGGTTTATTTTTTTCTAAAATTTAAGTAGGGACATCAGCATGAACAACCACAGGTAAAAGACACCTGTATCAAGCTTGCCAACAGCCCATTCTTCATAAACTGAACTGCGGAGAGGGGGTGGGGGGCGAAAGTGATGCAGAAATAATGGATGGGAAGACAGGACCAAGGAGACCTCAGTTGTTCTTCAACATGTAGTAATACCACATTGTTTAAGCAGAAGTCTTGGGAGAAATAAGCCACCTATCAGTTCGGCATGAAAAAAACAAGCGCTTTTTCCTTTCATTTCAGCTTCCCTTCACTAGGCTTCCAGAATGAAAGGTAAGAAACAGTCCTCAGGCATAACTCCTTAGGCTGCAATCTTGTCAGTTTTCATAAGCTAAGTGGGGCTGGGATAGGTCAATACAGGACAGACCTCCTCCAAGGAAAGCCCAGTGCTACAGCAAACAATAATTCCCCAGTATGCTGCAAGGGGACACCATACATGATGCCCATCAGAATTGCTGGGGGCGACCCACACACCTTCCTTCATGTTAACCTTCACCTTAACAGGTATCTGGTCTCTCTCATCCCAAATGAGCAGTTTTTCAAGGCTCCCCTAAACATCACTACCACCCAGCACTGCCCGTGAGACCAGTTTTTGTTCAGGACTGCCACCACCAGCCATCCTTCTGCTCTTCTCCCTTACACCAGCCCTCCTGCTGTTTTATCATGCCAGGCGCTTGCACCTGGGGAGCTCAGCACTGCAAAACATGCAATCCCACGGGGGCAGAGTTGAAGAATTACTACATCCCATGCAGCTTACTGCCAGGTAAGATGTGTGTCAAGGGGTATGCATTCCTGGTGCATTGAACCTCTAATTTCTTTGCCTTTAGACCCACATTAGGCATGTCAGATGTAGCACGACCTTTACGACACAGTGCAGTGCTTCTGTACGCTGGTTTCCTAGTCGCTTCTGTACGCTGGTTTCCTAGTCGTTAAACGTAGGATCTTCAAGAGACCAATGACTCTTCTAAGGAGTAAGGCACTTCAAAGAACTCCAGCAAGCAAAGACTGCATGTACACAGTACACCACGATGCTACATGATTATATCAAAGCTGCTGGGATGAAAAACTGACATTTGATAAATAACATGAGGTCATCTAAAAGATCTCAAAACACTGCATGTAAAAAATGTTATTTTGACAAGAAATTAAGCAATTGTATAATCAGGTCTATTATCAAATCTACTGCTTTGACACGATCTTATAAAAGTATGAAAAGCATGCAATTCCAATTGCTGCGGGATCCTCCCTCGCTCAACACAAGATGTACGTGTTTAATATTCTTCTAGTTAGCCACGCATGTACAGCAAAGCCTAACGTACTTCAAAGTATTTACTGTGCTGTATAAACAGAGCGCTATTTTCAAAGACTCATAACTGTCAAATCAAAGCTAGCTTTCACAAGAACATTCAGAAGCATTTCTGCTGGATGGTGGCTATTTGCCTGACAGTTTCAACTTTCTATCCCCAACCACAAGAAGTTTAAAATTTTATATATATATATATATTTTTTTTTTTTTTTAAGAGACAGAAGAAAGCGTTCTCTTGCTAACAAGCTGTCAAAGCATTTTGGCCTGAAGTTCTTTACTCCCTTGTCATACATACATATACAATGTGGTGGAAAACTTCAGTTCTGCTAGCAAAAGTTCCAAGAAGAGTTTCTCCATACATAAGACTGCCTACACTCTTCATCGTAACAGCTCTCACTGTAGAAGCTGTGGCTGCTCACCTCAACAGGGTACAGCTTTGTTTTATATTACACTGCAAATACATTTCTAATCAATCCTCAAACAAAACCAGATCGGTACATAGATAAAATACTGCCATTTCACAGGCAGTGGAACAGCGATAAAGACACCTGAAGAAGTCTGTTTAGCAAAATGCACAGACCATAGCTCTGAAGAACCTGAAAAAGGGTCTACTGCTTTATCTTACCCAGTGTTTTTAGTAGTGAAGCACTAAACCAGAACTTTCCTTCAGGTTTTGCATAATTCTATACACACTGCAAAGGTGGCAAAGATGGCTTCATGCAACATACATGAGCGGACATACACAGATCTAAAGCAATTTGTACAGCATAAGTAACATGGTCGAGTAGATAAATCACAGGCTTGTTAAGAACCAGGTTCGGTTCTCAAGTTTGCCACCAAATCCAACCTAACAATTTTAAAAGAGCCCATGGGCCCCAGCCACCCTACTGATAAGGTAAAACAGATATCTACACCCTTTGTTCAGAAGGCAAAGAGGACAACAACAGGCACATGAAGACCATCCAGTGACACAATAGGTCAGCAATTTAAAGCTCCCTTGCTCTGGTACTATGCAGACAGACCCACCAGAAAGCTAAGCAGCAAGAATACAGTGGCACTGCTTTCTTAAGAACCCGAAGAGCCATGAAAACAGGACAACCAGCTCAGAGTAACTGCAAATGCTGGAAGTTGAGCAGGCGGCCGTATGGCTATCAGTGCCTGAATCACAACTGCTCTGAACTGAATATAGAAAGAGACAAGCTCTCCCTCAATTCTATATGCAATTAAATTATTGTGTATATCATACATTCTTTTTGCCATAGATTGTACCACTATGGAGCACTTAAAATCGGTATTGTTTTCAAGAGTACAGCACCCAATCTTCAGTGAACTCTCAGACGAGGTTGCTCCACCACCTCTCAGCCCTTCTTTGTTGAAAGAAATTATGTCACTGGTAAAGCATACTTTCCATTTTCCTTCCTTCAAAAGCATTTCATTGATTCTGCCTGGGCTTTAAAAACAAACAAACAAGCCAACCACCTTACAGTTCCACTTTTCATCTCCCTTCCCTATTCCACAAGCTCCTTCTCAGAGGCCAAACAAGAAAAAGCTCACCTCTGCTTTTAAGTCTGTCTGGAAAAAAAAATGGATCTTGGAGCATGTCTATCTACCCTAAAGAGATAACATTCATTCCTCAGATATAGTAAACTGCAATTTCATAACGGTCTTTAAAATAAATTCAATGAGTGTTGTCAAAGTAGATCAAAAATGGAGTGCTGAGATCTGACTCTGCTGAAGAGCAGGTAAGAACAACCCACAGAAGTAGGAGTAAAACAAACTTGAAGTCAGGCAGCAGCAGTTCACATTTTGCAACGGCCACAGTTTGTTAGCTCAGACCAGATTTCAGGATGGCTCACCAGGATCCAACCAGAAGCCTATGCAGTTTCATGGCACATCTCACACACAGGTCTCAATCAAGTTTGCAAAGAAGTGTGCAAGAACCCCGCAGCAAACGCAGGCACAACAAGCTATTCCCTCCCTCTCTTTCCCAATATAGAAGAACATCTGTTAGAGCAGAATAAAAATCAACGTTTAGACCACAGGCTTAATACCTCTTCCAAAATTTCTACTGTCACTGATTATGATAATTGAATATTGTTCATATTCCTACAGACATCTGATCCTTTTTAACTCTTGTTGAATTCTTGCTCCTGATGATTCTCACAGCATGAGTTTCACTGCTTAATTGCAACCATACTAAATAGTCTATCATCAATTTACACTACATGTTCTGTATCATCAGACAGTCTTGAAGCAGCAGAAACTTCCATAGCTAAATCACCATACTCTTCTTTTCGTCCTGTTTAAAGCTACTTAAAGAGGGTTTCTCTTTTTATACATTGCATATAGATTTAAGAGATGAGAAACATTTTTGGCACAAAGAACAAGGTAAGCTGAAGGAACTGTTCTCAGGCAAGGGAAGCTGTAACAAATAGGTGTAAATAACATTTAGCAAGTTTAGCAGACTCTTAGGGTATAGTTAGATGAGCACTCCTTTTGGCAGCAACGCCAGCTTAAAAAACTGCTGCTACCAATATTTACTTCCACCCCTGCACCACACTGTCTGCTGTGCCCATACAACCATTTGCATGGCCAAACAGTGAACCAGTTTGGCAAACTGATGCAGGCTAAGTATAATCTCCTCTTCCCCCCAACCCCCCTTACTTATAATCCAGATCAGTTCCTTGAGCCCATTTCAGCATACAGCTGCTCCAGCAGCAGCACTAGCACACACAGAAGGGTGGTGCAGAGTAAAAACAGGCAAGCGCCAAGGACTCCTCAAAAGCCAACTCTAGCACCAAAAGAAATGTTCACAGATATACTAACAGAGGGTGGCTAGGCCTACAGGTAAAAGTATTTTAGTCACAAACTATAACCCCACTTCTTAAAAAAAAAAAAAAAGAAAGTCAACATTGGAACAGTTCGTTTGGATTCAGCACACATTAAAATGTGACCTTATGTTTTGCTATTGTTGTTGAGTTAACTAGCATTTGTAAGACTGCATGGTCTTAAAGGCAACTCTTCAGAATTTTCCGTACAGATGTTTTTTTTTTTGTTTGTTTGAGTTCAAGGTTATCTGGAATTCCTAATTATCAATAAGGTCCTGTTCTTCTGCACTTGTATAGTCCCTACCACAAAGGGGGTCCAGCTCCAAAATGATTAAGTTTTTAAAACAGGAAAAAAAGCCTAACAGACAAGTAAAGATATGGGGGAAAGCTATTTTAAATACAACAGGCAGAGCTGTGCTCAGACAAAAATTCAGCAATGAAATTCCCTTCCATTCACAAATTGCTCTGAAAACCTGAGTTAACACCTTCATTTTACCAGCAGGAAGACTAGAGGGACTGCAGCAGAGCTTGTAAGCAGCAAATCTTGCTGGGTTAAAGGACTTCGTATCTATGTAAACAGACCACAGACCTTACCAAGGCACAGAGATTTCTGTGAAGTCCAAGGGCATGCAAACTAGACAGAAGGATTTTATGAAGGCTGCCTGCATCACTCCAAAGAAATTCTGGTAAACTTCTAGAAAGCGAAAGAGATCAAACCCTGCTAGGTAACACAGCTGACATTTAAGACAGGAATTAGTTTGAATACTCACTTGACTGTAAATTGCTCTACAGGATAAAGTTGTTGTGGGGTTTCGTTTTGCTGGGGTTTTTTCCCCATTGAATTTATAAAAAAACAGCAAAATTCCTAAGCCATAGGTACAGTTTGTAAGGCAACAGAATTGACACAGCATGTCAGGAACTCAAGAGGAAAAAAAAAAAAGAATGTAGAAAGAAACATGTAGAAATAGGTATGGAAAGTCAATATATTATAGAGTAGCAAGCCTTTGAATAGCTAGGAAATGTAGATCAAAGGTACTCCATTCTTATCCACCTCAAACATATAACTGTTCTGAAAAGCTGTTGTATATGAGTATTTTAGCCTTGTGGCTTATAGTTGCCTTAGTTTCTATATTTGGATATTTAGTGACAAATGTAGTTTCTCTGGCTGTGGACTAACCCTAACTGAAAACAATCCAAGTACACGAACTGTAAAGATGAAATGCAAGATGGGAGGGAGGAAGGGGGGGAAGCACAAGGAAGAAAGAGTCCACACCCTTTGTATTCATAACATACAGAAGAGATCTACAAAGTTTCTGGTTGTATGAACAGAAACCGATTTATTTTCTTTCACAATAAAATTCAGGTCCTGCCTAGCTTAGAGGACTGTGTTGACCAATAAACAAATTAACTGATCACAACAGAGGAAAGCAAAACACCTCTTCAAAAACACAAAAACCTAAAAAGACACCTACATGCATACCCGTAGCCCACAAAAACATGGTTACAACAGCACTGCCACATAGTCCGGCTACTTCCCTCACACCAGAGCAGATTGCAGTTTCTCCCAAAACATCTTTATTGCATCTATGAGCTAAATAATCTGTATTGGGAAAACTATACTGGCAAGTCAGCAAAAGCATTTTTACCAAAGATTGCCAAAACCAACTACATATACACACACAAAAAATACGTCCCCAAAAGAATTTCTAATGTTAACCTGACCAAAGATGAGCATCTGAATGGGAGGGGAACTTAGACAAAAACTTGTTTAGGGTGAGGTTTTTTTTGTTTGGTTTTGTTCACACTTATTTAACGTCAATGATTGATTAACATTTTGGATAAAGGAGGTCTTTGTTAGTGATTCAGTATCTCCACCCCTTCAATTAAGGTGTTAAGAGTTCACAACAGTGCAGTGAGACCCAAGATCCCCAGACCCCTCTCCACAAAAAATCCCAACCCAAAAAACAGATCAACAAAAAACCTACCCACCCCACTGGGAAAATTCCCAAATCCCAAAACTGACATCGTTGCTAACTCCAACTCAAAAAAAGAAAGCTGCCTTTCTTTTGTTGTTTGAGGAGGGGCCAGCAAGGGAGACAGGGAAAGAATATGAGCCCTTGAGCCGTTTTTATGCTCTGAGTAAGAAAAACGGACACATTCATTAAAAATAATCTCTTTGGAGATCACTGTTTAAAAAAAAAAAACACAACCAAAAATACCACACACCATACAACAGAGCCATCATGCCAACTTGTCCAAAATGGCTATAACATCTTACCAAACAACTCCTATGATTCCCAGGAGAAAGCAGATCCGTCTGCTATGGGCATATGCACTTCTGCTAGCACAGCTCTGCTGCAAGCATAGGATGAACACAAAACGTGCAAAACAGTGTTATCCTCTATTTACCAGTTCAACACCTGTAACACCTCACTGTAGACAGCAATCAGGCATTACAGCCCCTGATATAAAACAGGATAGAGGTAAACAAAAAGAAGACAGGAATAAAGCTGTTTAGGTATGTTAAATCTTCCATTCCATACCCTGTGATTTTTTTTTTTTTATAAATTTGATTTTATGTAATGCCTTGCCCAGCTTTCCAACACTTGTTTTTGTAATATTTTGAGCAATCACTGACCAAATATTGTCTTCCAACAAAACAGAAGAAAAAAAAATGTACACAACTTTTCTTTCCTCCTGCTTTTAAAGCTTGATCAACTTAAGCATGCTTCAGAGCATCCTAAGATGTCTGTGTAGGCTTTTCATAGAGAAATTAAGGACAAAATACTTTCAAGGAAAATAAAAATGTTACTGGAACCCCTCAAACTGGAAAAACTGTCTCCCCTGCTTCCTCCAACTGTATTGTGACAGTAGATCAACTAGTCACCAACAAGGAGGCTTAATGAGACAATCTTGACTTGGCACAACCTTTTCTTCTCTGCCCTAAAGTCAATGAGGCTAATGCCCAAACTAAGGAGATGTTACTTTACAAGGTAGAGCTACAACACTTGATGCGCCTCTCCCAGAAAGGGAAGTTCATGGTTATTTCCAGACCAGTTTCAGACCCAAGTTATGTTTGGCATCGTGAGAATAAAAACATCTTCCCTCTCACATTGGTGGGCTTTGAGCTGTTCCACAATCAGGCTCCTACTGCCACTTACTATTTCATGTTTCCTTTCTTTGCTGCATTACATTTTCCCGATTTCTCTTTTTGTTTACTATTAAACTATAACATAAACATCCTACCTTAGTATTTTATACTCAAGTAACAACCCACAATTGACTGCCACATCAAATTTTTCCCATCTGTGTCCTCATGCTTTGTCTACCCTCCCAGAGTAACATCCACCTTCCATATCCCAAACATTCAATTGTCAGAGAGGCCTTTCTAGCCCCATCATCCCATCACCTACACATTGGCCTCAGGGACAGAAAGTCGGACAGCAGAGAAATACAGGATGCTCTCTCCCATTCTAGAAGTGGAGCCTTGCTGCTTGCATGTATCCACGTGTCCCATCATTTCCCAAAGCATTTGGGGTCTTCAGTGTTGGGTTCCCTCCCCTCCCCCATCATCCAATCCTTAACCTCATGAACTTGCAGCATCTCTACAGATTTAGCCTCTCTCATCCCACTAACAGCCTCACATATGCCCCTTTGCAGTAGGTAAGGGCACATACTCTCTCATGCACACACGCCCACTGTTTCTTCTCTACCTAGCAGAAAGTTCCAAATAAACACATTTCTCCTGCCTTCTTAGACAGAGCTCTTCCCCGTGATCCCTATACACAAGATCCCCTCCCACACTCTTTGTATCTCACAAACTCGTCTTGCACAACTATCCAACATCGCAGTTTGACACTACATGCTTAGCTTCCCTGGATTCCTGCTTCCCTGAACTATCTACACTGCTTCCCAGCTCTGGACAATTCCCCACAATTCCCTTTACAACTCCATGCATCACTTCATCCCTGCTGAAAGCACTTCCTACCCCATATTCTAGCTTCCAGTGCTTCCCCATCCCACAATCCCACTCCCATATCCCTTTCCCACAATCACTCAAGTCCCAGCTCCTCACATCCTTCCATCACTACATCCACCCCCTCATGTATCAACTTATTTCTCCCCAGCATACCTCATACTCCACATTTCTTCATCCACCTCTCCACATCCCTTCCTGTAGATACCTGTATTTCAGTTCTTCCCGCAACAAAGCACTTCCTCACAGCACATCCCAGATGATCAAAGGCTGCAGGGAGACCTTATAGCAGCCTTCCAGTATTTAAAGGGGGCCTACAGGAAAGATGAGGAGGGACTCTACCAGGGGCTGTAGTGTTAGGATAAGGGGTAACAGTTTTAAACTGAAAGAGGGTAGATTTAGATTAGATATTGGGAAGAAATTCTTCACTATGAGGGTGGTGAAACACTGGAACAGGTTGCCCAGAGAAGTTGTGGATGCCCCATCCCTGGCAGTTTTCAAGGCCAGGCTGGATGGGGCTTTGAGCAACCTGGTCTAGCGGAAGGTGTCCCTGCCTGTGGCAGGGGGATGGAACTAGATGATCTTTAAGGTCCCCTTCCAACTCTAACCTGTCTGTGATCTAGTGTCCCACGTACCATCTCCCACCCCCTCACTGCATGCTTCACCTCATACCCCACTCCCTACATCCCTACCATAGACTTTTGTGCCCCAGTCCCTCACTCCAGCTCCACCCCAGAGCCCACACACCCAGCTCTCACCCCACTGGCACCAGCTTCCTTCTCCTAGGACAGCCCACACCCCCAACAGCCTAGCCCTGGCGTTGCAGACCCTCCTATGGAGCCTATCCCCTCACTGGGATTAAAACCTCAGACCTACCTCTCTAATCCACCCAACACCATCCTCTCCATACAGCACAGCCTCTAGGACACCCCAAGCACATCAGTGCACCTCAGCGCAGCACAGAGTGCACCACACACTTACTCACACAGCATGGCCTCCAGAGCACCCTAGTGCTGCAACCTACAGCATCCCCACACCCCTCCACACCACACAGCCACCCGGGCACCCAGTGCCACTGGCACAGCCCTAAGGCACCCCACGCAGCGTGGCCACATGGCTATCTCACGCCCCCCAGTGCAACCTAGAGCACCCCACGCATCCCTCCACACAGCAGAGGGCCTAGGGCATCCCCTGCACCACAGAGCATCGCACACACTCTTCCATGGCACACACCCCTCCATGTCACACAGCTCTTCAGGCACCCCATGTGCCACAGTGCAACCCAGGACACCCCACTCATCCCTCCACACAGCATCCCCTGCAAGCCAGAGCAATCCATACATCCCTCCATATAGCATAGCCCCTGGGGCATCCCCTGCACCACAGGGCAGTGCAAAGCACCCCACATGTCCCTCCACACAGCACAACCTCCACGGCTTCCCGTGCACCCCAAAGCACCCCACACATTCCCCCACCCCCAGAACACAACCCCTAGAGCATCCCCTGCACCCCACACATCCCTCCACAAAGCATGGCCCCTAGAGCAAACCCCTGCACGCCGGAGCACCCCACACATCCCTCCACAGAGCGCAGGCCCGGGGCACCCCACGCACCTCAGAGCATCCTTACTCCCCCCTCCTCGTCCGTCCGTCCGTCCGTCCCCCCCGCAACACACCCCCAGGGCACCCCACACC